>NC_045622.1:30740306-31068520 GCF_009829155.1 Mustela erminea
TTGGGGAGAATTTCCCCAATATGGCAAAGGGAACGAGCATCAAAATTCAGGAGGTTCAGAGAACGCCCCTCAAAATCAATAAGAATAGGCCCACACCCCGTCACCTAATAGTAAAATTTACAAGTCTCAGTGACAAAGAGAAAATCCTGAAAGCAGCCCGGGAAAAGAAGTCTGTAACATACCATGGTAAAAATATTAGATTGGCAGCTGACTTATCCACAGAGACCTGGCAGGCCAGAAAGAGCTGGCATGATATATTCAGAGCACTAAACGAGAAAAACATGCAGCCAAGAATACTATATCCAGCTAGGCTATCATTGAAAATAGGAGAGATTAAAAGGTTCTAGGACAAACAAAAACTGGAAGAATTTGCAAACACCAAACCAGCTCTACAGGAAATATTGAAAGGGGTCCTCTAAGCAAAGAGAGAGCCTACAAATGGTAGATCAGAAAAGAACAGAGACAATATACAGTAACAGTCACCTTACAGGCAATACAGTGGCACTAAATTCATATCTCTCAATAGTTACCCTGAATGTGAATGGGCTAAATGCTCCAATCAAAAGACACAGGGTATCAGAATGGATAAAAAAAACAAAACCCATCTATATGTTGCCTCAGAGAAACTCATTTTAAGCCCGACGACACCTCCAGATTTAAAGTGAGGGAGGGGAAAAGAATTTACCATGCTTATGGACATCAGAAGAAAGCAGGAGTGGCAATCCTTCTATCAGATCAATTAGATTTTAAGCCAAAGACTATAATAAGAGATGAGGAAGGACACTATATCATACTCAAAGGGTCTGTCCAACAAGAAGATCTAACAATTTTAAATATCTATGCCCCCAACGTGGGAGCAGCCAACTATATAAACCAATTAATAACAAAATCAAAGAAACACATCAACAATAATACAATAATAGTAGGGGACATTAACACTCCCCTCACTGAAATGGACAGATCATCCAAGCAAAAGATCAGCAAGGAAATAAAGGCCTTAAATGACACACTGGACCAGGTGTCCATTATCACCACTGCTATTCAACATAGTACTAGAACATTTCATCCCAAAGCAACAGAATACACATTCTTCTCTAGTGCACATGGAACATTCTCCAAAATAGATCACATCCTCAGTCCTAAATCAGGACTCAACCGGTATCAAAAGATTGGGATCATTCCCTGCATATTTTCAGACCACAATGCTCTAAAGCTTGAACTCAACCACAAAAGGAAGTTTGAAAAGAACCCAAATACATGGAGACTAAACAGCATCCTTCTAAAGGATGAATGGGTCAACCAGGAAATTAAAGAAGAATTGAAAAAAATCATGGAAACAAATGATAATGAAAATACAACGGTTCAAATCTGTGGGACACAACAAAGGCAGTCCTGAGAGGAAAATATATAGTGGTACAAGCCTTTCTCAAGAAATAAGAAAGGTCTCAGGTACACAACCTAACCCTACACCTAAAGGATCTGGAGAAAGAACAAGAAAGAAACCCTAAGCCCAGCAGGAGAAGAGAAATCATAAAGATCAGAGCAGAAATCTATGAAATATAAACAAAAACAAAACAACAAAAAAAAACAATAGAACAAATCAACAAAACTAGGAGCTGGGTGTTCGAAAGAATTAATAAAATTGATAAAACCCTGGCCCGACTTATCAAAAAGAAAAGAGAAAGGACCCAAATAAATAAAATCATGAATGAAAGAGGAGAGATCACAACTAACACCAAAGAAATACAAACTATTATAAGAACATACTATGAGCAACTCTACACCAACAAATTTGACAATCTGGAAGCAATGGATGCATTCCTAGAAACATATAAATACCACAACTGAACCAGGAAGAAATAGAAAGCCTGAACAGACCCATAACCAGTAAGGAGATTGAAACAGTCATTAAAAATCTCCAAACAAACAAAATCCCAGTGCCAGACGGCTTCCCGGGGGAATTCTACCAAACATTTAAAGAAGAACTAATTCCTATTCTCCTGAAACTGTTCCAAAAAATAGAAATGGAAGGTATACTACCAAACTCATTTTATGAGGCCAGCATCACCTTGATCCCAAAACCAGACAAGGATCCCATCAAAAAAGAGAGCTATAGACCAATATCCTTAATGAACACAGATGCGAAAATTCTCACCAAAATACTAGCCAATAGGATTCAACAGTATATTAAAAGGATTATTCACCACGACCAAGTGGGATTTATTCCAGGGCTGCAAGGTTGTTTCAACATCCACGAAGCAGTCAATGTGATACAACACATCAATAAAAGAAAGAACAAGAACCATACGATACTCTCGATAGGGCTGAAAAAGCATTTGACAAAGTACAGCATCCCTTCCTGATCAAAACTCTTCAAAGTGTAGGGATAGAGGGCACATACCTCAATATCATCAAAGCCATCTATGAAAAACCCACCTCAAATATCATTCTCAATGGAGAAAAACTGAAAGCTTTTCCGCTAAGGTCAGGAACACAGCAGGGATGTCCATTATCACCACTGCTATTCAACATAGTACTAGAGGTTCTAGCCTCAGCAATCAGACAACAAAAGGAAATTAAAGGCATCCAAATCGGCAAAGAAGAAGTCAAATTATCACTCTTCGCAGATGATATGATACTATATGTGGAAAACCCAAAAGACTCCACTCCAAAACTGCTAGAACTTGTACAGGAATTCAGTAAAGTGTCAGGATATAAAATCAATGCACAGAAATCAGTTGCATTTCTCTACACCAACAACAAGACAGAAGAAAGAGAAATTAAGGAGGCATTCTCATTTACAATTGCACCCCAAATCATAAGATAACTAGGAAAAAACCTAACCAAAGATGATAAGAATCTATACTCAGAAAACTATAAAGTACTCATGAAAGAAATTGAGGAAGACACAAAGAAATGGAAAAATGTTCCATGCTCCTGGATTGGAAGAATAAATATTGTGAAAATGTCTATGCTTACCTAAAGCAATCTACACATTTAATGCAATTCCTATCAAAGTACCATCCATCTTTTTCAAAGAAATGAAACAAATAAATCTAAAATTTATATTGAAGCAGAAAAGACCTCGAATAGCCAAAGGGATATTGAAATAGAAATCCAAAGTTGGTGGCATCACAATTCCGGACTTCAAGCTCTATTACAAAGCTATCATCATCAAGACAGCATGGTACTGGCGCAAAAACAGACACATAGATCAATGGAACAGAATAGAGAGCCCAAAATAGACCCTCAGCTGATCAACTAATCTTTGACAAAGCAGGAAAGAATATCCAATGGAAAAAAGACAGCCTCTTCAATAAATGGTGTTGGGAAAATTGGACAGCCACATGCAGAAAATTGAAAGTGGACCATTTCCTTACACCACACACTAAAATAGACTCAAAATGGATGAAAGACCTCAATGTGAGAAAGGAATCCATCAAAATCCTTGAAGAGAACACAGGCAGCAACCTCATCGACCTTAGCCGCAACAACATCTTCCTAGGAACATTGACAAAGGCAAGGGAAGCAAGGGCAAAAATGAACTATTGGGATTTCATCAAGAGCAAAAGCTTTTGCACAGCAAAGAAAACAGTTAACAAAATCAAAAGACAACTGACAGAATGGGAGAAGATATTTGCAAATGACATATCAGATAAAGGACTAGTGTCCAGAATCTATAAAGAACTTAGCAAACTCAACACCCAAAGAACAAATAATCCAATCAAGAAATGGGCAGAGGTCATGAACAGACATTTCTGCAAAGAAGACATCCAGATGGCCAACAGACACGTGAAAAAGTGCTCCATATCACTCAGCATCAGGGAAATACAAATCAAAACCACAATGAGATGTCACCTCACACCAGTCAGAATGGCTAAAATCAACAAGTCAGGAAATGACAGATGCTGGCGAGGACGCGAAGAAAGGGGAACCCTCCTACACTGTTGGTGGGAATGCAAGCTGGTGCAACCACTCTGGAAAACAGCATGGAGGTTCTCAAAATGTTGAAAATAGAACTGCCCTATGACCCAGCAATTGCACTACTGGGTATTTACCCTACAGATACAAACATAGTGATCCGACGGGGCACGTGCACCCGAATGTTTATAGCAGCAATGTCCACAATAGCCAAACTATGGAAAGAACCTAGATGTCCATCAACAGATGAATGGATCAAGAAGATGTGCTATATATACACAATGGAATACTATGCAGCCATCAAAAGAAATCAAATCTTGCCTTTTGCGACAACATGGATGGAACTAGAGGGTATCCTGCTTAGCGAAATAAGTCAAGCAGAGAAAGACAACTATCATATGATCTCCCTGATATGAGGAAGTGGTGATGCAACATGGGGGCTTAAGTGGATAGGAGAAGAATAAATAAAACAAGATGAGATTTGGAGGGAGACAAACCATAAGGGACTCTTAATCTCACAAAACAAACTGAGGGTTGCTGGGGGGAGGGGGGTTGGGGGAGGGGGGTGCGGTTATGGACATTGGGGAGGGTATGTGCTTTGGTGAGTGCTGTGAAGTGTGTAAACTTGGTGATTCACAGACCTGTACCCCTGGGGATAAATATATATGTTTATAAAAAAAAATTTAAAAAAAGAAATAAAAAAAGAGATAGCTTAGATAGAAGGTAGGTAAAGGACAATATAACTATGACATAGAGTGCTTTATCATATTCCTTGCTTGTAACTGAAACCCAATAGAATTTAGAACTATCAGTGAGTTTAAAACAATACAAAACAAAACAAAACCAAAAAAAGATAAAATTTAACAGTGCTGCCCAGAGTGCAACTGAAAAACTGCTCTTTGATAGGAGCAATGGCACTCCAGGGAGGCAGTATTGAAGTTCCTGACCTTTAAAAAATTGAGAATGGGGAAGTAATAGTTTTTCCCAACATAGAATTAGCCAATTCCCTCAAAAATTAATCCATGACTTTGACAAGAGTAGTTTAAGTGAATTGGAGAGGAGAAATCTTAATTAGAATAGATTATGGAGAGGACGCAGGGAAAAAAGTAAAGCACTGACTACAGAAACTCTTTCAAAAGGATCCAGAAAGAAAGAAAGAAAGAAAGCAAGAAAGAAAGAAAGAAAGAAAGAAAGAAAGAAAGAAAGAAAGAAAGAAAGAAAGAAAATAGAGACAAAAGGATGTTAACTGGAGATAGATGTAAGATTAAAGGAGGAGATACTAGATCATTTCTATATCTTTATGGGTTTCAGTAGGGAGAGAAATAAGGGAGGATAGTGACTGGAATAAAGTCCTTAGTTTAGAGAAGATAGAACCCAGAGTACAACTGAAAAACTGCTCTTTGATAGGAGCAATGGCACTCCATTTGCAAAAAAAAAAAAAAAAAGTGAAGATAGGGGAACCTGGGTGGCTCAGTTGTTTGAACACCCGACTCTTGATTTTGGCTCACCTTATGATCTCAGAGTCATGAATCAAGCCCTGTGTCAGGCTCCATGCTGGATGTGGAATCTGTTTAAGATTGCCTCTCCTCTCTCTCTCTCTCTCTCTCTCTCCCTCTACCTCTTTCACAACAACCAATCATTTTCTCTTTCTCTCTCACTCTCACTATCTCAATTAAAAAAAAAAAGGATGAGGGGAGATAAACTGTAAAAGTATACATATAGGAAGATTGGTTAGTGGGAACATGCATTTCAATTGGGTTTGTTTCCATTTTTAAATGAAATATAATGGAAGATCATCAGCTGACAGTGATAGAGAAAGAGGAGGTGGAAATCTAAAATGAGAAAAGAAACTGAAATAGTCATTTTAGAAACGTGGAAAACAAACACATTAGGAAAATTTGATTAAATTATGAGGCAACATTAAGTACTCATTAGGGAATATGAATTTAAAATAGGCCAGTAAGTATGGCTACTTTATCTTCAATTATATATTCAATTACATTTAAGTAGATAGACAGTTGGGTTTAAACAGGTGAGCTTGTTAGGCAAATAATGCGAGAAAAAAAGTCACAGGTAGTTATGGGGTTTTGAAAAAGAATAGTTTTAATGGTAGATCATGAAATCTATGGTTGGTCAATGAGAAATAAAGGCATGATAGATACGTGCACCAGGAGAAATGGTAGCAAAAGGGGTCAGTGGAGAAGGAGGGGCAGGATGGAGGAGAAGTAGGAGGCGCTGTTTCAACCTGTCCCCTAAAGTGAGCTAAGTATCTACAAGTACATTCTGCACACCTATGAAATTAGTCTGGATCTCTACGGGGCAGAAGACATTGGTGGAGAGGTAAAGCAGAGTGGGAATTCTCAAACTGATATCAGAGGATAAACAGAAGGGGAAGGGAGCCACCAGAAGTGACCCATTGGAAAGTAATACTCCAATATGAAAGTGCCCTGTGATTGGGGACCAACATTAACTTGGACTCTAGTTAAAAGCACACACAAAAAGAGCAAAATATCTTAAGGGGCAACTGGTGGAATTGGGTGGTCACAGGCAGGGGCCTAAGCCTACATTCCCAGGGTGGTCACAACTGGTGACCACCCATGCTAGAGAGAGTCAGGCAGAGCCTCCAGTCCATGGTCCCTGAGACTGTAGCTTTCTTCTGCTTGCACAACTGCTCAGCTGGGTCCATTCCTGCCCATACCTGAGAGAGCCTGGTGTGGCACCAGCTGGGGGACTCTAGGACCGCACCCTTCTGTGACCTGCACGACCATAGAGCCTGAGCACACTCTTGCCTGTGTGTGAGAGAGCCTGATGTGGGCGCCCACCAGTCCTTGCTAGGACCACAGCCTCCCACAACTGGACGCAGGGTCTGAACACTCCCAGCCCATGCCTGAGAGAACCTGGTGCGATCTCTGGTCAGGATCCTTTGATGGCAGCCTTCCCCAATCTGTGTGACCATTGGGTCTGAGTGCACCTGACATGGGCCTGGACTCCAAGCAGCAGTCCCAGCAAAGGCAGCCACTAGAAGTGGGCTCCCCTGGCCAATATCACTCACGGTTTTAGTGTCACAAAGGTGCAGAGACAAGCAGGGGCCTCAGGAGACCACTGGGATGGTGGCTGGGAAGTTGTGTTGTTCAACAGTGTGCAGAAGGGGTGTCTTTGGGATCTGCGCCACCCAGAGGGGAACAGTCTGAGACTTCTCTCTGAGACGCATGTCTGGGTGCAGAAATATTCTTTCTTTGCTCTGACCCTGTGAAAAGCCACCAAAAGCTGCCAAAGAACAAAAACCTCCAGAGAGCAAATCCTGAAAAACCAGTTTCCATAGAGCCCAGCTCCTTGATAACTTGCAGGGTGACTCAACCCAAGCAATATTAATGGGGGAACAATGCAGCAAACCCTTTTCCCAGAAAACAAGCCAAAAGAATGAGAAGACAACCACCATAAGGTCCCCGTAAAGCTGTAAAACCCCAACACAAAGGGAAAACAATATATTAAGCTTCCAGTATTGACCTAATCTGTTTATTTCATAGATACAACTTTATTAAAATTTGTTCTCACGATTCTTGTTCTTTTAATTTTTTAACCTACTTACCACTACTACTAGAGGTTTAATACAACATATTCCATAACTTTTTAACTTGAACTTTTTTTTATGCACATACCCTTGTTTCTTTTTCTTATTCTTTTCTTTTCTTTCTTTCTTTTTTTTTTCTACATATAGATATAAGCTTCAAGGTAATCCTTTTTCCCTATTCAATACTACCCCTATATAAAAACCAGTTTTATTTTCCCTGCATCTTTGGAAAGTTGAATTGTTTAACAAAGTTATCAAGGAAGAACCAAAATAATCTTTCTCATCCACATCAAGGATTTATAACCACCCTCCCATCTTATTCTTCTGTCAGTGTTTCTGTGTATTTGTTTTTATTCTTGTATTATATAAATATTATTCCTGGGATTCATTTTGGCTGGTTTCTTCTCTCTTTTTTTTTTTTGTCATTTACTTTCATCAGACATTTTGTTCGTTTTTTTAAATATTCTTTATAAATCTTACTTCTGGGGCTCATTTTGGCTGGTCTGTTTTCCTCCTCTTTCTCTTTGTTTTTTCTTTCTTTTTGATGGTGACATCTGATTGCTCCAAAACTTTCCAGGGTACACCTTGCCTGGATTGTGGTTGATATATTCAGTTATACATCCCCTCAACCATCTCTCACTAAAATGACTAGGACAAGGAACACCAAAAAGAGGAAAAATTCAAAGACTTTGTCTCCTATCACAGAACTATTGGATATGGACATAAATAGTATGTTGGAAAGGGAATTCAAGGTAACAATTATCCAGGCAATGGCTAGGTTGGAGAAGAATATGAGTGACAACATAGAATCTCTAAGGGAGGAAGGGAGAGCTGATCTGGCAGAAGTTAAAAATGCTATCAATCCAATCTAGTCTAAATACTCCAACAGTTAGGGTAACCAAGGCAGAAGATAAAATTTGTGTTCTAGAGGACCAAGTTGTAAAGAAGAAGGATCAGGAGGAGGTCTGGAACAAACAGCTTAGAAGCCATGAAAACAGAATTAGGGAAATAAATAATGCCATGAAACAGTTCAATGACAGAATATTGGGATCCGAGAGGGTTGAAGAAAGAGATAAGGCTAGGAGATATACTTGAACAAGTTCTGGATAAAAATTTCCCCAATCTGGGGAATGGAACAAGTTCTCAGTCCTAGAAGCAGAAAGGACACCCCACAAGATCAATGAATCTAGAAAGACCTCCAGACACTTGATTGTGATATTCAAGAATCATAGTTTTTTTTTAAGATTTTTATTTATTTATTTGATGCAGAGATAGAGATCACAAGTAGCAGAGAGGCAGGCAGAGAGAGAAGAGGAAGCAGGCTCCCTGCCAAGCAGAGAGCCCCATGTGGGGCTCGATCCCAGAACCCTGAGATCATGACCTGAGCCAAAGGCAGAGGTTTAAACCACTGAGCCACCCAGGTGCCCAAGAATCATAGTTTTAGACAAGAGGTCCTAAAAGCAGCTAGGAGGGAGAGATTCCTTATATACAGAGGAAGGTCCATCAGAAAAACATCTGCAGAAACCTGGCAAGCCAGAAAGGGTTGGCAAGGCACAGTCAGGGCACTAAATAAGAAGAACATGAGCCAAGAATACCTTATACAACAAGACTGACATTCAAAATGGATGGAGAGATAAAGAGCTTCAAAGATCAGAAAGGTTTAAAAAACTATATGACAAGCAAGATGACACTACAAGAAATATTAAGGGGGTCCATAGAAGAAAAAAGAACCCAAGAGTGACATGGAAGAGAAATTTACAGAGATAATCTATAGAAATAAGGACTTCACAGGCAACATGATGTCAATAAAAACTTATCTTTCCATAATCACTCTTAAAGTGAACATCCTTAATGCTTCCATAAAATGGCACAGGGTTGCAGACTGGATAAAATGACAAGACCCATCCATATGCTGTCAGCAAGAGGCACATTTGGAACCTAAAGATACATCCAGACTGAAATTGAAGATTTGGAGAAGCATCCTTCATGCCAACAGGCCTCAAAAGAAAGCTGGGATAGTGAGCCTCATATCAGATAAATTTGATTTTAAGCTAAAGACTGTAGTCAGAGATACAGAAAGACACTACATCATTCTTAAAGGGTCTACCCACCAACAAGATCTAACAATTGTAAATATTTATGCCGGTCAATATGGGAGCTGCCAACTGCATAAGTAACGGTTAATCAAAATAAAGAATCATATTGATAAGAATATATTAATAATAGGGGATCTAAACACACCACTCTCAGTAACAGACAGATCATCCAAGCAGAAAATCAATATAGAAACAAGAGAAGGGAGTTGAGGGAAATTGGAGGGGGAGATGAACCATGAGAAGCTATGGACTCTGAAAAACAATCTAAGGGTTTTGAAGGGGTGGGGGATGGGAGGTTGGGGCAGCCAGGTGGTGGGTATTATGGAGGGCATGCATTCATGGAGCACTGGGTGTGGTGCGAAAACAATGAATTCTGTTATGCTGAAAAGAAATAAATAAATAATAAATAAATAAATAAATAATTTAAAAAAAAAAGAAAGAAAGAAAAGAAACAAGAGCATTGAATGACACATTGGACCAGATCGAACTCATAGATATATACAGAACATTCCACCCTCAAACAAGAGAATAATCATTATTCTCAAGTGCACATGGAACCTTCTCAAGAATAGACCACATACTGGGTCACAAATGAGGGCTTAACCAATGCCAAAAGACTGAGAGTATTCCCTGCATATTCTCAGACCACAGTGCTTTGAAACTGGAACTCAACAACAAGGAAAAGTTTGGAAATAATTAAAATACTTGGATATGAAAGACAAACATGCTCAAGAATGCTTGGATCAACCAGGAAATCAAAGGAGACCTTAAACAATTAATGGAAGCTAAGGAGAATGAAGAGATACTGCTCCAAAAACTATGAGAGCAAATATGGTCCTAAAGGAGACATACATAGTCCCCAAGCCTCACTCAAAAAAACTGAAAAGTCTCAATGTGGTCTTAATTTGAATCTCCCTGATGGCTAGTGATGATGAACATTTTCTCCTGTGTCTGATAGCCATTTGTATGTCTTTATTGGAGAAGTGTCTGTTCATATCTTCTGCCTATTTATGATTGTCTGTTTTGTGTGTGTTGAGTTTGAGGAGTTCATTATAGATCCTAGATATCAACCTTTTGTCTGTACTGTCATTTGCAAATATCTTCTCCCATTCCGTGGGTTGCCTCTTTGTTTTCTTGACTATTTCCTTTGCTGTGCAGAAGCTTTTGATTTTGATGAAGTCCCAAAAGTTCATCTTTGCTTTTGTTTCCTTTGCCTTTGGAGACATATCTTGAAAGAAGTTGCTGTGGCTGATATCGAAGAGGTTACTGCCTATGTTCTCCTCTAGGATTCTGATGGATTCCTTTCTCACGTTGAGGTCTTTTATCCATTTTGAGTTTATCTTTGTGTATGGTGTAAGAGAATGGTCGAGTTTCATTCTTCTACATATAGCTGCCCAGTTTTCCCAGCACCATTTATTGAAGAGACTGTCTTTTTTCCACTGTATATTTCTTCCTGCTTTTTTAAAGACTGTTTGACCATAGAGTTGAAGGTCCATATCTGGGCTCTCTACTCTGTTCCACTGGTCTGTGTTCTGTATTTGTGCCAGTACCATGCTGTCTTGCTGATCATAGCTTTGTAGTAAAGCTTGAAATCAGGTAACATGATGCCCCCAGTTTTGTTTTTCTTTTTCAACATTTCCTAAGCAATTCCAGGTCTCTTCTGGTTCCATATAAATTTTAAGATTGTTTGCTCCAGCTCTTCAAAAAGTGCTGTGGAATTTTAATTGGAATGGCATTGAAAATAAAGATTGCTCAAGGCAGTATAGACATTTTAACAATGTCTATTTTTTTTCGATCAATGAGCAAGAAATGTTCTTCCATCTTTTTGTGTCTTCTTCAATTTCTTTCATGAGTGTTCTGTATGTCCTTGAGTAAAGATTCTTTACCTCTTTGGTTAGGTTTATTCCTAGGTATTTTATGGTTCTTGGTGCTATAGTAAATGGAATCGATTCTCTAATTTCCCTTTCTGTATTTTTATTGTTAGTGTATAAGAAAGCAACTGACTTCTGCACATTGATTTTCTATCCTGCCACATTACTGAATTGCTGTATGAATTCTAGTGGTTTGGGGGTAGAGTCTTTTGGGTTTTCCATATAAAGTATCATGTCATTTGTGAAGAGAGAGAGTTTGACTTCTTCATTGCCAATTTGATTACCTTTTCTTTCTCTTTGTTGTCTAATTGCTGTTGCTAGGACTTCTAATACTATGTTGAACAAGAGTGGTGAAAGTGGGCATCCATGTCATCATCTAGATTTCAAAGAGATGGCTATCAGCTTTTCCTCATTGAAGATGATATTTGCTGTAGGTCTTTCATAGATTTTATGAAGTTCAGGAATGTTCCCTCTATCCCTATACTTTGAAGCATTTTTTAAATTAAATTGATTTATTTATTTTCAGAAAAACAGTATTCATTATTTTTTTTCACCACACCTAGTGCTCCATGCAATCCGTGCCCTCTATAATACCCACCACCTGGTACCCCAACCTCCCAGCACCCCCGCCACTTCAAACCTCTCAGATTGTTTTTCAGAGTCCATAGTCTCTCATGATTCACCTCCCCTTCCAATTTACCCCAACTCCCTTCTCCTCTCTAACTCCCCGTGTCCTCCATGCTATTTGTTATGCTCCACAAATAAGTGAAACCATATGATAATTGACTTTCTCTGCTTGACTTATTTCACTCAGCATAATCTCTTCCAGTCCCGTCCATGTTGCTACAAAAGTTGGGTATTCATCCTTTCTGATGGAGGCACAATACTCCATAGTGTATATATTCCACATCTTCCTTATCCATTCGTCCATTGAAGGGCATCTTGGTTCTTTCCATAATTCAAAAACTTTGAAGCATTTTAATCAGGAACGGATGTTGTATCTTGTCAAATGCCTTTTCTTCATCAGTAGGGAGGATCATGTAGTTCTTCTCTCTTCTCTTATTGACTTGTTCTATCACATTTATTGATTTGTGAATGTTGAATCATTCTCATATTCCATGGATAAATCCCACCTGGTCATGATGGATAATGTTTTTAATGTACTGTTGGATCCTATTAGCTAAGATCTTAATGAGAATCTTAGCATCTATATTCATCAGAGATATTGGTGTGAAATTCTCCTTTTTGGTGGGGTCTATGCCTGGCTTGGGGGATCAGGGTAATGCTGGCTTCATAAAAAGAGTCTGAAAGTTTTCCTTCTGCTTCAGTTATTGAAACAGCTTCAGGAGAATAGGTACTATTTCTTCTTTTAATGTTGGGTAGTATTCCCCAGGGAATCAGGCAGGTCCTGGTCTTTTGTTTTGGGGGAGATTTTTGATCACTGTTTCAATATCCTTACTAGATATTGGTCTATTCAGGTTGTCAATTTCTTCCTGATTTGGTTTTGGAAGTTTATAGGTTTCCAGAAATGCATCCATTTTGTCTAGGTTGCTTAACTTATTGGTATAGAAGTGTTGATAACAATTTCTGATGATTGTTTCTATTTCCTTGGTGTTGGTAATGATCTCTCCCTTTTCATTCATAATTTTATTAATTTTGCTCCTCTCTTTTTTCTTTTGGATTAGTTCAGCCGATGGTATTGATCTTACTAATTCTTTTATAAAACAGCTTCTATTTTCATTGATGCATTCTACTGTATCTCTAATTTCTATCTCATTGATATCTGTTCTAATATTGATTATTTCACTTCTTTTTTTAATTTAATTTTTATTTATTTTCGGGATAACATTATTCATTATTTTTTCACCACACCCAGTGCTCCATGCAATCCGTGCCCTCTATAATACCCACCACCTCGTACCCCAACCTCCCACCCCCCTGCCACTTCAAACCCCTCAGATTGTTTTTCAGAGTCCATTTTTAATTTTTTTTTATTTTTAAGTTGTTTTTATTAACATGTAATATAATATTTGCCTCAGGGGTACAGGTGTGTGAATAATCAGGCTTACACATTTCACAACACTTACCATAGCACATACCCTCTCCAATATCCATAACCCAACAACCCACTCCCTACCCCACAATGCCTAGCAAACCTCAGTTTGTTTTCTCAGATGAAGAGTCTCTTATGGTTTGTCTTCTTCCCAATCCCATCTTGTTTCAATTTTTCCTTCCCTAACCCCCATCCCCCTGCCCTGCCTCTCAACTTCCTCATATCAGAGAGATCATATGATAACTGTCTTTCTCTGATTGACTTATTTCGCTCAGCATAATACCCTCTAGTTGCAACCATGTCATCACAAATGGCAAGATTTTATTTCTCTTGATGGCTGCATAGTATTCCGTGTGTGTGTATATATATATATCACCTCTTCTTTATCCATTCACCTGTTGATGGACATCTAGGTTCCTACCATAGTTTGGCTATTGTGGAACTTCCTGCTATAAACGTTTGGGTGCACATGCCCCTTCAGATCCCTACGTTTGTATCTTTAGGGTAAACACCCAATAGTGCAATTGCTGGGTCATAAGGTAGCTCTATTTTCAACTTTCTGAGGAATCTCCATGCTTTTCTCCAGAGTGGCTGCACCAGCTTGCACTACCACCAGCAATGTAGGAGGGTACCCCTTTCACCTCATCCTTGCCAGCATCTGCCATTTCCTGACTTGTTAATTTTGGTCATTCTGACTGGTGTAAGGTGGTATCTCATTGTGGTTTTGATTGGTATTTCTCTGATGCGGAGTGATTTGGAGCACTTTTTCATGTGTTTGTTGGCCATCTGGATGTCTTCTTTGCCGAAATGTCTGCTCAAGTCTTCTTCTGATTTCTTGATTGGATTTTTTGTTCTTTGGGTGTGAGTTTGATAGGTTATTTACAGATTTTGGATACTAGCCCTTTATCTGAGATGTCATTTGCAAATATCTTTTCTCATTCTGTCAGTTGTCTTTTGGTTTTGTTGACTGTTTCCTTTGCTGTGCAAAAGCGTTTGATCTTGATGAAGTCCCAATAGTTTATTTTTGCCCTTGTTTCCCTTGCCTTTGGCGATGTTCCTAGAAAGAAGTTGTTGCAGCTGAGGTTGAAGAGGTTGCTTCCTGTGTTCTCCTCAAGGATTCTGATGGATTCCTTTCTCACATTGAGATCTTTCATCCATTTGGAGTCTATTTGTGTGTGTGGTGTAAGGAAATGGTCCAGTTTTATTTTTCTGCATGTGGCTGTCCAATTTTCCCAACACCATTTGTTAAAGAGACTTTTTTTCCATTGGGCATTTTTTCCCGCTTTGTCAAAGATTAGGTGACCATAGAGTTGAGGGCCTATTTCTGGGCTCTCTATTCTGTTCCACTGATCTATACACCTGTTTTTGTGCCAGTGCCATACTGTCTTGATAGCTTTGTAATAGAGCTTGAAGTCTGGAATTGTGATGCCACCAACTTTGGCTTTCTTTTTCGATATTCTTCTGGCTACTCTAGGTCTTTTCTGGTTCTGTATAAATTTTAGAATTATTTGTTCCATTTCTTTGAAAAAAAATGGATGGCATTTTGATAGGGATTGCATTAAACGTGTAGATTGCTTTAGGTAGCTTAGACATTTTCACAATATTTATTCTTCCAATCCAGGAGCATGGAACATTTTTCTATTTCTTTGTGCCTTCCTCAATTTCTTTCATGAGTACTTTATATTTTTCTGAGTACAGATTATTTGCCTCTTTCGTTAGGTTCATTCCTAGGTATCTTATAGTTTTGGATGCAATTGTAAATGGAACTGACTCCTTAATTTCTCTTCCTTCTGTCTTGTTGTTCTTGTAAAGAAATGTAACTGATTTCTGTGCATTGATTTTATATATTGACACTTTACTGAATTCTTGTATGAGTTCTAGCAGATTTGGAATGGAGTCTTTTGTATTTTCCACATATATTATCATATCATCTGCAAAGAGTGATATTTTGACTTCTTTGCGGATTTGAATGCCTTTAATTTCTTTTTGTTGTCTGATTGCTGAGGCTAGGACTTCAAGTACTATGTTGACTAGCAGTGGTGATAATGGACATCCCTGCTCTGTTCATAACTTGGCTATTTTAAATAATACTGCAACAAGCATAGAGATGTATATATCTTTCCCAGTTAGTGTTTTCATATTCTTTGGGTAATTACCCATTAGTAGAATTACAGTAGAATTAGTAGAATTACTATTTTTAATTTTTTGAGGAACTTCCACACTGCTTCCACAATGATTCTCCACTTTGCATTCCCAAAAACAGTGAATGAGGATTCTTTTTTCTCCACATCCTTGCCAACACTTGCTAATTATTGTGTGTGTGTGTGTGTTTTTTAATTTTAGCCATTCTGACAAACATGAGGTGATATCTCAAAGTGTTTTGTTTTGTTTTGTTTTGTTTTAATTTGTATTTTCCTTAAGAACAGTGATGGCAATCATCTTTTCATGTGTCTGTTGTCCATTTGTATGTCTTCTTTGGAGATATGTCTCTTCATGTATTCTGCCCATGTTTAATCAGATTATTTGATTTTTTTGTTGTTGAGTTGTATAAGTTCTTTGCCATTTGCAGCAACAAGGATGGATCTAGAGTGTATAATTCTAATTGAAGTAAGTCAGTGTCAAGGAAAGGCAAATATAGGATTTCACACATATGTGGAATTTAAGAAACAAAAAGAACCAAAATAAAAAGAGACAAGAACAGAGTCTTAATCATAAAGAACAAACTGGTTGTCAGAGGAGAGGTGGGTGTGAGAATGGATGAAATAAATGACGGGTTACTCTTACGGGCACTAAGAAACATTAAAACTGTTGAATCATTGTTTTGTACCAAAGCTAATATAATACTGTACGTTAATTATACAGGAATTGAAAATAAAAAGATTAGATGGATGTTGAACCACTGTATAAAAAGAGAGGACCCTAATAAATATAGAGGGTTTTTTGTTTGTTTGGCAAAACGTTGTTTACAAATTTGAAAACAGTGTTTTCATATGGGTTGTTTGACAAAAGCAGAGATATGAAAGGCATGAATAAAAAGAGAAATCCTAATGTTTGGTCATTAAATAAGAGACTTTGGATGAAAACAAAAACATCAAGTGGGGAATCATAATAATTTTCTTGCACTGTTCTGTGGTGTAAGATGTAAACTTTACTTCTCAGTCACACATGGAATCTTTATTACAATCTCTCTTGCTCAGTGTTTCATGGAGGAGGTTTACTTTAGGGGGCAAAGCTTCAGAGCACTGAGTTCTACATGAAGGTTGAGGCTGAACCAAACCAGAAGCTCCCCCTGGAGGGCAGCCAAATAAGAGGCACATGGCACTAACAGAAATAAAAAGCTGAACCCAGAGGTCCATAAATATTAGAAACTGTTTTATTGCTGTAACTAGGCAGCTCCCAAGTCTAACAAAGAACAAGTAAAAACAGCTTCCCAGAGAAGAAATGTGTGAAAATATATTGTCTTTTAACTCTTCACCATGGTTACAATGACTGTTTAGTTCTTTAAACCTACATGGGGACGGGGGAGGAGACACTTTCAATATGTTCTGCTTCCATCATTAAATTCTATTTTTTCCCATGTCCTTTATCAACCAAAATATATCACAGCCACCTCATAATTAACCTTATAGAAACCATTCCTCTTACTATAATCAGTTATTTATTCTGACACAACATTGCAGTGATGGTGTGCTAGATAACAAAAAGAGCATGAATCTATAGACTCAGTTTAAGATAACAATGTAAGCATGTGAATGACTCATCTATCAAAGCCCTTGAAGTTTTCATAAATTTTATTTGAAAATAAATTTGAATCTATTTTTTTAAGATTTTATTTATTTATTTGACAGAGAAAGATCACAAGTAGGCAGAGAGAGAGAGAGGAAAACAGACTCCCCACTGAGCAGAGATCCCAATGCGGGACTCAATCCCAGGACCCTGAGATCATGACCTGAGCCGAAGGCAGCGGCTTAACCCACCCCCAGGTGCCCCAAATTTGAATCTATTTTTTATTATCCTCAGAACACACAACTTTGTCCACCATACAATCGGAGTTGATGCTTATTTTCAGTAATCCTGATAAAAGTATTGGGCTAGATATATAAGCTAGTTCATTAGACATCTCACACATATTGTTAAGAACAATATTGACATAATATAACACTTCCTTTTTATCATGTCTGCAACATAAAAATTGAAGTCGGTGGACTTTTGGATTTTTACAGAAACTGAGGCACGACTGGTTTCAGAGGATAAGAGCTGGGAGAGGCAAAACATACAGCAACATGATGGACAGTATTGTACAACAAGAAATTGTCATCTCCAAATGCCAGCACGCCCTCATTTAGAGACACCCTTTTATTCTACTGAAAGGCTCACAGACACATAGGAACATAATTTCAACTTACTAAGTTTTGACCCAGCTACATGAAGGGCTTCAAAGATCAAACTTCTGTTGTTGTTATTCAACCTTGTTTCACTTTGTAGGTAATGATAAGGAGTGATACAGGATTCTACTGTAGTCAATCATACATCATAGGCTTATGATTCTGGTTCACTTATCAGGGGAACCAAATATGCCAAGACCCACATCCACCTTTACTACTAAATGAATTAGAAACTGAGGGTTATTAACTATTTTTTAAAAGTTGACTGATTTTCCACTTTTAACTATTAAACCATTAAAATAACAGATAAAGAAGATAGTTTATGTTGGAAGATTAAAAAGAGTTAAAGACAGTATTGTAGATTTCTTAATTACTGAGGAAGAATACTAAATGCAAACAGATTTTTAAAAAGATTTTTTGGTGATAAGCAGGGTCAGTAGGAAAGAGTTATTCAATCAATTAATAATTACAACTATGGATGTAGGAAGGACACTCATCTCATATATGTCATTTGATATATTTTACAGGTTCTTAAATTTCTTGCAGTATGCATTATAATTTTAATTATAGTGAGTCAATAAACATATCGATAATACTATCAGATATTGTATATTGTATCTATAATAGGTGATGTCGATTATTAAAGAAATTATAATTGTTCATTTATTTTTTATTTTATTTATTTATTTATTTAATATTTTCAGCATAACAGTATTCTTTATTTTTGCACCACACAAAGTGCTAGATGCAATCTGTGCCTTCTATAATACCCACCACCTGGTACCACAACCTCCCACCACCCACCACTTAAAAACCCTCAAATTGTTTTCAGAGTCCATAGTCTCTCATGGTTCACCTCTCCTTCCAATTTCCCCCAACTCCCTTCTCCTCTCTAACTCCCCATGTCCTCCATGCTATTTGTTATGCTCCACAAATAAGTGAAACCATATGATAATTGACTTTCTCTGCTTGACTTATTTCACTCAGCATAATCTCTTCCAGTGCTGTCCATGTTGCTACAAAAGTTGGGTATTCGTCCTTTCTGATGGAGGCATAATACTCCATAGTGAATGTGGACCACATCTTCCTTATCCATTCGTCTGTTGAAGGGCATCTTGTTGTTTCCACAGTTTGGTGACTGTGGCCATTGTTGCTATAAACATTGGGGTACAGATGGCCCTTCTTTTCACGACATCTGTATCTTTGGGGTCAATGGCAGGGTCATAAGGAGGCTCTATTTTTAATTTCTTGAGGAATCTCCACACTGTTCTGCAAAGAGGCTGCACCAACTTGCATTCCCACCAACAGTGGAAGAGGGTTCCCCTTTCTCCACATCCCCTCCAACACATGTGGTTTCCTGTCTTGCTAATTTTGGCCATTCTAACTGGTGTAAGGTTATATCTCAATGTAGTTTTAATTTGAATCTCCCTGATGGCTAGTGATGATGAACATTTTCTCCTGTGTCTGATAGCCATTTGTATGTCTTTATTGGAGAAGTATCTGTCCATATCTTCTGCCCATTTTTTGATATGATTGTCTATTTTGTGTGTGTTGAGTTTGAGGAGTTCATTATAGCTCCTGGATATCAACCTTTTGTCTGTACTGTCATTTGCAAATGTCTTCTCCCATTCTGTGGGTTGCCTCTTTGTGTTCTTGACTGTTTCCTTTGCTGTGCAGAAGCTTTTGATTTTGATGAAGTCCCAAAAGTTCATCTTTGCCTTTGTTTCCTTTGCCTTTGGAGACATATCTTGAAAAAAGTTGCTGTGGCTGATATCGAAGAGGTTACTGCCTATGTTCTCCTCTAGGATTCTGATGGATTCTTGTCTCACTTTGAGGTCTTTTATCCATTTTTTTTCTTTGGGTACGGTGTAAGAGAATGGTCGAGTTTCATTCTTCTACATATAGCTGTCCAGTTTTCCCAGCACCATTTATTGAAGAGACTGTCCTTTTTCCACTGTATATTTTTTCTCATTTTGTCGAAGATTATTTGACCATAGACTTGAAGGTCCATATCTGGGCTTTCAACTCTGTTCCACTGCTCTATATGTCTATTTTTATGCCAGTACCATGCTGTCTTGGTGATCACAGCTTTGTAGTAAAGCTTGAAATCAGGTAGCATGTTGCCTCCTGTTTTATTTTTGTTTTTCAACATTTCCTTAGCGATTCGGGATCTCTTCTGATTCCATACAAATTTTTGGATTATTTGTTCGAGCTCTTTGAAAAATACCAGTGGAATTTTGATCAGAATGGCAATAAAAGTATAGATTGCTCTAGGCAGTATAGACATTTTAACAATGTTTATTCTTCTGATCCAAGAGCATGGAATGGTCTTCCATCTTTTTGTGTCTTCTTCAATTTCTTTCTTGAGTGTTCTGTAGCTCCTCAAATACACATCCTTTACCTCTTTGGTTAGTTTTATTCCCAGGTATCTTATAGTTCTTGGTGCTATAGTAAATGGAATCAATTTTCTAATTTCCCTTTCTGTATTTTCATTGTTAGTGTATAAGAAGGCCACTGATTTCTGTACATTGACTTTGTATCCTTCCACATTGCTGAATTGCTGTATGAGTTCTAGTAGGTTGGAGATGGAGTCTTTTGGGTTTCCCATATAAAGAATCATGTTATCTGTGAAGAGAGAGAGTTTGACTTCTTCATTGCCAATTTGGATACCTTTTATTTCTCTTTGTTGTCTGATTGCTGTTCCTAGAACTTCTAATACTATGTTGAACAAGAGTGGTGAAAGTGGGCATCCTTGTCGTGTTCCTGATCACATTGAGATACCACCTTACACCAGTTAGAATGGCCAAAATTAGCAAGACAGGAAACAACATGTGTTGGAAAGGATGTGAGAAAGGGGAATCTTCTTACACTGTTGGTGGGAATGCACGTTGATGCAGCCACGTTGGAGAACAGTGTGGAGATTCCTCAAGAAATTAAAAATAGAACTTCCCTATGACCCTGCAATTAATTGCACTCTTGGGTATTTACCCCAAAGATACAGATTTCGTGAAAAGAAGGTCCATCTGTACCCCAATATTTATAGCAGCAATGGCCACGGTCGCCAAACTGTGGAAAGAACCAAGATGCCCTTCAATCGAAGAATGGATAAGGAAGATGTGGTCCATATACACTATGGAATATTATGCCTCCATCAGAAGGGATGAATACCCAACTTTTGTAGCAACATGGATGGGAATAGATTATGCTGAGTGAAATAAGTCAAGAAGAGAGAGTCAATTATCATATGCTTTCACTTATTTGTGGAGCATAACAAATAGCATGGAGGACAAGGGGAGTTAGAGAGGAGAAGGGAGTGGAGGGAAATTGGAGGGGGAGGTGAACCATGAGAGACTATGGACTCTGAAAAACAACCTGAGGGTTTTGAAGGGCTGGGGGTTGCGAAGTTGGGGGAACCAGGTGGTAGGTGTTGGAGAAGGCATGGATTGCATAGAGCACTGGGTGTACTGCAAAAAATAATGAATACTGTTACACTGAAAAAATAAAAAATTAAAAAAATAAAGAATTTAAAGAAAAGAAAAGAGAAGAGAAGAGAAGAGAAGAAAAATAGAAAGAGTGAGAGGAGAATCATGATCATGAGCTGCCTTCCTTTTCATGTTTTTCACTCTTAATTCTCCCTTCCATAATTCTAGGATATTTACTATCTCAAAAGCAGAATGCTCAGTTAAAGCATACTTTAAGAACCTTAGTTGACTCCCCATCAAGATAAAGGACCAATTTATAGCATGACACTTCTGTTTTTTAATTATCTATTCAAATTTAACTTCTGCTACCTCTCCCTAACCATTTATCCATTACTCTAGCTACCTAAATTGCCTGCCATTCCTTAAAGCTTAGAAACGTTCACCACTCAATGCTATTCTTTTTCCCTGGATAGTCAACCTTTTCTTCATTGGTAAATTTTTACTCATCATCCTCTATCTCCCAGTTCAAATATTTTCTCTATTGTGAAGCTAGATTCCCTTAAACTTAGGGATTTCCACAGAATATTGTCCATCCTTGTACGTTACAGTTACTGGTTGAGTAGCTTTAAATATATTGATGTATGTAGTTTGGTGCTTCTTGAGATCAGGAATTGTGTCTTGTTCACTTCTCAAGGAGCTCTACATGACTGATTGAATGAATGAATAAATCAATAAATGAGTAAATAAATAGATAAATAAATTAGTTAGTTAACAAACAAATGAATGAAGGTACTGACTTTTTCATTTTTTTTCTATTAAGAGAAGTGGTTTCCGAGTCTCATTCTCTGGACAAGTGGAATGCTGATTCCAAATTTAATGTTTAGTTAAAAGTTCTAAAAGTTCTAACCATTAGAGATTCTAAATAATTAGGTCTCACATGCAGTCCAATAATCTGTATTTTAACAAGTGTCCCATGTAAGACCACTTATGCACATTTATTTTCCTTACAGATATGTCCAACTAAAGGGATTGGAGCAGAGATCTAGCTCAGGCTCCATTCTGCAAGTCAATTTTGTGTTCCCTGGGTGAAAGGAGCACAGTATTAATATATATGCAGTATAGCATTATGGACACTAGTGTGGCACTTCTCAGAGAATGCTGATTTCCAAAGAGAAGAATCTACCAACTATGTAAGTGATCAATATATAACAGTATACAAAAGCAAGTTGTGGGGTTTTTCTTAAAAAATGAGACCATCACCACCTGCGGATTTTTTATTTTTTGTAATAGAAGCTTTTTAAAATAAAAATATTTTAATTACTTACTAAATTAGTGATAAAAGTCCAATATTTAATATATACAATGGAATATTACTCAGCCATCAGAAAGGATGAATATCAACTTTTGGATTAACATGGATGGGACTATATATTGCTCTAGGCAGTATAAACATTTTAACAATTGTTTATTCTTCCGATCCAAGAGCATGGAATGGTCTTCCATCTTTTTGTGTCTTCTTCAATTTCTTTCATGAGTGTTCTGTAGTTCCTCGAGTACAGATCCTTTATACCTCTTTGGTTAGGTTTATTCCCAGGTATCTTATGGTTCTTGGTGCTATAGTAAATGGAATCAATTCTCTAATTTCCCTTTCTGTATTTTCATTGTTAGTGTATAAGAAAGCCACTGATTTCTGCACATTGACTTTGTATCCTGCCACGTTGCTGAATTGCTGTATGAGTTCTAGTAGGTTGGGGATGGAGTCTTTTGGGTTTTCCATATAAAGAATTATGTCATCTGCGAAGAGAGAGAGTTTGACTTCTTCATTGCCAATTTGGATACATTTTATTTCTCTTTGTTGTCTGATTGCTGTTGCCAGGACTTCTAATACTATGTTGAATAAGAGTGGTGAAAGTGGGCATCCTTGTCTTGTTCCTGATCTCAACGGGAAGGCTGCAAGATTTTTCCCATTGAGGATGATATTTGCTGTGGGTCTTTCATAGATAGATTTGATGAGGTTCAGGAATGTTCCCTCTATCCCTATACTTTGAAGCGTTTTAATCAGGAACGGATGCTGGATTTTGTCAAATGCTTTTTCTACATCAATTGAGAGGACCATGTGGTTCTTCTCTCTTCTCAAATCAATTTGTTTTATCACATTGATTGATTTGCGAATGTTGAACCATCCTTGTAGCCCAGGGATGAATCCCACCTGATCATGGTGGATAATCTTTTTAATGTGCTGTTGGATCCTGTTGGCTAGGGTCTTGTTGAGAATCTTAGCATCCATATTCATCAGTGATATTGGTCTAAAAAAAAACAGGGATGGGACTAGAAGAGATTATGCTAAGTGAAATAAATCAAGCAGAGAAAGCCAATTATCATATGGTTTTACTTATTTGTGGAACATAAGGAATAGCTTGGAGGACATTAGGAGAAGGAAAAAATAAAGGGGGAGAAATCAGAGTGGGAGATGAACCATGAGAGACTGTGGACTCCACGAAACAAATGTAGGGTTTTAGATGGGAGGAAGCTGGGGAATGGGTGAGCCTGGTGATGGGTATTAAGGAGGGCATGGATTGCATGGAGCACTGAATGTTACATGCAAATATTTGAGGATATTTTAAAACAGCAGCTTGAAGACAGGGTTTTAAAAGGATGTTCTTACATCCTGGCATTTAATATGCAACTGAGTATTCTGAAAAAAATATGTAATCTTTTTAAGAATAAAAATGTCTTTATTTCACATTTACATATTTCCTTTTTATTATTTATTTTAGTCTAATATAGTTTCATGACACTCATATAACTATACAATGTTATATTAGTTTCAGATGTACAATATAGTGATTCCACAATTCTATACATTGCCCAGTGCTCATCACAACAAATGCTTAATCCCCATCACCTATATCACCTATCCCCCACACACCTCCCCTCTGGTAGTAATTATTTTGTTCTCTACATTTTAGAGTCTCTATATTTCTCTCTCTCTCTCTCTTTCTCTCTCCCTTATATTTATTTTTCTCATATGTTTGCTTCTTAAGTTCCACAGATGAGAGAAATCATATAGTATATGTCTCTGGCTGGGATATTTCATTTGACTGGCATTATACTCTCTCTCTCTCTCTCTCTCTCTCTATATATATATATATATATATATATATATATATATATATATGTAAAATATCTATAAAACTTCTGCTTTATTCATTCATATATAAATGGACACTTGGAGTGTTCCCATAATTTGACTAAACATAGGGGTGCATATTTCCCTTTGAATTAGTGTTTTAGTACTTCAGAGTTAAATCTCAGTAGTGTGACTACTCAATTTTAGGGTGGCTCTATTTTAAACTTCTTGAGGAACTTCCACAGTGATTTCTACAGTAGCTGCACCAGTTTGCATTCCCACCAACAGTTTAAGAAGGTTCCTTTTCCTCCACATCCTTGAAAGCACTTGTTGTTTTTTGTGTTTTGGATTTTAGCCATTCTGACAGGTGTGAGGTGATATTTCACTGTTTTTTGATTTGCATTTCACTGATAATGAATGATGTTGAGCATCTTTTAATGTGTCTGCTGGTCATCTGGATATCTTCTTTAGAGATGTCTGTTCACATCTTATGCATAACTTTAATTGGATTATTTGGTTTGGGAGTACTGAGTTTGATAATTTCTTTATGTATTTGGGATTCTAACACTTTATTGAATATGTAATTTGCAAATATGTTCTCCCATTCAATAGGCTGCCTTTTAGTTTTGTTCATTGTTTCCTTTACTGTGCAGAAGCCTTTTATGTTGATATAGTCCCAATAGTTTATTTTTACTTTTATTTCTCTTACCACATAAGACATATCTAGGGACGCCTGGGTGGCTCAGTTGATTGGACGACTGCCTTCGGCTCAGGTCATGATCCCGGAGTCCCGGGATCAAGTCCCGCATCAGACTCCCAGCTCTATGGGGAGTCTGCTTCTCTCTCTGACCTTCTCCTCGTTCATGCTCTCTCTCACTGTCTCTCTCTCAAGCAAATAAATAAAATCTTTAAAAAAAAGACATATCTAGAAAAATGTTGCTATTAAAAATGTCTGAGATATTACTGTGTTCTCTTCAAAGATTTTTATGTTCTTGGGTCTCACACTCATGTATTTAATTCATTTTGAATTTATTTTTGTGTATGGTGTGAGAAAGTAGTCCAGTTTTATTCTATTGCATGTTGTTGTCCATTTTTCCAACACCATTTGTACCTTTTTCCTATTGGATATTCTAACACCCGGTGCTCATCACAGGTGCCCTCCTTAATACCCAACACCCATTTAGTGAAACCTCTGCTGACCTCCCCTCCAACGACCCTCAGTTTACTCTCTATAGGTAAGATTCTCTTTTCGTTGCTTCCCTCTCTTTTCTTTTCCCTACCCCTTTGTTCATCTGTTTTGTTTCCTAAATTCAACATATAAGTGAATTCATGGTATTTGTCTTTCTCTAAGGGACTTATTTCACTTAGCATAATACCCTCAAGCTCCACCCAAGTCAGTGCAAATGGAAATATTTATTTTTCTTTCTTTCTTTCTTTCTTTTTTTTTTTTTTTTTTTTTGGTGCAGTGATATTCAATTGTGTATGTATCTACTACAGAGTTTTGGGTTTATTTTTTGGTTTTCTATTCTGCTCTGTTGATCTGTGTTTATTTAGATAATACCAAACTGTCCTGATTACAACTTCTTTGTAGAGTTATTTCAAATCTGGAATAGTGATACTGCCAGTTTTGTTTTTCTTTTTCAAAATTGTTTTTGCTTATTTGGAGACTTTTGTGGTTCCATACAAATTTTTAGGATTATTTGTTCTAGTATGTGAAAAATGGTTTTGGTAATTTTGATAGGGATTGCTTTAAATATGTAGACTGATTTGGGTATTATGCTTTTTTGAAAATGCTCTACAAATAAATGAAATCATATGGTAATTGACTCTCTCTGCATGACTTGTTTCACTAAGCATAATCTCTTCCAGTCCCGTCCATGTTGCTACAAAAGTTGAATATCCAACTTTTGTAACAACATAGATGGGACTGGAAGAGATTATGCTGAGTGAAATAAGTCAAACAGAGAGTGTCAATTATTATATGGTTTCACTGATTTGTGGAGCATAACAAATAGCATGGAGGACATGGGGAGATATAGAGGAGAAGGAAGTTGGAGAAATTGGAAGGGGAGGTGAACCATGAGAGACTATGGACTCTGAAAAACAATCTGAGGGTTCCAAAGGGGCGGGGGGGTGGAGGTCGGGGTACCAGGTGGTGGGTATTATAGAGGACACAGATTGCATGGAGCACTGGATGTGGTGCAAAAATAATGAATACTGTTACTCTGAAAATAAATAAAAAAAAAAATTTAAAAGGGGGGGCAGGCTGAGCCTGTAGCTAATTCAGAAAAATGAAAAAAAAAAGTTGGGTATTCATCCTTGCTGATTGAGGCATAATACTCCATAGTATAAATGGACAAAATCTTCCTTATTCATTCCTCTGTTGAAGGACATCTTGGTTCTATCCACAGTTTGGTGACTGGGGCCAGTGCTGCTATAAACATTGGAGTATGGATAGCCCCCCCTTTTTTTTAAACTACATTTGTATCTTTGGGGTAAATCCCCAATAGTGCAATTGTAGAAGGAATCTTCATACTGTTTTCCAAAGTGACTGTACCAACTTGCATTCCCACCAACAGTGCAGAAGGGTTCCCCTTTCTCCACATCCTCTCCAACACACGGTATTTCTTGTCTTGTTAATCTTAGCCATTCTAACTGGTGTAAGGTGCTACTTCAATGTGGTTTTGATTTGAATCTCCCTGATGGCTAGTGATGATAAATATTTTTTCATGTGCCTGTTAGCAATTTGCATGTCTTCATTGGAGAAGTGTCTATTTATGTCTTCTTCCCATGTTTTTTTTTAAGATTTTTTTAATTTATTTGACAGAGAGAGAGAGAGAGATCACAAGTAGGCAGAGAGACAGGCAGAGAGAGAGAGGGGAAGTGGGCTCCCTGCTGAGCAGAGAGCCCGATGCGGGACTTGATCCCAGAACCCTGAGATCATGACCTGAGCCGAAGAGCCATTAAGGCACCCTTTCCATTTTTTGATATGATTATCTGTTTTGTGTGTGTTGAGTTTGAGGAGTTCTTTATAAATCCTGGATTTCAGCCATTTACCTGTATTGTCATTTGGCAATATCTCCCTTCATTCTATGGGTTGCCTCTATATGTTGACTGTTTCCTTTGCTGTGCAGAAGATTTTGATCTTGATGAAGTCCCAAAGGTTCATTTTCACTTTTGTGTCCTTTGCCTTTGGAGACATATCTTGAAAGAAGTTGCTGTGGTCGATGTCGAAAAGGTCACTGCCTATGTTCTCCTCTAGGATTCTGAAGGATTCCTGCCTCACGTTGAGGTCTTTAGAGTTTATCATTCTGTATGGTGTAAGAGAATGGTCGAGTTTCATTCTTCTACATATAGCTGTCCAATTTTCCCAGCACCATTGATTGAAGAGACTGTCTTTTTTTCACTGTATATTGTTTCCTGCTTTATTGAAGATTATTTGACCATAGAGTTGAAGGCCCATATCATGGCTCTCTACTCTGTTCCACTGGTCTATGCGTCTGTTTTTGTGCCAGTACCATGCTGTCTTGGTGATTACAGCTTTGTAGTAAAGCTTGAAATTAGGCAACATGATGCCCCCAGTTTTGTTTTTTGTTTTTCCACATTTCCTTAGCAATTCGGGGTCTCTTCTGATTCCATACGAATTTTAGCATTGTTTTCTTGAGCTCTTTGAAAAATGCCAGTGGAATTTTGATCAGAATGGCATTGAAAGTATAGACATTTTTTTTTTTTTAGAATTGTTTCCTTTTTTTTTAATTTTTTATTTTTTATAAACATATATTTTTATCCCCAGGGGTACAGGTCTGTGAATCACCAGGTTTACACACTTCACAACACTCACCAAAGCACATACCCTCCCCAATGTCATAATCCCACCCCTTCTCCCAAACCCCCTCCCCCCAACAACCCTCAGCTTGTTTTGTGAGATTAAGAGTCACTTATGGTTTGTCTCCCTCCCAATCCCATCTTGTTTCATTTATTCTTCTCCTACCCACTTAAGCCCCCATGTTGCATTACCACTTCCTCGTATCAGGGAGATCATATGGTAGTTGTCTTTTTCTGCTTGACTTATTTCGCTAAGCATAATACGCTCTAGTTCCATCCATGTTGTCGCAAATGGCAAGATTTCATTTCTTTTGATGGCTTCATAGTATTCCATTGTGTATATATACCACATCTTCTTGATCCATTCATCTCTTGGTGGACATCTAGGTTCTTTCCATAGTTTGGCTATTGTGGACATTGCTGTTATAAACATTCGGGTGCACGTGCCCCTTTGGATCACTACGTTTGTATCTTTAGAGTAAATACCCAATAGTGCAATTGCTGGGTCATACGGCAGTTCTATTTTCAACATTTTGAGGAACCTCCATGCTGTTTTCCAGAGTGGTTGCACCAGCTTGCATTCCCACCAACAGTGTAGGAGGGTTCCCCTTTCTCCGCGTCCTCGCCAGCATCTGTCATTTCCTGACTTGTTGATTTTAGCCATTCTGACTGGTGTGAGGTGATATCTCATTGTGGTTTTGATTTGTATTTCCCTGATGCCGAGTGATATGGAGCATTTTTCATGTGTCTGATGGCCATCTGGATGTCTTCTTTGCAGAAATGTCTGTTCATGTCCTCTGCCCATTTCTTGATTGGATTATTTGTTCTTTGGGTGTTGAGTTTGCTAAGATCTTTATACATTCTGGACACTAGTCCTTTATCTGATATGTCATTTGCAAATATCTTCTCCCATTCTGTCAGTTGTCTTTTGATTTTGTTAACTGTTTCCTTTGCTGTGCAAAAGTTTTGATCTTGATGAAGTCCCAATAGTTCATTTTTGCCCTTGCTTCCCTTGCCTTTGGCATTGTTCCTAGGAAGATGTTGCTGCGGCTGAGGACGAAGAGGTTGCTGCCTGTGTTCTCCTCAAGGATTTTGATGGATTCCTTTCGCACATTGAGGTCCTTCATCCATTTTGAATCTATTTTTGTGTATGGTGTAAGGAAATGGTCCAATTTCATTTTTCTGCATGTGGCTGTCCAGTTTTCCCAGCACCATTTATTGAAGAGGCTGTCTTTTTTCCATTGGACATTCTTTCCTGCTTTGTCGAAGATTAGTTGACCATAGATTTGAGGGTCTATTTTGGGCTCTCTATTCTGTTCCATTGATATATGTGTCTGTTTGTGTGCCAGTACCATGCTGTCTTGATGATGACAGCTTTGTAATAGAGCTTGAAGTCCGGAATTGTGATGCCACCAACATTGGCTTTCTTTTTCAAAATCCCTTTGGCTCTTCGAGGTCTTTTCTGGTTCCATATAAATTTTAGAATTATTTGTTCCATTTCTTTGAAAAAGATGGATGGTACTTTGATAGGAATTGCATTAAATGTGTAGATTGCTTTAGGTACCATAGACATTTTCACAATATTTATTCTTCAATCCAGGAGCATGGAACATTTTTCCATTTCTTTGTGTCTTCCTCAATTTCTTTCATGAGTACTTTATAGTTTTCTGAGTATAGATTCTGTGCCTCTTTGGTTAGGTTTATTCCTAGGTATTTTATGGTTTTGGGTGCAGTTGTAAATGGGATTGACTCCTTAGTTTCGCTTTCTTCTGTCTTGCTGTTGGTGTAGAGAAATGCAACTGATTTCTGTGCATTGATATTATATCCTGACACTTTACTGAATTCCTGTACATGTTCTAGCAGTTTTGGAGTGGAGTCTTTTGGGTTTTCCACATATAGTATCATATCATCTGCGAAGAGTGATAATTTGACTTCTTCTTTGCCGATTTGGATGCCTTTAATTTCCTTTTGTTGTCTGATTGCTGAGGCTAGAACCTCTAGTACTATGTTGAATAGCAGTGGTGATAATGGACATCCCTGCTGTGTTCCTGACCTTAGCGGAAAAGCTTTCAGTTTTTCTCCATTGAGAATGATATTTGAGGTGGGTTTTTCATAGATGACTTTGATGATATTGAGGTATGTGCCCTCTATCCCTACACTTTGAAGAGTTTTGTTCAGGAAGGGATGCTGTACTTTGTCAAATGCTTTTTCAGCATCTATTGAGAGTATCATATGGTTCTTGTTCTTTCTTTTATTGATGTGTTGTATCACATTGACTGATTTGCAGATGTTGAACCTACCTTGCAGCCCTGGAATAAATCCCACTTGATCGTAGTGAATAATCCTTTTAATGTACTGTTGACCTATTGGCTAGTATTTTGTTGAGTATTTTTGCATCTGTGTTCATCAAGGATATAGGTCTATAGCTCTCTTTTTTGATGAGATCCTTGTCTGGTTTTGGGATCAAGGTGATGCTGGGCTCATAAAATGAGTATGGAAGTTTTCCTTCCATTTCTATTTTTTGGAACAGTTTCAGGAGAATAGGAATAAGTTCTTCTTTAAATGTTTGGTGGAATTCCCCTGGGAAGCCATCTGGCCCTGGGCTTTTTTTTGTTTGGAGATTTTTAATGACTGTTTCAATCTCCTTAGTGGTTATGGGTCTGTTCAGGCTTTCTATTTCTTCCTGGTTCAGTTGTGGTAGTTTATATGTTTCTAGGAAGGCATCCATTTCTTCCAGATTGTCAAATTTGCTGGCGTAGAGTTGCTCATAGTATGTTCTTATAATTGTTTGTATTTCTTTGGTGTTAGTTGTGATCTCTCCTCTTTCATTCATGATTTTATTTATTTGGGTCCTTTCTCTTTTCTTTTTGATAAGTCGGGCCAGGGGTTTATCAATTTTATTAATTCTTTCAAAGAACCAGCTCCTAGTTTCGTTGATTTGTTCTATTGTTTTTTTGGTTTCTATTTCATTGATTTCTGCTCTGATCTTTATGATTTCTCTTCTCCTGCTGGGCTTAGGGTTTCTTTCTTGATCTTTCTCCAGCTCCTTTAGGTGTAGGGTTAGGTTGTGTAACTGAGACCTTTCTTATTTCTTGAGAAAGGCTTGTACCGCTATATATTTTCCTCTCAGGACTGCCTTTGTTGTGTCCCACAGATTTTGAACCGTTTTATTTTCATTATCATTTGTTTCCATGATTTTTTTTCAATTCTTCTTTAATTTGCTGGTTGACCCATTCATTCTTTAGAAGGATGCTGTTTAGTCTCCATGTATTTGGCTTCTTTTCAAACTTCCTTTTGTGGTTGAGTTCTAGCTTTACAGCATTGTGGTCTGAAAATATGCAGGGAATGATCCCAATCTTTTGATACCGGTTGAGTCCTGATTTAGGACCGAGGATGTGATCTATTCTGGAGAATGTTCCATGTGCACTAGAGAAGAATGTGTATTCTGTTGCTTTGGGATGAAATGTTCTGAATATAACTGTGATGTCCATCTGGTCCAGTGTGTCGTTTAAGGCCTTTATTTCCTTGCTGATCTTTTGCTTGGATGATCTGTCCATTTCAGTGAGGGGAGTGTTAAAGTCCCTTACTATTATTGTATTATTGTTGATGTGTTTCTTTGATTTTGTTATTAATTGGTTTATATAGTTGGCTGCTCCCATGTTCGGGGCATAGATATTTAAAATTGTTAAATCTTCTTGTTGGACAGACACTTTGAGTATGATATAGTGTCCTTCCTCATCTCTTATTATAGTCTTTGGCTTAAAATCTAATTGATCTGATATATGGATTGCCACTCCTGCTTTCATCTGATGTCCATTAGCATGGTAAATTCTTTTCCACCCCCTCACTTTTAATCTGGAGGTGTCTTCCAGCTTAAAATGAGTTTCTTTGAGGCAACATATAGATGAGTTTTGTTTTTTTATCCATTCTGATACCCTGTGTCTTTTGACAGGGGCATTTAGCCCATTAACATTTAGGGTAACTATTGAGAGATATGAATTTAGTGCCATTGTATTGCCTGTAAGGTGACTGTTACTGTATATGGTCTCTGTTCCTTTCTGATCTACCACTTGTAGGCTCTCTCTTTGCTTAGAGGACCCCTTTCAATATTTCCTGTAGAGCTGGTTTGGTGTTTGCAAATTCTTTCAGTTGTTATTTGTCCTGGAAGCTTTTAATCTCTCCTTCTATTTTCAATGATAGTCTAGCTGGATATAGTATTCTTGGCTGCATGTTTTTCTTGTTTAGTGCTCTGAAAATATCATGCCAGCTCCTTCTGGCCTGGCAGGTCTCTGTGGATAAGTCAGCTGCCAATCTAATATTTTTACCATGGTATGTTACAGACTTCTTTTCCCGGGCTGCTTTCAGGATTTTCTCTTTGTCACTGAGACTTGTAAATTTTACTATTAGGTGACGGGGTGTGGGCCTATTCTTATTGATTTTGAGGGGCGTTCTCTGAACCTCCTGAATTTTGATGCTCGTTCCCTTTGCCATATTGGGGAAATTCTCCCCAATAATTCTCTCCAGTATACCTTCTGCTCCCCTCTCTCTTCTTCTTCTGTAATACCAATTATTCTAATGTTGTTTCGTCTTATACTGTCACTTATCTCTTGAATTCTCCCCTCATGGTCCAGTAGCTGTTTGTGCCTCTTTTGCTCAGCTTCTTTATTCTCTGTCATTTGGTCTTCTATATCACTAATTCTTTCTTCTGCCTCATTTATCCTAGCAGTGAGAGCCTCCATTTTTGATTGCACCTCATTAATAGCCTTTTTGATTTCAACTTGGTTAGATTTTAGTTCTTTTATTTCTCCAGAAAGGGCTTTTATATCTCTCGAGAGGGTTTCTCTAATATCTTCCATGCCTTTTTCAAGCCCGGCTAGAACCTTGAGAATTGTCATTCTGAGCTCTAGATCTGACATATTACCAATGTCTGTATTGATTAGGTCCCTAGCCTTCGGTACTGCCTCTTGTTCTTATTTTTGTGTTGAATTTTTCCGTCGTCATTTTGTCCAGATAAGAGTATATGAAGGAGCAAGTAAAATACTAAAAGGGTGGCAACAACCCCAGGAAAATATGCTTTAACCAAATTAGAAGAAATCCCAAATCGTGAGGGGGGCGAAAGGGGATAAAAAGAGGTTCAAAAAGGAAGAAAGAAAAAAAAAAGAAAAAAGAAAAAAAAAGAAAAGAAAAGAATTTTTAAAAAAGAAAACAAATAAAGAAAAATATAAAAAAGAAAAATTATATATATTAGATAAACTAGTTAAAAAACGTTAAAAAAGAAAAAGGTAAAAGTTAAAACAAAATTTTTACCAGAAGGCTAGAAAAAAAAAACAAAAAATGAAAAAGAAAAAAATTAAATTAACTGCAAGACTAAAAAAAATCACAGAGAAAAAGCCATGAGTTCCGTGCTTTGCTTTCTCCTCCTCTGGAATTCTGCTGCTCTCCTTGGTATTGAAACCGCACTCCTTGGTAGGTGAACTTGGTCTTGGCTGGATTTCTTGCTGATCTCCTAGGGGAGGGACCTGGTGTAGTGATTCTCAAGTGTCTTTGCCCCAGGCAGATTTGCACCGCCCTTACCAGGGGCCAGGGTGAGTAATCCGCTAGGGTTTGCTTTCAGGAGCTTTTGTTCCCTGAGCGCTTTCCATAGAGTTCCGGAGGACGGGAATACAAATGGCGGCCTCCTGGTCTCGGGCCCGCAGGAGCCGAGAGCCCAGGGCCCCACTCCTCAATGCGCCCTCAGAGAACAGCGCCCAGTTACTCCCGTTTGCCTGACCTCCGGCCGCGCTCCAAGCTCACCGAGCCTGCGACCGGTTCAAGGTAACACCGAGCTGTGAGCTTACTGTCAGCTCTGTCTCTGTAGCCAGCTTTCCCGTTCCAATACCCGCAAGCTTTGCGACACTCAGACACCCCCGATCCTTCTGTGACCCTGCGGGACCTGAGGCCACGCTGACCCCACGTGGGTTTCGCCCCGGTTTAGCCTCTTGAGCGATGTCCCTCAGCGGAACAGACTTTTAAAAGTCCTGATTTTGTGCTCCGTTGTTCTGCCGCTTGCCGGGAGCCGGCCCCTCCCCCCGGGGTCTATCTTCCCGTCGCTTTGGATTCACTTCTCCGCCAGTCCTACCTTTCAGAAAGTGGTTGTTTTTCTGTTTCCGGAATTGCTGTTCTTCTTCTCTTCGATTTGCCGATGGATTTTCAGGTGTTTGTAATCTTTAGATAAGCTATCTAGCTGATCTCTGGCTAGCTGATGTAGTCCCAGCCTGCTACTTCTCCGCCATCTTTACTCCTCCCCCACTATAGACATTTTAATAACATTTATTCTTCTGATCCATGAGCAAGGAAAGGTCTTCCATCTTTTTGTGTCTTTTTCAATTTCTTTCATGAGTATTCTGTAGTTGCTCCAATATGGATCTTTACCTCTTTGGTTAGGTTTATTCCCAGGTATTTTATGGTTTGTGGTGCTATAGTGCTATAGTAAATGGAATCAATTCTCTAAATTCCCTTTCTGTATTTTCATTGTTAGTGTATAAGAAAGCCACTGATTTCTGTACATTGATTTGATATCCTGACACAAAACTGAATCGCTGAATGAGTTGTAGTAGTTTGCGGGTGAAGTCTTTTGGGTTTTCCATACAAAGTATCATATTATTTGCGAAGAGAGAGAGTTTGACTTCTTCATTGCCAATTTAGATACCTTTTGTTTCTCTCTGTTGTATGATTGCTGTTGGTAGGACTTCTAATACTATTTTGAACAAGAGTGGTGAGAGTGGGCATCCTTGTCATGTTCCTGATCTCAATGGGAAGGCTGCAAGCTTTTCCCCATGGAGGATCATATTTGCTGTGGTTCTTTCATAGATAGATTTGATGAAGCTGAGGAATATTACCTCTATCCCTATACTTTGAAGTGTTTTAACCCGGAACGGATGTATCTTGTCAAATTCTTTTTCTGCATTGATTGAGAGAATCATGTGGTTCTTCTCTCTTCTCTTATTGATTTGTTCTATCACAATGATTGATTTGTGAATGTTGAATCACCCTTGAAACCCCAGGGTAAATCCCACTTAGTCATTGTGGATAATCTTTTTAATGTGCTGTTGGATCATATTAGCTAGGATCTTGTTGAGAATCTTAGCATCTATATTCATCAGGGATTTGGGTCTGAAATTCTTCCTTTTGGTGGGGTCTTTGCCTGGTTTGGGGATCAGGGTAATGCTGGATTCATAAAAAGAGTCTGAAAGTTTTCCTTCTGCTTCAATTATTGGAAACAGTTTCAGGAGAATCGATATTATTTTTTCTTTTAAAGTTTGGTAGAATTCCTCAGGGAATCAGTCAGGTATTGGGCTCTTGTTTTTTGGAAGGTTTTTGATCACTGCTTCAATTTCATTACTAGATATCAGTCTTTTCAGGTTTTCAATTTCTTCCTGGTTTAGTTTTGAAAGTGTGTAATTTTCCAGGAATGCATCTAGGTTGCTTAACTTATTGGCATATAACTGTTGATAATAATTTCTGATGATTATTGCTATTTCTTTGGTGTTAGTTGTGATCTTTCCCTTTTTGTTCATAATTTTATTAATTTGGGCCTTCTCTCTTTTCTTTTGGGTTAGTTTGGCCAATGGTTTATCGATATTATTGATTCTTTGAGAAAAACGAGCTTCTAGTTTTGTTGATGCATTCTTCTGTATCTCTAGTTTCTATCTCATTGATCTCTGTTCTAATCTTGATTATTTCACTTTTTGTGCATGGGGTTGGCTTAATTTGCTGTTGGTTCTCCAGCTCTTTAAGGTGTAAAGATAGGTGGTGTATTTTGTTTTTTTCTATTTTTTTGTGGGAGGTTCCAATGGCTATGTACTTCCCCCTTAGGATGGCCTTTGCTGTATGCCGTAGGTTTTTGACCAAAGTGTTTTCATTGTCATTGGTTCCCATGAATTCTTGAAGTTCCTCTTTAATTTCCTCATTGATCCAAGCGTTCTTAAGCAATGTGGTCTTTAACTTCCAGGTGTTTGAATTCCTTTGATCTTTTTCTTGTGGTTGAGCCCATTTCAAAGCATTGTGATCTGAGAATATGCAGGGAATTATCTCAATCTTTTGGTCTCAGTTGAGCCCTGATTTGTGACCCAGTATGTGGTCTATTCTGGAGATGGTTCCATGTGAACTCGAAAAGAATGAGTATTCTGTTGTTTTAGGGTTAAATGTTCTGTATGTATTTATGAGGTCCATTGGGTCCAGTGTGTCATTCAATGTTCTTGTTTGTTTATTGATTTTCTGCTTGGATGATCTTTCTATTACTCAGAGAGTTGTGTTACAATCTCCTACTATTAATATATTCATATCAATATGACTCCTTATCTTGATTAACAGTTTTCTTATGTAATTGGCTGCTCCCATATTGGGGGCATAAATATTTACAATTGTTAGATCTTCTTGGTGGATAGACCCTTTACAAATGATATAGTGTCCTTCTGTATCTCTGACTACAGTCTTTAGTTTAAAATCTAATTTATCTGATATGAGAATCACTACCCCAGCCTTCTTTTAAGGCCTATTGGCATAAAAGATGGTTCTCCATTCCTTCACTTTCAGCCTGGATGTATCCTTAGGTTCAAAATGGGTCTCTGTAGACAACATATGGATGGGTGCTGTCATTTTATCCAATCTTCCACCCTGTGCCGTTTGTTGGCACATTTAGGCCATTCACGTTGAGAGTTATTATTGAGAGATATGTTTTTATTGACATTGTGTTACCTGTGAAGTCTTTGTTTCTATAGATTGTCTCCATATATTTCTGTTCAATGATAATATGGGTTTTTTCCTCTTTTATAGAACTGTCCTTATTATTTCTTGTAGTGCCAGGTTGGTGGTCACATACTCTTTTAAACCTTGCCAGTCTTGGAAGCACTTTATCTCTCCATTCTCATTGAATGTCATTCTTGCTGGATAAAGTATTCTTGGCTGCACGTTCTTCTCATTTAGTGCCCTGAATATATCTTGCCAGCCCTTTCTGACTTCCACGGTTTCTTTGGTCAGGTCTGACATTATTCTGATGGGCCTTTTTCTCTATGTAAGAAATCTCTTCCCCGTAGCTGCTTTCCAGAGCTCCTGTCTAAAGTTATGATTCATCATTTTTACAATCCGGTGTCTCAAGGTCTTTCTAGATTTTATGATCTTTGGGGGAAACCTTTTTGCCTCTAGGACATGAACGCCAGTTCCATTAGCCAGATTGAGAACATTTTCATGGAGAATTTGTTCAACTATATCCTCTAGTCTTCTTTCTTTCTCCTCCCGCTGCTCAATGATTCCAATAATTCTGACTTTGGAATGTTTCATTACATCAGGTTTTTTTCCCCAATTCTCTTTTCATGACTTCTTTTTTTTTCTAAGCTGTTTTTTCCAGGCCTCCTCCTGATCCTTTTCCTCTATTGTTTTGTCCTCTTGATCACTAATTCTACCTTCTGCCTCAGTTACCCTAGCTGTTAGAGAATTTAGATTAGATTGGAACTCATTGAGAACATTGTTAACATCTTCCCTGATGGCTTCCCTGGTCAATTCTGCACTAATCACTTCCATTTTGTCATTAAAGTCTTTCTCCAACCTAGCTATTGCCTGGATAATTGTTAGCCTGAATTTCCTTTCCAACGTACTGTTTATGTCCATATCCAATAGCTCTGATGGAGAAGGCACAGTCTCTGAATTTTTCCTCTGTTAGGCATTCTCCCTCCTAGTCATTTTGGTGAGAGATGGTTGAAGAGATGCGTAGCTGAATGTATCAACTGTGGTGCAGGTAAGGTGCACTCTGGAACACTTCTGAGCAATTGGGAGGCCCCACCAAAAAGAAACAAAAAAAGAAAAAGAAAGAGAGTGAGAAAGAAAGAGAGGGGAAAAAACATAAAAGAGAAGGACCACCTCAATAGGCCCCAAAGGTAAGATTTATAAAGTATATAATCAAAAAGAGACAAACAAAAAGACCAACAAAAGTAAATAAGAAAAAAAAAAAGATAGAACCCAGCCAAAATGAACCCTAAGTATAAATAAGATTTAGATATTAGCAGGACAAAAACAAATACATAAAATAAAAACACTGGCAGAAGAACAAGACGGGAGGGGGGTTATAAATTCTCAGTGTGGGCAAGGAAGTTTATTTTGGTTCTTCTTAGATATATCTTGATATCTTTGTTAAAGGACTCAAGTTTCCTGATATAAAGGGGGATTAAAATTGGTTTATATATAGGGGTAGCATGGATTGAGGAAAGGGGATTAACTTGAAGCTTATCTCTATATGAATATTTTAAAAAGTAAAAAAAAAAAAAAAACAGTTATATGTATCAAAAAAGTTTAAGTTAAAAGGTTGTGTGGAATTTGTACTGAGAATCTCATTTTGATGGTAAGTAGGTTAAAAATTAATTAAAAATTGAAAAGAATGAGAATACTGGGAATGAATTAAAAATAAATGTTGTATCTATGAAGTAGTGGTGGTTGTCTTCTTGGGGTTTTGTGTGTGTGTGTGAGTTGGGGGGGCTGGCTTTCTAGGGGAGGTCTTGCCGCTTGGTTTTTCAGGCAGTCTTCCTAGAGTTGAGTCCTCCTGACCCCAATCAGGGGGCTCGGCTCTGAGGAAACTGGTTTTTCTGGCTTTTGTTCTCTCAAGTTTTGGGTTTTTTTCCCTCCCTTTGGGGACTCTTGGCAGTTCTTTGGAGGTTTTTAGGAAAGCAAACTACACCCAGACCTCTGTCTCAGAGAGAAGCCTCAGTCTGTTCCCCTCTGGGTGCTCCAGAGCAAATAAATTCCGCCACTGCTGCTGGCAGAGCACATCCCCAGTCATGATCTGAGGGGTCACAGGAGCTCCCACTTGTACCCCAATGTTACCCAAACCATGAGAAGTCCAGAGATCTGTCTTCCAGCAGCTTCCCCCACCATGGCTGTCTGGGCAGGTCCAGACTGTTAGAGAGGTCCCAACCAGAGACAGCACACTGAGATTTTCACGTTGGCCCAGGCTGGGAGTGTTCAGACTCTTCTGGTCCTAAAGAGCCCTCCTAGCATCTGCACAGACCTCTTTCAAGGGAGAGTGTAGAGCACGACTCAGACCCCAGTTGCACAGTGCACATGCAGGGTGCAAAAGGCTCTGGTTCTAGAGAGTGCCGGCTGGCATCCACACCAGATTCTCCCACATGTGCTGACACTCAGACACTCTCAAGCATGGCGGTGGCTCAGGTACTGAGGCCTGGCTTCTTCACTTTAGTCTCTTTGGCTCAGTACCAGCAATGTTTGTCCCCAGCTGCCCAATTCCACCAAATTCCCCTTAAGGCCTTTTGCTCCTTTTGAGTGCTTTCAACCACACTCCAAGTTAATGCTGGTCCCCAATCACAGGACACTCTAGTATTGGGGTATTACTTTCCAATGGGTCACTTCTGGTGGATCCCTCCCCCTTTTCTTTATCTTCCAATATAAATCTGATATTCCCACTCTGCTTTACCCATCCACTGGCATCTTCTGCTCCCGTAGAGATCCAGAAGTGTATAATTTTAATCTCAGGCTGATTTCATGGGTGATCAGAGTTCTTTGGTAGATAATCAGCTTACTTTAGGGGACTGGTTGAAACAGCGCTTCCTAATTCTTCACCATCTTGTCTCATCCTCCATTCCTCCAAATTCTTGACCAGATAAACTCTTTGTCCCAGGTCATCAAACCCCTTAACAATTTATATTCCCTAATTAAGACTTACAAAGGATATGGCTTGCTACATATTGATTTTGGTTCATTTAGCAGAAAAGGATGCTACACACATATATTTATATGCACATATATGCACATATTTCCTTCAGAAGCACAAAGTTTGTATTTCCACAAGTTTAAGTATGTAGGGGAATTTTAATATATAAAATAACATGTGATAACTATGCAATACTTCATTTAACTTTCAAAGTTTAAGTTTAAGTTTAAGTTCTTCACCAGTTCTTCACCAAAGTTTAAATCTTTCCCAGGTGAAGCCAAGCTGTTTCATCTCTCCTCAGATATCTGGCTGACATGTGGCCCTGCACCTTTACAAGTTTTACATTAAGTTATATAAGCCAGCCTTTCTCAAAAATTAACTCAAAGCAATCAGTTCTACAAGTTGTGAGCTGTTGTCTCTTAGTAGGGAAAAGAGCCTCGTGGTCAAACTGGCAATGCTCAGTTCAATAAAGCTAAATGGGTTTTCATTTCTTGTTTGCTGATGGGTAGGGTTTCTCACAAATGTTAATGTTCATTGTTTATAAAATGTTAAGGTATATTGTAAAAAAAAAAAATAGATAAAGAGTCAATGTTAAATGTGGTATATAGCATTTCCCAAAGTTATTTGATCGTCTTATGGGACTGGTGTTATGAAGAAAACCTGGTTGGAAAATGCTTTTTTCTTTGCATGCAGAACACTCAGTCTTTTCCTTTTGGGATCCTTTGACCTAACCCCTTTCACTAATTATCATTCTTCCTAAAACTGCAACAGGTGCCCTGGGTCCTCATGCTTTTCAGGACCTTCCTATTAGTAAAGGCTAATTTTCTTCCAAATGTAGGCACTAATTAAATTTAGTTCTTTGAGTATATTTTCTCTATTTGTAACAAAAATAAAACCCAGAATCTTTTGGTTTTTTGCTATATTTCAGGCATGGATTTCATATATATGAATGAGAGAGCATGGGCAGGGAGAGGGGCAGAAGAGAGAGGGAGAGAGGGAATCTTAAGAAGGCTGTACACCCAGCACAGAGCCTGACACAGGGCTGATCTCGTGATCCTAAGAGCATGACCTGACCTGAAATCAAGAGATTCTCAAGCCACCAAGACACCTCCCATATATTTTTTTTAATTTAACATTTTTATATGTTATAATTTAACAGATATCTGACTTCACTAAAGAATATAAGCAACATACATATGTGAAATGTAATAAAAAATTATCAATCCTCAATGGGAGAACATATTTGCAAATGATCTATCCAATAAGGGGTTAATATCCCAAAGATATAAAGAACTTACCCAACTCGACATGAAAAATCATCATCATCATCTGATTATGGGCAGAGGACCTGAATACACATTTTTATACAGAAGACATATAGACAGCCAAGTGACACATGAAAATATGCTTAATATCATTCATTAAGAGGGAAATGCAAATCAGAACCACCATGAGTTATTACCTCATACCTGTCAGAATAACTAAAATAAAAAAGACAAGAAATATTTGATGGAGAGGATATGGAGAAAAGGGAACTCTTGTGCACTGTTTCTGGGAATGTAAACTGTTACAATTGTGGAAAAGGCTATGAAGGTTCCTCAAAAAACCAAAAGCAGAAATACCATATGATTAATTGTATTACTGGTTATTTACCCAAGGGAAACAAAAACAGTAATTCAAAAAGATACATGCATTAATTGTTTATTGCAGTATTTACAATAGCCAAGTTACAGAAACATAGACATTGAATAAAGATGATATGTGTATGTACACACACACACACACACACACACACACACACACACAGGAATATTACTCATTCATAAAAAAAAAACATGCTATCACCCTTTGTAACAACATGGATAGAATTAGGAGATACTATACTAAGTGAAATAAGTTAGACTGAAAAGATAAATACCATATGATTTCACATATATGTGGAATCTTAAAAAACAAAACAAATGAATAAGCAAATAAATAACAAGAACAACAACAAAAACCAAGATATTCTTAAATACAGCAACTGGTGGTTGACAGAAGGTAGGGTGGTGGAGGGATGGATAAAATATATAAAAGGAATTAAGAGTACAAACTTCCAGTTATAAACTGAATAAGTCACAAAAATGAAAATTTCAGCATAGTGAATCTAATCAATAATATTATAATATGTCCTATGTTAACATGTAGTGACTCTAATTATGGTGAGCACTGAGTAATGCATAAAATTATTAAATCAATATGTTATATATGTAAACCTAATATAACATTGTATGTCAATTATATTTTAATAGTAATAGTAAAGAATGCCCATTAATCCACCATACAAAGAATAATAACATAATGAATACATTAGCATCTACCTAAGTCTTTCTTTCCTCTCCTCTCCAATCCTCCTGCTAACAGGGGAAACCACTATAAAATTGGGTAATCCTAATTTAGGAGTATATTTTCTCTTGATTTAAAAACTAATAATAGAGTGCCAGAAAGATGGAAGAATGGGAAGATCCTTGGGTTTTTCTGTCCCATATTTACAAGTAGATACTTTTCACATTCAAGTCAATAAATTGGAGAGTGATCTGAAGGCAATAGAACAAACTCCATAAACAAATATGGAAAAGAGGCCACATTGGGGAGGTTATAAAGAGTAGAAATGATAGTCAGTAGCTGCTCACAGAAGGGAAGTAGCTGTGTAACTCAGAGAGGGGAAAGTACCAAGGAACCAACACAGGAAAAATAAATCCCCATAGCATATGGCCTTGAAAGCCAGAGGGGCTGGATTCTGTGAGTTTATATACAGCAGGCCTTGGACTCTGGGGTTTTAAAAGTCAGCTGACTCAGCTGTTTGAGCCTTGAGGGCAAGAGAACAAGTGATACTCCACTTAAAGGGATGGCAGCCTGAGAAGACGCAACATAGAAGCTATAGCTTGCACAATAGGAGGGAAATCTGTTTATACTGATTTCAGAATGTGTTGAGGGACTTCTCTGGGAACAAAGAAGCTGGTAGGTGTCATTTTCCTCCCCCATACCCCAACATAAAGGCAAGGCCATCTGCAAGAAGTGGTGCTACACAGACACTTGGCACCTAACCTGCTAACAGTGTGACTCAGTTTTCCTGAAGACTTGCTCACTCCAAGCCTGCTGCCTTTGGCCCTGGACTCAATGCGATTTTTGTTAATGCTGTGTGCCCTTTTAAGCTACTATCAGTACCATGCCCTTGACTGCCACACTTGGGAGGATCACTTATGATTAGTGGCTCAGTGCAAATTTTGCTAACACCACATGTATGCCCTGCCCAGCTACCACACACACAGAAACCGAAAGTCTCTATCTGCCATCACCACCCCAGTGTGCTGTGCTGCCAACGGTCATCTGCCTGTGGGGATCTGGCCTAGACTCAGTGCAAATTTTTCTAAAAACACAGACTTACCCCAGAGCCCTTCTGCTATCATGCCCCATATACCAGAGCCAGCTTGCCTGAACCTCACTGATATTACAGAGAGTAAGCACAGCACAAAACAGGCAAAGAATAAGTGTAGATGTCTGGATGGAAAGGAAAAGGACTCAGACACAATAGCAGGATTCAAGCAATGCATATAGGAGACTCCTCTGAAGTGCCAGGTTCTGGTGAACAGGGAATACCACATTGCAGGAACTATAGGATCTCATCTTTATAAGCCAAATACTTTCAAAAATAAAAGATACAGCTGCTTTTCCCAACACAGAAACAGACAGTGAATTTGACAAAATAAGGAGACAAAGATATGTCCCAAGTGAAAGAACAAGACAAAAGCACTGCAGGAGTTCTAAGTGAAAGAGAAATAATTAATATATCTGATACATAATTTAAACTAATGATAATAAAGATAAACACTGGGCTTCATAAAAGGGTAGAGGACATCAGTGACATCACAGACAAAGAGATAAAAAATAACATATCAGAGATGAAGAACTCAATAAATGAAATTAAAAATAGAATAAACATTAGTTTATAGGAAGCAGAGGAATGTATTGGTGACCTGGAAGACAGAGTAATGGAAGTAAATCAAGCTCAACAGGTAAGATACAAAGAAATATTGCAAAATTAGAGTAGATTTAGAGAATTCAGTGACTCCATCAAATGTACCAACATTCTCATTATAGCAATCCCAGAAGGAGAAATGAGAGAGAGGGGGCAGAAAATGTACTTAAAGAAATTATAGCTAAAAACTTCCAAAATCTGGGGAGAGAAACAGAGATCCAGATTCAGGAGGCCCAAAAAATCCCCCAACAGATCCAATCCAAGAAGTTTCACACTAAGACATATAATAATTAAAGTGACAAAAAATAGTGATAAAGAATTTTAAAGGTTGCAAGAAAAAGAAGACAATTACACACAAGAAAATCCTCTAACGCTATGTGAAAATTTTTCAGCAGAAACTTTGCAGGCCACAAGGGAGTGGTGTGATGTATTCAAAGTACTGAAAGTGGAAAATCTTCAGGCAAGAATACTCTACCAAGCAATGCTATAATTCAGAATAGAAGGAGAGATAAAGAGTTTCCCAGACAGGGGCACCTGCGTGGCTCAGTGGGTTAAAGCCTCTGCCTTCAGCTCAGGTCATGGTCCCAGGGTGCTGAGATGCATCCCCACGTTGAGATCTCTACTCAGCAGGGAGCCTGCTTCCTCTTCTCTCTGCCTGCCTCTCTACCTACTTGTGATCTCTGTCAAATTAAAAAAAAATCTTAAAAAAGAGTTTCCCAGAAAAACAAAGGTTAAAATTAATGATCACTGAACCAGCCCTCCAAGCAATGTTAATGGCAACTCTGTGGAAAACAAAAAATGTAAGCAAGAGTAATAAAAATAAGAAGTACAAAATAAAAGGACATAAAAGATGATACCAAATATCTTAAATGTGGAAGGGGGAGGAGTAAAGAATGACTTCAAAATTAAGCATCCATCAGCTCAATATAGACTGCTATATACAGAAGATATTATATATAATCTGACTGGTAAACACAAATCTAAAACAGTACCATATGTGCAAAAAATAGAGTTAGGGACCCAAATATACCACTAACGATAACAAGCAAACAGTGAGAGAAAGATAAGAAAGTATCAGGGAAAAACAACAAAACTAGTAACAAAATGGCAATAAATACCTATCTATCAATAATTGCCTTGACTGTAAATGAGCTAAATGTTCCAATAAAAAGACATAGGATGACAGGGTGGAATTAAAAAAAAAATCTATATGCTGCCTACAAGAGATTTATTTCAGACCTAAAAACACCTGCAGATTGAAGGTGAGGGAATAGAGAAATATTTACCATGCAAATGGATGTCCAAAGAGCTGGAGTAGCCATTCTGAAATAAAATGTATTTCAAACAAAATACATTTTAAAATAAAGTCAGTTAAAAGAGACAAAGAAGGACACTATATAATAATAAGGGGGGACAATTACACTGTTGGTGAGAATGCAAACTGGTGCAACCACTATGGAAAAGAATTGAGGTTTCTCAAAAAGTTAAAAATATAACTACTTTATGATCCAGCTATTGTACTACTAGGTAATTACTCCTCTACCCAAAAACAACATACTAATTCAGAGGAATGCATGCACTCTGATTTTTATAGCAGATAGATCCAAAAAAAGCATTTGACAAAATAAAACACCCATTCATGTTTAAAAAAAAAAAAAAAGAACTGCAACAAAATAGATAAAAAAGAAGTGGTAGGGGTGCCTGGGTGGCTCAGTTAGTTAAGCAACTGCCTTCAGCTCAGGTCATGATTCTGGAGTCCCAGGATTGAATCTCATATTGGGCACCCTGCTTAGTGGGGAATCTGCTTCTTCCTCTGACCACCCCTCCATGCACCCCCCCTCTTTCTCATTCTCTCTCAAATAAATAAATAAATCTTTTTAAAAAGAAAAAGAAATTATATATATATATATATTCTCATATATATCACTATATATATCACTATATATTCTATATATATATTCTATAGTATGTGTATATACTATAGAATATTACTCAACGATAAAAAGAATGATATCTGCCATTTTCAGTGACATTGATGGAGCTAGAGAGTATTATATTAAGTGAAACAAGTCAGTCAGAGAAAGACAAGTATCACGTGATTTCACTCATGTGGAATTTAAGAAACAAAACAAATGAGTACAGTGGAGAAAAATAGGCAAACCAGGAAAAAAACCTCTTAACTATAGAGAACAAACTGATGGTTACTGGAGGGGTGGTGGGCAGTAGAGGGGTGAAACAGGGGATGGGAATTATGGAGAGCACTTTTGATGAGCAAGGGCATTGTATGTAAGTGATGAATTACTAAGTTCTACACCTGAGAATAATATTGCACAGTATGTAAAGTAGCTGGAATATATATAACAAGTTGAAAAAAATAGTAAAACCATTATGTAAAATTTATGCCCAACATAGGAGCATCCAAATACATAAAACAGTTAATAACAAACCTAAAACGAATAATAGGTAGTAATATAATAATAGTAGGAGATTGTAAACCTTAGTTACATTGATGGAAAGATTATCCAAGGAGAAAATAAACAAAAAAAGAGTGGTTGAATGAAACATTAGAACAGATAGATTTCAAAGATATATTGAGAACACTCCATCCTAAAACATCAGAATATACATTCTTTTCAAGTGCAGATGGAACATTTTCCAGAATAGATTACATATTTGGCCACAAAAGAAGTTACAAGAGATTCAAAAAGATCAAAGTCATACCATGCATCTTTTCTGAAGACAACACTATGAAATGAGAAATCAATCACAAGAAAAAATTTGAAAAAAACAAATAACATGCTACTAAACAATGAATGGGTCAACCAAGAAATTAAAGAAGAAATCGAAATGTATATGGACAATGGGTATTACATTCAACTAATGAATCATTGAAAATTATTTCAAAAACTAACAATGTACTCTACTTGGGTAGTTGAATTCAAATAATTTAAAAAGTACATAGAACAAGATGAAAATGAAAACACAACTGTCCAAGACCTTTGAGATGTAACAAAAGTGGTTCTAAGAGGGGAGTTAATAGCCATACAGGAAAACCTCAGGAAGCAAGAAACTTTTTAAATAAAAACCTAACCTTATACATAAACGAGCTAGAAAAAGAACAAGGAAAACTCCAAACCAGCAGAAGAAAGGAAATAAAAATATAAATAAAAATAAGTCATTTGCCACAATCAAGTGGATTTTATTCCCAGGATAAAAGAGTAGCCCAATATTGGCAAATCAATCAATATGATATATCACATCAATTAGAGAAAGGATAAAAACCATATGATTATTTTAATAGATCCAAAAAAAAATCATTTGACAAAGTAAAACATCCATTCATGATAAAAAAAAAGAAAGAAAGAAAAGAAAAGAAAAAAGAACTACAACAATATACATTTAGAGGGAGTATACCTCAACATAATAAAGGCTATATATGAAAAGGCCATATATTAAAAACCCACAGAAAACATCATTCAATGCAGAAAAAACTGAGTGCTTTCCCTGTAAAGTCAGGAACAAGATAGGGATGTCCATTCTCACCACATTTTTTTTAATATAATACTTGAAGACCTGGCCACAGCAATCAGACAACCAAAAGAAATACCAAATCCAAATTAGCAAGCAAATTCAAATTGGCAACTAAATCCAAACTGGCATGAAGAAAGTAAATTTTCACTATTTGCTGATGACATGACACTCTATATAGAAAATCCTAAAGACTCCATGAAAAACTACTAGAACTCATAAATAAATTCATGAAAGTTTCAGATTACAAAATCAGCGTACAGAAATCTATTGCATTCTGATGTATTAATGATAAAGGAGCAAAAAGAGAAAGCAATGATCCCATTTACAATTGCACCAAAAATAGTAAGATACCAAGGAATAATCCTAACCAAAGCAGTCAAATACCTGTACTCTGAAAACTATAAAGCATTGATGAAAGAAACTGAAGATGATACAACAAAAATGGAAAGACATTCCATGCTCATGTATTGGAAGAACAAATATGGCTAAAATGTCTATACTACTCAAAGCAATCTACATCCCTATCAAAATGTCACTAGCATTTTCCACATAACTAAACCAACCCTAAAATTTATATGGAAGCACAAAGACCCTGAATGGACAAAGTAATTTTGAAAAAGAAAAGTAAGCTTCAGGTATCACCATTCCAGACTTCAAGTTATATTACAAAGTTGCAGGGATCAAAACAGTATGGTACTGGCACAAAAATGGACACACAGATCAATGGAACAGAACAGAAAATACATAAATAAATCCACAATTATCATGGCCAATTAATCTTTGACAAAGCAGGAAAGAATATCCAATGGAAAAAAGACTGCCTCTTTAACAAATGGTGTTTGGGAAACTGGGCATCTACATGCTGGACTTCTTTATTACACAGTACAAAAACAAACAAACAAACAAACAAAACTCAAAATGTGTTAATGATGTACATATGAGACCTGAAACCACAAAACTCTTAGAAGAGAGCAAAGGCAGTAATTTCTTTGACATTTGCTGTAGCTACATTTTCTAGATATATTTTCCAAGGCAAGGGAAACTAAGCAAAAATAAACTATTGGTACCACATCAACAAAAAAATTAATAATATAACCACCCTTGGTTACAGCAGTTGCACTACTGGGTATTTATCCCAAAACTACAAAAACACTAACTCAGAGGGATACATGCACCCCTATGTTTATAGCAGCATTATTTATAATAGCCAAATTATGGAAGCAGAACAAGTGCCCATCAATAGATGAATGGATAAAAAATAAGTGGCATATACAGTGGCATAGCATTCAGGGATGAAAAAGAATGAAATCTTACCACTTGCAACAACATGGATGGAGCTAAGACATACAATGTTAAGCAAAATAAGTCAGTCAGGTGTGCCAGGGTGGCTCAGTCAGTTAAGCATCTGCCTTTGGCTCAGGTCATGATCCCAGGTCCTGGAATCAAGCTCCATGTCCGGCTCCCTGCCCAGTGGGGAGACTGCTTCTCTCTCCCCCTGCTGCTCCCTGTGCTTGTTCTCTCTGTGTGTCAAACAAACAAATAAAATATTTTTAAAATGTCAAAGATAAATACCATATGATTTCCATCATATGTGGAATTTAAGAAACAAAAGAGCAAAGGAGAAAAGGAGAGATAGAGAGAGAGAAAGCAAGAAACAGATTTTTAAATGTAGAGAATGAACTGATATCTACTAGAGTGGAGGTAGATATGGTGCGTGATATAGGTGATAAGGATTAAGGAATGCATTTGTCATGATGAGCACTGGATGATGTATAGAATTGTTGATCTCTATATTGTATACCTGAATTAATAAAACACTGAATGGGTGGAGGGTTCTGGGTGGCTCAGCTGGTTAGGTGGCCAAACCTGGATTTAGGATCATGTCAAGATCTCAGCGTCCTGAGATTGAGCCCTACACCAGACTCTGCACTTGGGTGGGTAGTCTACTTGAGGATTCTCTCTTTCTCTTCCTCTGCCCTTCCCTCCACTCATGCTCCCTCTCTCTCAAATGAATATATATTGCAGATATATGTAAATTTACCCCACAAATTATATCATGCACATTTACCTTGAAAAGCTAAACTTATTCAATATTTTATGACCCCAAACAATAAACAGACTCTAGAATCTGGCTATCTTAAGTGTGATCTATGGACATCACTGACTTTACTTGGGGATTGTTTAAGAGTGCTGTGAAGTGTGTAAACCTAGTGATTCACAGACCTGTACCCCTGGGGATAGAGTATTATGCCTCCATCAGAAAGGATGAATACCCAACTTTTGTAGCAACATGGACGGGACTGGAAGAGATTATGCTGAGTGAAATAAGTCAAGCAGAGAGAGTCAATTATCATATGGTTTCACTTATTTGTGGAGCATAACAAATAGCATGGAGGACATGGGGACTTAGAGTGGAGAAGGGAGTTGGGGGAAATTGGAAGGGGAGGTGAACCATGAGAGACTATGGACTCTGAAAAACAATCTGAGGGTTTTGAAGGGACGGGGGGTGGGAGGTTGGGGTACCAGGTGGTGGGTATTATAGAGGGCACGGATTGCATGGAGCACGGGGTGTGGTGCAAAAATAATGAATACTGTTATGCTGGAAATAAAAAAAATAAAATAAAATAAAATAAAATATAAAAAAATAATAATAAAAAAAAATAAAAATAAAAATTACCTGAAAAAAAAAATAAAATAAAATAAAATGCACATTCTTGTATCCTACCTTAAAGCAACTGTGTTGTAGCCATTCTGCATAAAAAGGATGGATCTCACCAAAAATTTGGTTCATATGCCAAGTCTGATAACCATATGTACACACACACACACACACACACACACACACACAAAGAGGAAATAAAAAATCTGTTACTCACATAATGAGCTGTGTTCATTGTACAAGGTGTGACCCAAGCATAAAAATGGCCACAAAGAGAAAAGAAAGGATATTGGTTTGGAATTTTTATGATGGGGTGCCTACAACAATTGGCTTTGTAAGCAGGATGTCTAGACTACAAACTACCATGACTGGGTGGGGGGCTTTCTTCTATTTCTCTGGCTTAATTAGATATGTTGCCTGCCCATGGGCTTTTGAGGTGACCCGTTTGACTTTGTCCTGCATTTACTTGAGTCCAACCAAGCCTCTATTACAGATTTAACTAACTTAATCAGTTAACAGTTTTTATTCTGCTGTCACTTTGAATATATCTTTCACTGTGTTCAGTTCTTAGTTTCAAAATTTTTAATTGGAATTTAGGGTCAGGTATATGGTACTAGGGCCTTTATTACAATGGCCCTGGTTCCTGTCTTTTGACCCACACCTATCTGTGTATCTCAAATTTAATTGTGTCCTGATTCCTGTATAAGCCATGTTTGATATAAGACTCAGGGGAATGACTCTTAACTCTGGTAACATTAGTTGACTGCCTCAACCAGACATTAGCTCCATCCTGTGTGGCACTCAAGGAAAATGCTGGTCTCTTGTGCAATACAGTGGTCCACTGTGTGGTTGCTCATATGGAAGAGCAGGGTTTTTTTTAAGATTTTATTTATTTATTTGTCAGAGAAAGAGAGAGAGAAAGAGAGAGGGAGATTGAGAGATCACAAGTAGGTAGAAAGTCAGGCAGAGACAGGAGAAGCAAGGAGCCCAATATGGGACTCGATCCCAGGACGCTGGGATCACGAACCAAGCTGAAGGTAGCTGCTTAACCAACTGAGCCACCCAGGAGTCCCTGGAAGAGCAGTTTTTATATAGTATGCTAAGGTTGCACTCCTAAAAGAGGATGGGTCATTACGATCCTACAAAAATACATTTGCTGCTTCTACTGATTATGCTTCCATCACCCAAAAAGATACAGACACTCAGAGTTGTAAGGAAAATACTCATGCCCCACCTAGTGTGGAGCCAAGGACTAATTAAACTATTTGCCATAAGAGACGTCCCTAACACTGATGGTATAAACATATATGAGCAAAATAAAGAGAATCCCCAACCCCCAAAATAAGTCATTAGCCAAATGAAAGAAAGAAAGAAAGAAAAGAAGAAAGGAAGAAAGAAAGAGAGGGAAGGAGAGGAATTGGGGGAATAAAAGAAAGACAGAAAGGAAGAAAAAGAAAAAGAAAAAAGAAACCTGGATACTGGAGAAGGAGGTAGATGACAACAACAAAAACTGAAACAGATAAAGAATTTGAACAAATTAGACACCCAAATTTACTAAAATAATTTATATAATGAAAAGATAATAGAATATGGGTTCTAAATTAACTAATATCTGCTGACATGCACCAATTGGCAACCTTCATGGCTTTAATACTGTGGTCCAAATTACACTTATATCTGTAGTTCCCACTAAATTTAAACAAGGTGCCAATACATATTGTAGAGCGGGTTAATCAAATATTAAAATTACAGCTTTACAAGCAAAAGGGGGGAATACAAGATCCTCCTAAAGAAATACTAGCACAACTTTTATTGATTCTTAATTTTTTGAATCATGATGATAAAAACACTGCAGCAGTAGAAAGACATTTTGGTGAACAAAAGAAAGACAATGTATATCCCCCAATCTGGTGGAAAAATATTACTTCTAATCAATGGCTCCCCAGTAACTTACCAGAGAGAAAAGATATGCGTGTTTATTACGTCATGAAGCTGTAAAGCCCATACGAGTGACTTCTTATTTCATAAAGGTTTGTCATGAGCAAGAGGAAAAACTTTGGATTCGTACCCACCTCACTGATCATCCACTTTGAGGGGCTCACGCTACAGGACACAAAAATCAAAACACCAGGGATGAATAGAGAGAAGATTACAACATGGGGTCAGATAAAGAAGTTGGCAATGAAAGCAGAGGAAGTTCTGTAGAATGAACAGGGCCCATTTACCTCTAGCAACATGGTGGTAACTATCATGGCCCTCATCACCGTAGCCGTAGGTCTTCCTGGATGTTATGCACAAATAGATAGCTTCACTTTATTGGGCATGTATACCCAATCTTCCCGTACTCCATCCAGTAGAGTGGGGAGAAGATATAATACCAATTTATTTAAATGCCTTAAGATGGGTACCTGGACTATTGGATCCTAGATTGCCATTATTGCCCCAAGAGGAGGGCATAAACATTAATCTTACCTTGAGATATCAAAATAGACCAAAATGTATCAGCAATCATTCCAGTTGTTTTATCCCTGGAATGATGATCAAAATGGTTGGTGGCCTCTCCTATTAATAATAGTCTGAATAAAGTTCAGTTACATTTACTTTCTACTTAAGGATTCCATGCCAATGAATATCGGGGTACTAGCTATAGCACAGCAGCACCCTCTGTTCCCAAATGCAAATTAATACAGATGTGGACCAAAAGGGAGTTCATCCCTTATGGGAGGATTGTGGAGCTTCTCACCCCAGTATTAATGATTCTTATGAAATTGTATGAGACTGGTCCCCTAAGGGGATGGAAGGCACCAATTGCACTGGGAGATCGTGCTCCTCTCATCAGAACTTAAAATGACAAGTTTCTGATCATCTTACCTTACCACAAGCCTCTACTCAGGGAAATGCATCTCTAGCCTGACATGGGCAAGGACTTTTGGTGCCATCCCCTTTTGTTGATTATCATAAAAGACAAAAGATTTTATGGAAGGTCACCACTGCTTTAAATCACCTAAGAGTTTGGAAGAGCTCTTACATTTATAAGTCCAATCATTATACATTCACCTTTTCCCTGATAGAGAAGAATTGGTAAGAGCATGTGTTAAAGATCCTTGTGTTTTTGTTATCAGAAAAATGACTTTCAATCATAACAAAAGAGAAATATACTGTCCCAAATGTAAAATGTTCACCTGCGTGGATGAGAATGTTTACACAGATAATTCTATTATTCTCATAGTTAAAAGAAAAATAGATCTGGTTACTGGTAAAACACCACCATGTTTGGGAAAGCTATCCAGATATTCATGTACTTTTAACGGTTTTGAAGGACAGTAGAAGTTCTGTAGAATAAAAAAGGTTTCTTGGGCTGCTTGTAGCAGCTACTTGAGGAAATATAGCCATTACTACCACAACTACAACTGCTAGAATGGCCTTGCATCAGACTGTAGAAGCCATGCAATTTATACAAATCTGGCAAGAGAATGCTAGCAAGGCCTGGAATCAATAAATAATCATAGATCAAAGATTAAAGGAATAAATCTCTGATTTAGAATCAGATGTGATATATATAGGAGATAACCTTCAAAATATAAAGCTTAGCTTCCACCTTTTATGTGATTGGAATTTTCTTCCTTCTGTATTACTCCCTATGCCTATAATAAATCAGAATTTGCCATCATATTTTCAGTCATAATGGTGATAATTTGACTTTGGATATCAAACAGCTTCAAGACACTATTCAAGGCATTACTAGCTCATCATTACAATCAGTTCCAGAAGTGATTTTTGCACAAATGATTAGTGATATTCTGTCTGATCTAAACCTTTTTGGTTGGATCAAACAAACTGGTCTTGTCATTAGAGGTGGAATGATCTTTTTTTTTATTGGTATAATCTTTTTATGCTTAGTCCTCAGATGTGCACAAAAATCCTTCTGACAACTAATGGATCGAGAAGTTGCAAAATTGGCCTTCCTACTTCTATACAAACAAGAAGGGGGAAATATAACTGTCCCTCAAAATACTGCTTAAAATATAACCAATGAGGAGTTGTACTGGTCATGCAAGCATGCTTAAAGATGACCTTGAGAAAAATATGTACTAGCAGCAGGCTTCTGGTGGAAAAGATGATATATGTCCTTGAAGCTGAGAAGCTGGGGATACCTGGCTCACTCAGGGTGGAACACCACCTGCTTCCCTTTTTCATTGTCTTCCCTGCCTCAGAGAAAGCCTGCTGTTAAGGTAATCCATTTAAGTGCTGCTTGCTCAACAAATTCCATGCTGCTTGACTAGACACAACTTACTATTCTTCTTGTTTACCTATAAGACTTGTGATCAACATATGACTCACATTCCTTCTTGTTTACCTACAAGACCTATGGCTAACCTATAACCTTCTTGTTCTCCTTTGTTGGTTGTTATCTTGTATCTAATAAATATGGGACTGAGGAGTTGTTTAGGGTGACAGTCCTTCCAGCTGTCATCTCCTGCTCCCTCTCTCTCTCTCTCTCTTACAACTGCTTTGTTTGTGCCTCTTTATTCTCCCATGAGCTGTTAGGAAGTGGCACTAGAGACTCTGGCTCCCCATAATGGCTTTAAGTTGCCCATGGACTTCTGATGCAAGAAATTGCCCTCCTCAGCTCCAACTTATATATAATTAGAGTGACAACTGCTGTCTACACATTGGTACTCCTTCTCTCAGGTCCTGGGCCCACAATCACACACACCCCAAAGCCAGTTTTCTGGGTTATAAAAGCAGCACCCTACAAACCCAACATGGCCTGAGGCAGGACAGGTTCAAACCTCAGTCCCCTAGCATATCCTACTTGTGCGAAGAGGTGGCCTCCCCTATACTCAGTCTCTTGTCATAATGCTAGAGGAGGTGACTTCTCTCACAGATTGCTTGACTACTTAGGGAGCCCTTTGATCTTAACTGAGTGAACAAAAAAAAGAGTCCATCTGTGTATCTAACATATATAGAGTTCAATGAAGATTTACTGCTTTTCATCCCTTAGCTGGGATGTCAGCGCAACTGGTCAAACTTCAGACAGTTATTTTAGCACCAAATGACCTTATTAAAAATTAGCTCCAGTTGCACATCTTAACAGATTCTGCCATTTACTGGACCAACCTACAACAGAAGCAACATTCCTTGTACAAGGCTTTACCCTTTTTGGTAAAGAATCCTGGGAATCTCTTGCCTCAGATACCTAAAATAGAAATTCACACTAAATGTGTCCCTGTACATAATAGAAACACAATACAAGGCATCAACAAGACACTTCTTAACCTGTTCAGAGTTCCAGAATTCACTGATAATGACCAATACACTCATTTTACTTCTCAGAATACACACTTTCTTGAATAGGACTTTCAACAGAATTTTCTATTCTGTTACCAGCCACACAGAAAATCATAATGGCTTACTTCAGTAATGAATCTTGGAACACTGCATCAAAAACTAATGATGCGGTGCACCTGGGTGGCTCAGTGGGTTAAGTCTCTGCCTTTGGCTCAGGTCATGATCTCAGGGTCCTGGGATCAAGCCCCACATCAGGCTCTCTGCTCAACAGGGAGCCTGCTTCCCCCCCTCTCTCTGCCTGCCTCTCTGCCTACTTGTGATCTCTCTCTCTCTCTGTCAAATAAATAAATAAAATATTAAAACAAAACCCTTCAAAAACCTAATGATGTATTTTATGGTGACTAACATGCCACAATAAAAAAAATAAAATAAAATAAAAATCAAGTAAATGAAACATGGCACATTTTAGTCAACAGGCATATGATGACTGGGGTAATTGTAATAAAGAATCTATTATCTATCTATCTATCTATCTATCTATCTATCATCTCCTGACAGCTCTTAAGCCTCGCCCTGCTCCATTCCCCTTCAGCTGTACCTCTGAGCAAGAGAAATAATAAGGCCAAGCGCTCTTTCTTTGCCACCTGAAATAAGTTCAAAACCATGCATAAGAACCCCCATCCACCCCACCCAAGCCACCCTAAAAACTCTAAGCCAATTTTCTTTTCTGGCTCTTTCCAGCCATTTTTGCTTGACAGATGTCCTGCTCTTTTCAGTAAGTCTCATTATATACATAATGATCCTTCCCATACCCTCTCAGTGGCGTATGACACCACAGTTTCAATGTCTCAGCTACATTTTTGGTGGAAGCACATCCTACTTCACAGTGACTACAATGTCCACCAAGTGAGGATATACTTCTTTTTAACTGTCTCCAAATGAATAAAACTTTAAGCACTGTCATAGAGGACAGCATTATTATTTTTGTTATTTTTTTTTAAAGATTTTATTTTTGTGTGTGAGAGAGAATGAGAGCACGAGAAGTGGGGAGAGGGAGAAGCAGGCTCTCTGGAGTGCTATGGAGAAACAAGCTCTTGGCCCCTAAGCCGCCAGCATGCCCGAGAATACGTGGGTTCTAGCTCCTGTGAGGGGATGGGAGCCACACCAGTCCACAGAACGCACGAGCCCTACCACAAAGCTTGAGATATGCGCGCATGTCCATCATGCTCCCCTGAGTTACAAAGGCCCTGCTGGCACTCTTTGACCCACGCCATTGTTTCAAAGCCTAAGCGGCGCGCCCCAAACTCTCCCCTGACAGAGGTGCCCAAAAGCCCAGCCTGGTGCTTACAGACTTGCGCCCTGTTCTCAGTGCCTGAAACGTGCCAGCGACCCATAGCCACCTCTGAAAGAGGCGTGCGCAAGCCGGGCACTCTTAGACCCAGCAAGACCAGGCACTCCCAGCCCTGGCCAGCGGCGAAATCTCAGTGAGCGATCTCTCCTTGGAACCTCTCTGGCGGTCGGGAGCTCCCAGACAGCTGCCACTGCCTTGGCTTTGGGTACAAGCAAAAGATCCTGCATCCCCAGAGTCTGCAACTTGGAACCTGCTCTGCCAGCAGCCAAGGGGGAACTTATTTAGGCTCTGCACCCAGACTGAGGCTTCTCTCTGAGAGGGAGATCAGGGTGCGGTTTGTTTTCCTCTAAAACTACAAAAACCATCAAAGGCGGTCAAGGTGAGAGAAAAAAGAAGTGAACAAGCATAAAAACCGCCAGAGAACAAAGGCCTGAAAAAAAAAACAGTTTCCTCAGAGCCCACCCCCTTGAGGGGGGTGAGAGGACTTAACTCAGGAAACATCATTGACTGACAACCCACGTGGCAAGCCCCTCCCCCAGAAAACAAACCAAGAAAGAAAAAAAAGAGAAAAAAAAAAAAAAGGACTACAAGAGAACAACCACTACTTCATAGGAAAACTTATATTGTTCACTCGTTCCCACTATTCCAGTTCATTTTTGTTTTGTTTTGTTTTTTTACACATAGGTAATTTTTTTTAACCTCTTTACCATCACAGCGAGCTATACAGTACATCAAATTCAATAATACCTTTCTAAACTGAACTTTTTGATACATACACCTATGTTTTTCTTCTGCATTTTTATTTTTTGAATTCCTTTTTTTAAATTTTAGTTTAGTTTAGTCTAGTTTATTCCTTTTTATTTTCATCCTCTAATATTCATATAGAGTTGAACTTCAAAGTAATCCCCTTTCCCCAATCAATACTACCCCTTTAGGTAAACCAATTTTTAATCCCCTTTATCTTAGGAAAGTTGAGTCCTTTAACAAAGATATCAAGATACATCCAGGAAGAATCAAAACAACCTTCCTCGCACACACTGAGAATTTATAAGAACTCTCCAATCTTCTTCCACCAGTGTTTCTGTGTATTTTGTGTTTGTCATGACAGCATATAAATTTTACACTTGGAGTTCTTTTTGACGAGGTTCTTTCTTTATTTGCAAATATATTTTTTTTTCTCTTGTCATATACTTGTATCAGTCTTTTTATCTCTTTTTGTTTGTCTACTTCATAAATCTTATCTTGGGACCCATCTGGGCTGATCCTTCTTTTTCATCTTCCCTTTCTTTCCTGTCTCTCTCTCTCTCTCTCTTTTTTTTTCTTATTTTCTTTTTTCTTTTTCTTTTTCTATTTCTTTTCTTTTGTCTCTCGTTCGGGTGGGGAATCCTGATTGCTCAGAAGTGTTCCAGGGTGCACCTTGACTGTACCACAGTTGATACATCCAGCTACATCTGTTCAGTCATCTCCCACCAAAATGACTAGGAGGAGGAATGCCCAACAGAAGAAAAATACAGAGGCTGGACCTTCTGCAAAAGAGCTAATGGTTATCAACATAGACAATATGTCAGAAAGAGAAGTCAGGCTAACAATTATCCAGGCAATAGCTAGGTTGGAGAAAGCCATGGATGACCAAACGGAAATGATTAGGGCCGAACTGAAAGCGACCAGACAGGATGTTCACAATGTTAGGGCAGAGCTTAAAGCTACCAGGGAGGAGGTTCACAATGCTCTCAATGAGTACCAATCTAATATAAACTCTCTCAAAGCTAGGGTAACTGAGACAGAAGATAGAATTAGTGATTGGAGGACAAACAGATAGAGAGAAAGGATCAGGAGGAAGCCTGGAACAAACAGCTTAGAAACCATGAAAACAGAATCAGGGAAATAAATGATGCCATGAAGCATTCCAACATCAGAATTATTGGAATCCATGAAGGGGAGGAGAAAGAAAGAAGTCTAGAAGATATAGTGGAACAAGTTCTTCATGAAAATTTTCCCAATCTCGCCAATGGAACCAGCGTTCATGTACTAGAGGCTGAACGGTCTCCACCCAAGATTATACATTCCAAAAAAAAATCATGACACATGATAGTCAAATTGAGGATTTATAATTGTAGGTATAATCTCTTGAAAGCTGCCAGGGCAAAGAGGCTCCTTACTTACAGAGGGAAGCCCATCAGAATAACGTCAGACCTGTCCACAGAGACCTGGCAAGCCAGAAGAGGCTGGCAAGATATATTCAGGGCACTAAATAAGAAGAACATGCAGCCAAGAATACTTTATCCAGCAAGACTGACATTCAAAATGGATGGAGAAATAAAGAGTTTTCAAGACCGGCAAGGCTTAAAAGACTATGCAACCACCAAGCTGACACTGCAGGAAATATTAAGGGGGGTTATATAAAAGAGGGAAAATCCCAAGAATAGCATTGAACAGAAATATAGAGACAATCTACAGAAAGAAAGACTTCAAAGGTAACTCGATGTTAATAAAAACTTATCTATTAATAATCATTCTCAATGTGAATGGCCTAAATGCACCCATAAAATGGCACAGGGTTGCAGATTGGATAAAACGACAGGACCCATCCATATGTTGTCTACAAGAGACCCATTTTGAACCTAAAGATACAGGCAGACTGAAAGTGAAGGGATGGAGAAGCATCTTTCATGCCAATGGGCCTCAAAAGAAGGCTAGGGTAGCAATTCTCATATTAGAGAAATTAGAATTAAAACTAAAGACTGTAGTCAGAGATACAGAAGGACACTACATAATCCTTAAAGGGACTATCCACCAAGATGATCTAACAATTGTAAATATCTATGCTCCCAATATGGGATCAGCCAATTACTTAAGAAAACTGTTAATCAAGATAAAGAGTCATACTGATATGAATACACTAATTGTAGGAGATCTTAACACGCCTCTCTCAGAAATAGACAGATCATCGAAGCAGAAAATCAAAAAAGAAACAAGAGCATTGAATGACACATTGGACCAGATGGACCTCATAGATATATACAGAACATTCCACGCTAAAAGAGCAGAATACTCATTCTTCTCAAGTGCACACGGAACCTTCTCCAGAATAGACCACATACTGGGTCACAAATCGGGACTCAGCCGACACCAAAAGACTGAAATTATTCCCTGCATATTCTCAAAACACAATGCTTTGAAACTGGAGCTCAATCACAAGGAAAAGTTCAGAAGGAACTCAAACACCTGGAAGCTAAAACCCACCTTGCTTAAGAATGCTTGGAACAACCAGGAGATCAAAGAAAAACTGAAACAATTCATGGAAACCAATGAGAATGAAGAAACTTTGGTCCAAAACCTATGGGATACAGCAAAGGCAGTACTAAGGGGGAAATACATAGCCATCCAAGCCTCCCTCAAAAAATTGAAAAATCCAGAATACACCAGCTGTCTCTACACCTAAAAGAACTGGAGAATCAACAACAAATCAAACCAACTCCACACATAAGAAGGGAAATCATCAAGATTAGAGCTGAAATCAATGAAGTAGAAACCAGAGATACAGTAGAACGTATCAATGAAACTAGAAGCTGTTTTCTTGAAAGAATCAATAAGATTGATAAACCATTGGTCACACTAACCCAAAAGAAAAGAGAGAAAGCCCAAATTCATAAAATTATGAATGAAAAAGGAGAGATCACAACTAACACCAAGAAAGTAGAAACAATCATCAGAAGTTATTGTTAACAGTTATATGCCAATAAGCTTAGCAACCTAGATGAAATGGATGCATTCCTGGAAAAATATAAACTACCAAAATTGAACCAGGAAGAAATCGACAACCTGAATAGACCGATATCTAATAACGAGATTGAAGCAGTGATCAAAAACCTCCCATAAAACAAGAGCCCAGGACCTGAGGGATTCCCTGGGGAATTCTACCAAACCTTCAAAGAAGAAATAACACCTATTCTCCTGAAGCTGTTTTAGAAAATTGAAGCAGAAGGAAAATTTCCATATTCTTTCTATGAATCCAGCGTTACCCTGATCCCCAAACCAGGCAAATACCTTACCAAAAAGGAGAATTTTAGACCAATATATCTGATGAATATGGATGCTAAGATTCTCAACAAGATCCTAGCCAACAGGATCCAACAGCACATTAAAAAGATTATCCACCATGACCAGGTGGGATTCATCCCTGGGCTACAAGGATGGTTCAACATTCAAAAATCAATCAATGTGATACAATAAATTAATAGGAGAAGAGAGGAGAACCACATGGTCCTCTCAATTGATGCAGAAAAAGCATTTGACAAAATCCAGCATCCGTTCCTGATTAAAATGCTTCAAACTATAGGGACAGAGGGAACATTCCTGAACCTCATCAAATCTATGTATGAAAGACCCACAGCGAATATCACCCTCAATGGGAAAAAGCTTGCAGCCTTCCCGTTGAGATCAGGAACAAGACAAGGATGCCCACTCTCACCACTCTTGTTCAACATAGTATTAGAAGTCCTAGCAACAGCAATCAGACAACAAAGAGAAATAAAAGATATCCAAATTGGTAATGAAGAAGTAAAACTCTCTCTCTTCGCAGATGACATGATTCTTTATACGGAAATTCCAAAAGACTCCACCCCCAAATTACTAGAACTCATACAGCAATTCAGGAACGTGGCAGGATGCAAAGTCAATGTGCAGAAATCAGTGGCTTTCTTATACACTAACAATGAAAATACAGAAAGGGAAATTAGAGAATCGATTCCATTTACTATAGCACCAAGAACCATAAGATACCTGGGATTAAACCTAACCAAAGAGGTAAAGGATCTGTACTCAAGGAACTACAGAACACTCATGAAAGAAACTGAAGAAGACACAAATAGACAGAAGACCATTCCATGCTCTTGGATTGGAAGAATAAACATTGTTAAAATTTCTATACTGCCTAGAGTAATATATACTTTTAATGCCATTCCGATCAAAATTCCACCGGTATTCTTCAAAGAGCTGGAGCAAATAATCCTAAAATTTGTAAGGAATCAGAAGAGACCCCGAATCGCTAAGGAAATATTGAAAAACAAAAATAAAGCTGGGGGCATCATGTTACCTGATTTCAAGCTTTATTACAAGCAGTGATCACCAACACAGCATGGTACTGGCATAAAAACAGACACATAGACAAGTGGAACAGAGTAGACAGCCCAGATATGGACCCTCAACTCTATGGTCAATTGATTTCAAAAAAGAAGGAAAAAATATACAGTGGAAAAAAGACAGTCTCTTCAATAAATGGTGCTGGGAAAACTGGGCAGTTATATGTAGAAGAATGAAACTCGACCATTCTCTTACACCGTACACAAAGATAAATTAAAAATGGCTAAAAGACCGCAATGTGAGACAGGAATCCATCAGAATCCTAGAGGAGAACATAGGCAGTAACCTCTTCGATATCAGCCACAGCAACTTCTTTCAAGATATGTCTCCAAAGGCAAAGGAAACAAAAGCGAAGATGAACTTTTGGGACTTCATCAAAATCAAAAGCTTCTGCACAGCAAAGGAAACAGTCAAGAAAACAAAGAGGCAACCCACGGAATGGGAGAAGATATTTGCGAATGACAGTACAGACAAAAGGTTGATATCCAGGATCTATAATGAACTCCTCAAACTCAACACACACGAAACAGGCAAACATATCAAAAAATGGGCAGAAGATATAAACAGACACTTCTCCCATCAAGACATACAAATGGCTATCAGACACATGAAAAAATGTTCATCATTAGCCCTCAGTGAGATTCAAATTAAAACCACATTGAGATATCACCTTACACCAGTTAGAATGGCAAAAATTAACAAAACAGGAAACAACATGTGTTGGAGAGGATGTGGAGAAAGGGGAACCCTCTTCCACTGTTGGTGGGAATGCAAGTTGGTGCAGCCTCTTTGGAGAACAGTGTGGAGATTCCTCAAGAAATTAAAAATAGAACTTCCCTATGACCCTGCCATTGCATTCCTGGGTATTGACCCCAAAGATACAGATGTAGTGAAAAGAATCGCCATCTGTACCCCAATGTTTATAGCAGCAATGGCCACGGTCGCCAAACTATAGAAAGAACCAAGATACCCTTCAATGGACGAATGGATAAGGAAGATGTGGTCCATATACACTATGGAGTATTATGCCTCCATCAGAAAGGATGAATACCCAACTTTTGTAGCAACATGGATGGGACTGGAAGAGATTATGCTGAGTGAAATCAGTCAAGCAGAGAGAGTCCATTATCATGTGGTTTCACTTATTTGTGGAGCATAGCAAATGAGAAATATCATGGAGGACAAAGGGTGTTAGAGAGGAGAAGGGAGGTGAGGTAAATTGGAAGGGGAGGTGAATCATGAGAGACTATGGACTCTGAAAACAATCTGAGGGGTTTGAAGTGGCGAGGGGGTGGGAGGTTGGGGTACCAGGTGGTGGGTATTATAGAGGGCACGGATTGCATGGAGCACTGGGTGTGGTGAAAAAATAATGAATACTGTTTTTCTGAAAATAAATAAATTGAAAAAATTAAAAAAAAAAAAAAAAAAAAGAAGAAGCAGGCTCTCTGCTGAGCAGGGAGCCCGATGTTGGGCTCAATCCCAGAACCAATGTTCAAGACCTGAGCCAAAGACAGACATTTAAATGACTGAGCCACCCAGGCACCCCTCACTTATATAGGAATCTAAAAATAGATTGTTTTTTTATTTTATTTTTTCAAAGTTCAAAGATTCATTGTTTATGCATCACACCCAGTGCTCTATGCAATACTTGCCATCCTTAGTATTCACCATCTGACTCACCTAACCCCCCATCCCAGTCCCCTCCAAAACCCTGTTTGTTTCTCAGAGTCCACAGTCTCTCATGCTTCATCTCCCCCTCTGATTTCCTACAATTCATTTTTCCTTTCCTTCTCCTAATGTCCTCATGTTATTCCTTATCCTCCACAAGTAAGTGAAACAATATGATAACTGACTCCCTCTGCTTGACTTATTTCACTCAGCGTAATCTCTTCTAGTCCCATCCATGATGATTCGAAAGTTGGGTATTCATTCTTTCTGATGGAGGTGTAATATTACACTGTATATATGGACCATATCTTCTTTACCCATTTTTCTGTAAAAGAGCAACTTGGCTCTTTCCACAGTTTGGTAATTGTGGACATTGCTGTACATATGTACATTGGGGTACATATGGCCCTTCTTTTCACTACATCTGTATCTCTTGGATAAATACCCAGTAGTGCAATTGCAGGGTTATAGGGTAGCTCTATTTTTAATATCTAAAGGGATCTCCACACTGTTTTCCAAAGTGGCTGCAACAACTTGCATTCCCACCAACAGTGTAAGAGGGTTCCCTCTCTCTACATACTCTCCAACACATATTGTTTACTGTCTTGTTAATTTTGGCATGCTTTTTTCTTAAATATTTTATTTATTTATTTATTTGACAGAGAGAGAGAGATCACAAGTAGGCAGAGAGAGAGGCAGAAGGAGAGGAAAGGAAGCAGGATCCCGGCCTAGCAGAGAGCCTGATATAGGGCTCGATCCCAGGACCCTGGGATCATGACCTGAGCCAAAGGTAGAGGCCTTAACCCACTGAGCCAGGTGCCCCTAATTTTGGCATTCTATTTTAAAAAAATATTTAAAGGTGAGCCTTGTGGTGTGTATTAAGAAGATCGCATATTTCAGGGAGCACTGGGTGTGGTGCATAAACAATGAACCTTGGAACACTGAAAAAATAAAATTAAATTTAAAAAAATTACAGTTGAGTAACATACAGTGTAATATTGGTTTCAGATATACATAAAATTTATATTTGATTTCTTATTCAAATCTTCCTGGTCACCTTTAAAGTCTCTCTTTGCTTTTGTGTTTGTTACTCTTAATAAATATTTAAACAGTTATTCATAGTTATTTTGTATTTTGACATTGGCTTGATAATTTCAATATCTTATATCTTTGGAGAAATCTCTATGGTTTTTGTTAAATGTCAGTAATCAAGACTCCTTTTTTTAATTTTTTTGTTGATCTTGATTGTGAAATAAATTTGTTTTTGTATAATCTGCAGTCTAAATAGAAGCTGTTATCTTTCAGAGAGGATTTGCACCAGCTTCTATTAAGAGCCAAGGTTTGCTCTCAACATGGAAACACTTGAGTTCATGTGAAAGATTCTAATGAGTGAATTTAAGTTTTTCCATCTTGCCACTGATAGACAATTTAACATCTTATTACTTCAATAATATTAGCATTTCCTTTTGGGAAAACTTCACTTTTCTATTTGTTCTCTGATTACTGTTCACTGTTCTTACTTCAGCCCAAGCTCATAAATGTATTTAAATATTTGTTTATTTATGAAGTGATTCTTGGAGATTTTCCTTAACTCCCTTGAGTCAAGCAATGTGTTAGAAAAATATGTTTTGTTTAGGATCTAATTGATTTGTAGCGGAAAGGCCTTCATAATTTACTTTACTCCTAGAAACAGATGTTTAATGATTAGAATTTCAGACCCTTTCAGGCAGAGGTAAGATGTGCTTCTTAACTAGCACCCCAGAAGCAGTCATCTCTTCAAACTACATATGATAGTGGTAGTCCTTCTCCAACATTTAAGCTGAAATAGGATACTCATTATGTAGGTCTTCCGAATTCCATTCTTTGCATTTCCTATTATGTTTTTATTAAAAAGTATACTTTTATGTGATTGGTTATCTCTATTGATTGTTTTATTTCAGTTTTCTTTTCTTTTGCTTTTAGGACATTTAGTACTATTTTCTAAAATGAATTAGTATGCTCATAATAATTACTAAGAGATACTTTTCTCAGGTTGTTTGTGTTTCATCCCGAAAAACTAAAAGACATTTTAAACTTTTTGCCTGGTCTTGACAGTCTGGAAATTTGATGTATACCTTAAATTAAAAAGCTGGTTTTGACTCAGATTTTAGTACTTACTAAATTTTCATTTAACAGCCCATCTTTCCTGAGCTAGTTTCTAGCTAGTATAATTACCATTCAGAATTTAGAGTAGCTGTGTGCCACCTTGGTTGTTTAGCATATTACTAATATGGTACAATTATAACAGCAAAACAGTTCCAGAAAGCAAAATTAGTTTAGTAGCAATTTAATTCAGAGAGCCCATTACAAAGAAAGCTAAGCAATAACTTTAATTGAGTTGTAGATAAAATGGAAAGGTTTAAAGCAAAATGTTTCTAAATACCTTGTAGAAAAGTGACACTATTTATGGTTTTCTCATTTCATCACCCTTTGGCTAGAGATGGAAAAAAAAAAAAACCTGTTAAATTGTATATGAAAAGATCATAAAATGTGAAACAGCTCATAAAAAATGTCAAGGTGACCTTCATATGTTAGTAAATTCTCAAAATATAGTCTTTCATATCTCGTAAGGGGAAAATTTAATTTCTGCGCTTTATCTATTTCAAGTTTTCAGGAGAGAAATAAGATGAAGAAAGTCTTTATGTGATTAAAATTACCAAGAACTATTCTTTGCAGTCTCCTATAATAATTAAAAAGACTCCAAGGGATAAATATTTTTTTTCCCAGCAGGGGTTTCCAGCTTTTGAATTTTATCTTTATTAAACTAACTGAATATTTTATGAATTTGTCTTAAGAAAAGCCACACTTGTTGTTGTAGTGATATAACAGATAGTTATATCTGTTATAACTATACACAACTCCAAAAAAGTGCATGTTGTGATTTGTGAAAAAAGAAGAAGAAGCAGAATCAGAAGAAGGAGAGGAAGGAGAAGAAGAAGAAAGAGAAGAAGCACATGGGAGCACCATATTTGCCCAGGAATTCTCCATGAAAGCATATTCACAATATGGTACTTGGAAGATAAGCTAATGTGATCTCTGAGCTGAGAAGTAAGAGACTGAAGTTCACAATAATAAAGTAATTGGGAATAACAAGATATATTAACTTATTCACAAATCTGCAATTTGTGAGTAGTACTAAGCAGAGATACTTAACTTTTACCCCATTCAGTCATTTGGAGGAGCTTAAAAGCTATGGACTGGAATCACCTGAAGTTTTGTTGTTGTTGTTGTTGTTGTTGTTTGTTTGTTTGTTTTTGTTGTTGTTTTTTGTTTTTTGTTTTTCACTTATATGCCTAGTGGTTGCCCAAAATACCCAAACTGATGGAGGCGGTAAGATCTAGAGCTCCTTGGACATCTCCATCTCTATGGTATCTATATGTATTCTCTCTAGCTGGAAACTTTAGTGTAACCAGACTTCTCATATGCCAATTCAGAACTCCCAAGACCTGAGTTTCAAGAAGGAGAAATAGGTAGAAACTGAATTACTTTTTCTAACCTAGCCTTAGAAGTAATTCTGCTTCCCATCCAACACATTAGAAGTGAATCACAAAGACTGCCCAAATTCAAGGAGAGGGGAATCAGATTCTTTTGTAGTAGGAATGTGAAAACATTTGCAGACATGTTTTAAAACTAACTCAAATTTATGAAACACATGTGATTATCCTTAGATAAAAACAGAAATCATGTTTTATGCAGAAGAGATAAATTGATAGATTGAGGTAGGGAGAAGCAGTAATATATGGTGGTTCTTAGAAATAGTTCCTGGAATATAAAATTATACAGAACGCACAATTTAGATCGAATTTCATAATGTAAGATTCAAAAAAGGGAGTATTTAGTCAGAATTCCTTGAAGAGCAGGGCCTTTTGGCTGTTTCGTTAAGAAGGAATGATGCCCAGCATCTTAAGGAAGAATTACAAAAATGGACAAGAACATTAAATTGGGCCTTAGTGTAGCTGGAGTGGTTGAGGGGGAGGGTGCATGTAGTCAGGGTTTAGTGAGAAATTCAAGTTAATGTTGTATAAAAAGATATATTTGAAGGTAGAAAGTTCGACTTTCTACTTCGCTTAATAGATTTTTTGACTTTCCTTTTTTTTTTTGAAGATTTTATTTACTTATTTGACAGAGAGATCACAAGTAGGCAGAGAAGCAGGCAGAGATAGAGGGGGGAAGCAGGCTCCCCACCAAGCAGAGAGCCTGATGTGGGGCTTGATCCCACGACCCCGAGACCACAACCCTGAGCTGAAGGCAGAGACCCAACCCACCGAGCCATCCATCACACTCAGATTCACTAAACATATAAAAAACTACAGATTCTATCAGAAATTAGTTGTTACTTTTAGGAAATATAGTCCTTTTTCTAGTATAAAATAATAATATACCAATACATGAAAACATGTTAAATTTTAGCATAGCTCTTAGTTTATAAGATTTGCTATATCTTTTCATAGATTATATTATAATTACATAAGCAATATATTTCATCCTAAATGCAAGAGACCATAAACCAATATGTAACAGATTATGTGTTGAATAGATTTCTAAAAGCATGTTTTCAAGTAAACTTTACAAATTTTTATTGTATGTTATTACTATATATTATATATTATTTATTTTATTACATACAATACTCTCAAATAGAATTGATTAATAAATTTTGTAGAAAGATCTGTTTGCTGTTGTATGTAGAAAATGTGTATTTTTTTCTTAAATTATTTGTTCTGGCTTGATAGGAATTTACAAATCATTTAGGCACTATGCAAAGTATTGACATATATTATTTCTAGCTCACACAATAACCAATCAAGAATTAATTTTATCCCAGACTCTTTCTAGAAGCCAGCATTACTCTGATCTCCAAGCCAGTCAAAGCCCTATCAAAAAGGAGAATTTCAGGGGTGCCTGGGTGGCTCAGTGGGTTAAACTTCTGCCTTCAGCTCATGTCATGATCTCAGGGTCCTGGGATCAAGCCCCATGTCACGCTCTCTGCTCAGCAGGGAGCCTGCTTACCCCTCTTTCTCTGCCTATGTGATCTCTTTGTGTCAAATAAATAAAATCTTCTTTTTAAAAAAGGAGAATTTCAGACCAATATCCCTGATGAATATGGATGCCAAGATTCTCAATAAGAGTCTAGCTAAAAGGATCAAACAGTACACTAAAAAGATTATCCACTGTAACCACCTGGGATTTATCTCTGGGATGCAAGCATGGTTCAAAATTTACAAATCAATTAATGTGGTAGAACAAATCAATAAGAGAAGAAAGAAGAACCTCAGGGTCCTCTCAATTGATTCAGAAAAAGCATTTGACAAGATACAGTATCTGTTCCTGATTAAAACTCTTCAGAGTGTAGGGATAGAGGGAACATTCCTCAAACTCATAAAATCTATCTATGAAAGAACCACAGCGAATATCATCCTCAATGGGGAAAAGTTGACAGTCTTCCCTTTGAGATCAGGAACACGACAAGGATGCCCACTCTCGCCACTGTTGTTCAACATAATACAAGAAGTCCTAGCAACAACAATCAGACAACAAAAAGAAATAAAATGTGTTCAAATTGGCAAAGAAGTCAAATTCTCTCTCTTTGCAGATAACATGATACTTTATACTGAAAACCCAAAAGACTCCACTCCCAAACTACTAGACTCATACAGCAATTCAGTAATGTGGCAGGATAAAAGTCAATGCACAGACATCAGTTGCTTTCCTATACACTAGCAATGAAACTATAGAAAAGGAAATTAAAAAATCAATTCCATCTATTATAGCACTAAAAAGAGTAAGATGCCTTGGATTTAACCTAGGCAAAGAGGTAAAGGATTTGCACTCAAGGAACTACAGAACACTCATGAAAGAAATTGAAGACACAAAAAGATAGAAAAATATTCCATGCTCATGGATTGGAAGAATAAGTATTCCTAAAATGTCTATACTGCCCAGAGCAATCTATACTTCCAATGCCATCCCGATCTAAATACTACCAACATTTTTCAAAGTGCTGGACCAAACAATCCTAAAATTCATATGGAACCAGAAAGGACCCTGAATCACTAAGGAAACATTACAAAAAAAAAAAAAAAAACAAAAAAAAACAAAGCTGGGGACATTGCTTTGCCTCATTTCAAGCTTTATTACAAAGCTGTGATCACCAAAAAAACATGGTACTGGCACAGAAAGAAGAGTAGAGAACAAACAGAATAGAGAACCCAGATATGGATCCTCAACTCTATGGTCAAATAATCTTCGACAAACCAGGAAAAAAATATACATTGGAAAAAAGAAAGTCTCTTCAATCAATGATGCTGGGAAAATTGGACAGCTTTGTATAGAAGTATGAAACTTGACCATTTCTCATACCATACACAAGCATAAATTAAAAATGGATGATGGACCTCAATGTGAGATAAGAATCCATCAACCTCAATACAGTAACCTCTTTGACATTGGCCACAGCAACTTCTTTCAAGATATGTCTCTAAAGGCAAAGGAAACAAAAGTGAAAATGAACTTTTGGGACTTCATCAAGATCAGAAGCTTCTGCACAGCAAAGGAAACAGACAGCAAAACAAAGAGACAAACCACGGAATGGGAGAAGATATTCGCTAATGACACTGCAGACAAAGGGCTGATATACAAGATATGTAAAGAACTCCTCAAACTCAACACACACAAAACAGTCATGTCAAAGAATGGGCAGAAAACATGAACAATACCTTTCCAAAAAAGACATGCAAACAGCTAACAGACACATGAAAAAAATTCTCATCATCTTTAGCCATCAGGGAGATTTAAATCAAAACTACATTGAGATACCACCTTACATCAGTTAGAATAGCCAAGATTAACAAGACAGTAAACAACGTGTGTTGGAGAGGATGTGGACAAAGGGGAACCCTCTTACACTGTTTTTGGGAATGCAAGTTGGTGTAGCCACTTTGGAAAACAATGTGGAGATTCCTCAAAAAATTAAACATAGAGCTAACCTATGACCCTGTAATTGCACTAATGGGTATTTACCCCAGAGATACAGATGTGGTGAAATGAAGGGCCATCTGTAACCCAATGTTCATAGCAGCAATGTCCACAATTGCCAAACTGTGAAAGAACCAAGATGCCCTTCAACATACCGGTGGGTAAAGAAGTGGTGATCCATGTCTTTTTATTCAGCCATCAAAAAGACGAATGCCGAACTTTTAGATCAACATGGATGGGACTGGAGGAGATTATGTTGAGTGAAATAAGTCAAACAGAGAAAGTCAATTATCTTATGGCTTCACTTAATTGTGGAGCATAAGGAATAAAACGGAGGACATTAGGAGAAGGAAAGGAAAAGTGAATTGGGGGAAATGGAGGGGGAGATGCATCATGAGAGACTGTGGACTCTGAGAAAGAAATAGGATTTGGGGGCTGGGTTGGGGGATGCATGAGCCTGGTGGTGGGTGCTAAGGAGGGCATGTATTATATGGGAGCACTGGGTGTGGTGCATAAACAATGAATATTGGAATAATGAAATAATAAAATAAAATAAAATGAATTAATTAATTTTACCCATTTTTTAAAATTCCCCCTTTCTTGAGTCTTGTGGAGATTAACTGGCTATTAAGACTGCAAAATTTGTATGTAGCAGGATAAAAATTTGTATGTATCAGGATAAAAATTTCCAGCATCCATTCCTGATTAAAACACTTCAAAGTATGGGGATAGAGGGAACATTCCTGAACTTCATCAAATCTATCTATGAAAGACCCATAGCAAATATCATCCTCAATGGGAAAGAGCTTGCAGCCTTCCTGTTGAGATCAGGAACACAAGGATGCCCACTCTCACCACTCTTGTTCAACATAGTATTAGAAGTCCTAGCAACAGCATTCACACAACAAAGGGAAATAAAAGGTATCCAAATTGGTAATGAAGATGTCAAACTCTCTCTCTTTGCAGATGACATGATTCTTTATATGGAAAATCCAAAAGACTCCACCCCCAAACTACTAGAACTCATACAGCAATTCAGGAACGTGGCAGGATACAAAGACAATGTGCAGAAATCAGTGGCTTTATTATACACTAACAATGAAAATACAGAAAGGGAAATTAGAGAATCGATTCCATTTACTATAGCACCAAGAACCATAAGATACCTGGGAATAAACCTAACCAAAGAGGTAAAGGATCTGTACTCGAGGAACTACAGAACACCCATGAAAGAAACAGAAGAAGACACAAAAAGATGGAAGACCATACCATGCTCTTGGATCAGAAGAATAAACATTGTTAAAATGTCTATATTGCCTACAGCAATCTATACTTTTAATGCTATTCTGATCAAAATTCAACCAGTATTCTTCAAAGAGCTGGAGCAAATAATCCTAAAATTTGTATGGAATCAGAAGAGACCCCGAATCACTAAGGGAATGTTGAAAAACAAAAATAAAGCTGGGGGCATCACGTTACCTGATTTCAAGCTTTACTACAAAGCTGTGATTACCAAGACAGCATGGTACTGGCATAAAAACAGACACATAGACCTGCGGAACAGAGTAGCGAGCCCAGATATGGACTCTCAACTCTATGGGCAAATAATCTTCGCCAAAACAGGAAAAAATATACAGTGGAAAAAGACAGTCTCTTCAACAAATGGTGCTGGGAAAACTGGGCAGTTATATGTAGAAGAATGAAACTCGACCATTCTTTTACACCATACACAAAGATAAACTCAAAATGGATAAAAGACCTCAGTGTGAAACAGGAATCCATCAGAATCCTAGAGGAGAACATAGGCAGTAATCTCTTCGATATCAGCCACAGCAACTTCTTTCAAGATATGTCTCCAAAGGCAAAGGAAACAAAAGTGAAGATGAACTTTTGGGACTTCATCAAAATCAAAAGCTTCTGCACAGCAAAGGAAACAGTCAAGAAAACAAAGAGGCAACCCACGGAATGGGAGAAGATATTTGCGAATGACAGTACAGACAAAAGATTGATATCCAGGATCTATAATGAACTCCTCAAACTCAACACACACAAAACAATCAATCATATCAAAAAATAGGCAGAACATATGGACAAACACTTCTCCAATAAAGACATACAAATGGCTATCAGACACATGAAAAAATGTTCATCATCACTAGCCATCAGGGAGATTCAAATTAAAACCACATTGAGATATCACCTTACACCAGCTAGAATGGCCAAAATTAGCAAGACAGGAAACAACATGTTTTCGAAAGGATGTGGAGAAAGGGGAACCCTCTTCCATTGTTGGTGGGAATGCAAGTTGGTGCAGCCTCTTTGGAGAACAGTGTGGAGATTCCTCAAGAAATTAAAAATAGAACTTCCCTATGACCCTGCCATTGCATTCCTGGGTATTGACCCCAAAGATACAGATGTAGTGAAAAGAAGGGCCATCGGTACCCCAATGGGGTACAGCAGCAATGGCCACAGTCACCAAACTGTGGAAAGAACCAAGATGCCCTTCAACAGATGAATGGATAAGGAAGATGTGGTCCATATACACTATGGAGTATTATGCCTCCATCAGAAAGGACAAATACCCTACTTTTGTAGCAACATGGACGGGACTGGAAGAGATTATGCTGAGTGAAATAAGTCAAGCAGAGAAAGTCAATTATCATATGGTTTCACTTATTTGTGGAGCATAATAAAAAGCATGGAGGACATGGGGAGTTAGAGAGAAGGGGGTTGGGGTAAATTGGAAGGGGAGGTGAATCATGAGATACTATGGACTCTGAAAAACAATCTGAGGGGTTTGTAGTGGTGGGGGGGTGGGAGGTTGGGGTACCAGGTGGTGGGTATTATAGAGGGCACAGATTGCATGGAGCACTGGGTGTGGTGAAAAAATAATGATACTTTTATGCTGAAAATAAATAAATTTAAAAATAAATAAAAACAAAACAAACCAAACAAACAATAACAAAAAAAAAAAAAAAAAAAGAGGCAACCCACAGATTGGGAGAAGATATTTGCAAATGACAACAAAAAGTTGATATCCAGGATCTATAATGAACTCCTCAAACTCAACACACACAAAAGAGGCAATCATATCAAAAAATGGGCAGAAGATATGAACAGACATGTCCCCAAAGAGGACATACAAATAGCTATCAGACACATGAAAAAATATTCATCATCACTAGCCCTCAGGCAGATTCAAATTAAAACTACATTGAGATATCACCTTACACCAGTTAGAATGGCCAAAATTAACAAGACAGGAAATAACGTGTGTTGGAGGGGATGTGGAGAAAGGGGGACCCTCTTACACAGTTGGTGGGAATGCAAGTTGGTGCAGCTTCTTTGGAGAACAGTGTGGAGATTCCTCAAGAAATTAAAAATAGAACTTCCCTATGACCCTGCCATTTCACTCCTGGGTATTGACCCCAAAGATACAGATGTCGTGAAAAGTAGGGCCATCTGTACCCCAATGTTTATAGCAGGAATGGCCACAGTCGCCAAACTATGGAAAGAACGAAGATGCCCTACAACGGACGAATGGATAAGGAAAATGTGGTCCATATACACTATGGAGTATTATGTCTCCATCAGAAAGGATGAATACCCAACTTTTGTAGCAACATGGACGGGACTGGAAGAGATTATGCTGAGTGAAATAAGTCAAGCAGAGACAGTCAATTATCATATGGTTTCACTTATTTGTGGAGCATAACAAATAGCATGGATGACAAAGGGAGAGGAGAGGAGAGAGGAGAAGGGAGTTGGGGTAAATTGGAAGGGGAGGTGAACCATGAGAGACTATGGACTCTGAATAACAATCTGAGGGGTTTGAAGTGGCGGGGGGTTGGGAGGTTGGGGTACCAGGTGTTGGGTATTATAGAGGGCACGGATTGCATGGACCACTGGGTGTGGTGAAAAAATAATGAATACTATTATGCTGAAAATAAATAAATTAATTTTACAAAAGCCAGCAGGGTTAGAGGTGGGAAAGCAGAGGACAACAGGTGCATAATTCCCTGCCCTTAAAGAGCCAACATAATAAATAACCTCACCAAGATATGCATAGAAGTGGCAGTTTAAAAAGTGCCAGGGGTATATATGAAGGAGATTATTTACTAATCTCAGAATATGTGCTTGAGGGGGAGGGATCTGTAGAAGACTTCCCCAAGGAAAAAAGCTGGGAGGCATCATTTCTCCCCCCCAACACCACCTTCCAGCCTAGATAACTGAACACTTGAGGGAAACATTGTGAATACTTCCCTTCTAACTTGCTAACATTGTGTTCCTCAAACTCACATTCTCCTGTGGATCCATCCCATCTACCCACCTTCCTCAGCAGGTATCCCTCTGAAGCAGTTCCTGACCTGCAAGCAGCCCTGGCTTGTGATTCCAAGTGATCCAAAGTGATTCCTGTGCTGGAAAGAAGGAAGATAACATCACACACATGTGCACCTACACTTGCAACAGATAAATTTTATAACCAGCAGTGCAGAGTTGGTACCCTGTCAATCAGTGCATCAGCAGCCTAGTAGATATCTGGTCTGACTTTTGGCTGTGCCAAAAACAAAAGCCTCTCAGGAGACAAGGTAAGGACCATGCCCTACATTTTGGGGCAACTGTATCCCTGGAAGAATAGCTGAGGGCAGACCTCTGGTCTGGCTAACTGCCCAACTGTAAGCTTGTGACAATTCCAGACTGACCTCTTAATAGCAAAGAGACCAAATCCTGCCTGGTGTGCCCACAACAGCCAAAATGGGCCACTGAGGGTGACTGAAGGCAAACATAGCTTAACCATAACAGCAGGACACAAACAACCCACATAGGAACACCCTTGGAACACCTGGTTCTGGTGAACAGAAGGCATTGTGCTACAGAGCACCATCAGATTTCTTCCTCATAAGGCCACTATTTTCAAGATCAAGAGACATAGCTGATTTTCCTAATACATAGAAACAAACACAGAGAATTAGGCAAAATGAAAATATAGGAGTATGTCCCAAAAGAAAGAACAGGACAAAAACCATAGCCAAAGACCTAAGCAAAATGGAGATAAGCAAGACATCTCATAAATAATTCAAAAAATGGTCATAAAGTTACTCACTGGACTTGGGCACAGAGTGGATAATCTCAGTGAGCTCATCAACAAAGAGATAGAAAATATAAAAAGGAATCAGTCAGAGATGATAAAATCAACAAATGAAATCAAAAATACACTAGAAGGAATCGACAGCAGATTAGAGGAGGCAGAGAATGGGTCTGTGACATGGAAGACAGTGTAATGGAAAGTAACCAACTGGGACAGGAAAAAGAAAAAAATAATAATTTAAAAAATGAGAATAGATTAAGGGAATTCAGCAACATCATCAAGCTAAACAACATTTGCATTACAGGGATACCAGCAAAAGAGCAAAGAGAGAGTAGGGAAGAAAACTTATTTTTTTTAAAAGTGATAGTTAAAAACTGACTAATTGGAGGTAGGAAACAGATATCTGGATCCAGGAAGCCCAAAGAGCCTCCACCAAAATCAACCCAAAGAAGTCCACACAAAGAAACATAATAATAAAAATGGCAAAAAGTAGTGATAAAGAGAGATTTTAAAAGCAGCAATAGTAAAGAAAACAGTTATATAAAAAGGAAACCACATAAGTCTATCAGTGGGTTTTTCAGTAGAAACTGTAGACTTGATGACAGTGGCATGAAATAGTCAAAATACCAAAACAAAACAAACAAACAATAAACTGCAACCAAGAATACTCTACCTGGAAGAATTATCATTCAGAATACAGGGGGAAAGAAAGAGTTAGCTAGGGGGATGGGGTCCTGTGTGTCTCAGTCAGTTAAGCATTTGCCCTCAGCTCAGGTTATGTTTCCTGAGTACTGGGATCAAGCTTGCCATAGGACTCCCTGCTCAGCAGGAAACCTGCTTCTTCCTCTCCCTCTGCCTGGCATTCTCCTTTCTTGTGTTATCTTTCTCTTTTTCTATCAAATAAATAAAATCTTTAAATACATACATACATACATACATACATACATACATACATATGTAAAAGAGTTAACCAGGGTAGCCCAGGTGGCTCAACCAGTTAAGCATCTGACTCTTGATTTTGGCTCAGGTCATGAACTCAGTGTTGTGAAATCAAATCCCATGTCAGGCTCCATGCTGAGGACATGGTGTTTGCTAAAGATTCTCTCTCCCCCTCTCTTTCTGCCCCTTCCCGCCTCAAAAAAAAAAAAAAAAATGTTAACCAGACACACAAATGTTAAAGGAGTTCATTGGCACTAATCCAGCCTTATAATAAATATTAAAGAGAATTCTTTGAGTGAATTCTTTCTTACTCATAAACAGGAATAAGAAAATTATAAAAAGAAAAAGTTTCATAGTTAATGCAAACATATACTAACTAGTAGATTAATCACTTAATCACTTAATAATCAAACCACAAGGGAAGGGAGAAAGAGAAGAAATAAAGAACTACAAACACAAACATAAATCAAGTAACCAATAACAGTAACTACATACTGATCAAGAATTACCACTAATGTAAATGGAGTGAATCAAAAGACACAGGGTAACTGAATGGATGAAAAGTTAGGATCTATCTATATGCTGCCTACAAGAGACTCACTTCAGACCGAAAAACATGCAGGTTGAAAAAGAAGGGATGAAAAAATATTTACCATGCAAATGAATGTTAAAAAAAAATCTAGATAGCAATACTGATTTTAGACAAAATAGACTTTGAGGAGGAGTCAAGATGGCAGAGAATTAGCAGGCTGAGACTACATCAGGTAACATATCAGCTAGATAGCTTATCTAAAGATTGCAAACACCTACAAATCCAACAGGAGATCGAAGAGAAGAAGAACAGCAATTCTAGAAACAGAAAATCAACCACTTTCTGAAAGGTAGGACTGGCGGAGAAGTGAATCCAAAGCACCAGGAAGATAGACCACAGGGGGAGGTGCCGGCTCCTGGGAAGCGGCAGAGCAACGGAGTACTAAATCAGGACTTTTAAAACTCTCTTCTGCTGGGAGACATTGCTCCAGAGGCTAAACCAGGGTGAAGCCCATGCGGGGTCAGCATGGCCTCAGGTTCCACAGGGTCACAGAAGGATGGGGGGTGTCTGAGTGTCACAGAGCTTTCAGCCATTAGAACGGGGAAGCCCGCTACAGAGACAGAGCCGAGGAGTGAGCTCACAGCTCGGGGTTACCTTGAACCAGTCGCAGGCTCGGTGAGCTTGGAGCGTGGCCGGAGGCCAGAGAGATGGGAGTAATTGGGTGCTATTCTCTGAGGGCACACTGAAGAGTGGGCCCCGAGATCTCGGCTCCTTGGGGCTGGAGACTGGGAGGCCGCCATTTTCATTCCCGTCCTCCGGAACTCTACAGAAAGCGTTCAGGGATCAAAAGCTCCTGAAAGCAAACCCGAGGGGATTACTAAGACTGGCCCCTGGTAAGGGCGGTGCAATTCCACCTGGGGCAAAGACACTTGAGAATCACTAAACAGGCCCCTCCCCCAGAAGAGCAAAAAAAATCCAGTCAGGACCAAGTTCACCTACCAAGGAGGGCAGGTTCAATACCAAGGAGAGCAGCAGAATTCCAGAGGATGAGAAAGCAAAGCATGCAAATCATAGCTTTCTCCCCATGATTCTTTAGTCTTGCAGTTAATTTAATGTTTTTTCTTTTTCAATTTTTTTTCTTTTTCTGCTAAACTTTTTTAATGTTTACCCTTTTCTTTTTTAACGTTTTTTAACTAGTTTATCCAATATATATATTTTTTTCTTTTTTATATTTTCATTATTCGTTTTTTTTAATTGCTTCTTTTTTTTCTGAACCTCTTTTTATCCCTTTTCTCCCTCCAACGTTTTGGTACAAGCATATTTTCCTGGGGTCTTTGCCACACTTTTAGCATTTTACTTGCTCCTTCATATACTCTTATCTGGACAAAATGACAAGGTGGAAAAATTCACCACCAAAAAAAAAAAAAAAAAAAAAAGAGGCAGTACTGAAGGCTAGGGACCTAATCAATACAGACATTGGTAATATGTCAGATCTAGAGTTCTGAATGATGATTCTCAAGGTTCTAGCCAGGCTTGAAAAAGACATGGAAGATATTAGAGAAACGCTCTAGAAGATATAAAAGCCCTTTCTGGAGAAATAAAAGAACTAAAATCTAATCAAGTTGAAATCAAAAAAGCTATTAATGAGGTGCAATAAAAAATGGAGGTTCTCACTGCTAGGATAAATGAGGCAGAAGAAAGAATTAGCAATATAGAAGACCAAATGACAGAGAATAAAGAAGCTGAGCAAAAGAGGGACAAACAGCTATTGGACCACAAGGGGAGAATTCGAGAGATAAGTGACACCATAAGACGAAAGCAACATTAGAATAATTGGGTTTCCAGAAGAAGAAAGAGAAAGGGAGCAGAAGGTATATTGGAGAGAATTATCAAAGAGAATTTCCCTAATATGCAAAGGGAAAAAAGCATGAAAATCCAGGAGGTGCAGAGAACTCCCCTCAAAATCAACAAGAATAGGTCCACACCCCATCACCTAATAGTAAAATTTACAAGTCTTAGTAACAAAGAGAAAATCGAGAAAGTAGCCCGTGAAAAGAAGTCTGTAACATACAATGGTAAAAATATTAGATTGGCAGCAGACTTATCCACAGAGACCTGGCAGGCCAGAAAGTACTGGCATGATATATTCAGAGCATTAAACGAGAAAAACATGCAGCCAAGAATACTATACCCAGCTAGGCTATCATTGAAAATAGAAGGAGAGATAAAAAAGCTTCCAGGACAATAAAAAACTGAAAGAATTTACAAACACCAAACAAGCTCTACAGGAAATATTGAAAGGGGTCCTCTAAGCAAAGAGAGAGCCTAAAAGTAGTAGATCAGAAAGGAACAGAGACAACATACAGTAACAGTCACCTTACAGGCAATACAATGGCACTACATTTATATCTCTCAATAGTTACCCTGAATGTTAATGGGGTAAATGCCCCAATCAAAAGACAGAGGGTATCAGAATGGAAAAAAAAAAAAAACTATCTATATGTTGCCTACAAGAAACTCATTTTAGACCTGAAGACACTTCCATATTTAAAGTGAGGGGGTGGAAAAGAATTTACCATGCTAACGGACATCAAAAGAAAGCAGGGGTTGCAATCCTTCTATCAGATCAATTAGATTTTAAGCCACAGACTATAATAAGAGATGAGGAACGACACTATATCATACTCAAAGGATCTGTCCAACAACAAGATCTAACAATTTTAAATATCTATGCCTCGAACGTGGGAGCAGCCAACCATATAAACCAATTAATAACAAAATCAAAGAAACACATCAACAATAATACAATAATAGTAGGGGACTTTAACACTCCCCTCACTGAAATGGTCAGATCACCCAAGCAAAAGATCAACAAGGAAATAAAGGCCTTAAATGACACACTAGACCAGATGGACATCACAGATATATTCAGAACATTCCATCCCAAAACAACAGAATACACATTCTTCTCTGGTGCACATGGAACATTCTCCAGAATAGATCACATCCTGGGTCCTAAATCAGGTCTCAACCAGTATCAAAAGATTGGGATCATTCCCTGCATATTTTCAGACCACAAAGCTCTGAAGCTAGAACTCAATCACAAGAGGAAATTTGGAAGGAATCCAAATACATAGAGAGTAAAGAACATCCTTCTAAAGAATGAATGGGTTAACCAAGAAAATGAAGAATAATTGAAAAAAATCATGGAAACAAATGATAATGAAAACACAATGGTTCAAAATCTGTGGGACACAGCAAAGGCAGTCCGGAGAGGAAAATATATAGCAGTACAAGCCTTTCTCAAGAAACATGAAAGGTCTCAAGTACACAACCTAACTCTATACCAAAGGAGCGGGAGAAAGAACAAGAAATAAACCCTAAACCCAGCAGGAGAAGAGAAATCATAAAGATCAGAGCAGAAATCAATGAAATAGAAACCAAAAAATAGAATAGAACAAATCAACGAAACTAGGAGCTGGTTCTTTGAAGGAATTAATAAAATTGATAAACCCCTGGCCAGACTCATCCAAAAGAAAAGAGAAAGGACCCAAATAAATGAAAGAGGAGAGATCACAACTAATACCAAAGAAATACAGACCATTATAAGAACATACTATGAGCAACTCTACGCCAACAAATTTGACAATCTGGAAGAAATGGATGCATTCCTAGAGACAGATAAACTACCACAACGGAACCAGGAAGAAATGAAAAGCCTGAACAGACCCATAACCAGTAAGGAGATTGAAACAGTCATCAAAAATCTCCTGAAACTGTTCCAAAAAGTAGAAATAGAAGGAAAATTTCCAAACTCATTTTATGAGGCCAGAATCACCTTGATCCCAAAACCAAACAAGGATACCATCAAAAAAGAGAACTACAGACCAATATCCTTGATGAACACAGATGCCAAAATCCTCACCAAAATACTAGCCAATAGGATTCAACAGTACATTAAAAGCATTATTCATCATGACCAAGTGGGATATATTCCAGGGCTGCAAGGTTGGTTCAACATCCACAAATCAATCAATCTGATACAACACATTAATAAAAGAACAAGAACCATATGATACTCTCCATAAATGCTGAAAAAGCATTTGACAAAGTACAGCATCCCTTCCTGATCAATACTCTTCAAAGTGTAGGGATAGAGGGCACATACCTCAATATTATCAAAGCCATCTATGAAAAACCCACCGCAAATATCATTCTCAATGGAGAAAAACTGAAATCTTTTCTGCTAAGGTCAGGAACACGGCAGGGATGTCCATTATCGCCACTGCTATTCAACATAGTACTAGAAGTCCTAGTCTCAGCAATCAGACAATGAAAGGAAATTAAAGGCATCCAAATCGGCAAAGAAGAAGTCAAACTATCATTCTTTGCAGATGATATGATACTATATGTGGAAAACCCAAAAGACTCCACTCCAAAACTGCTAGAACTTGTACAGGAATTCAGTAAAGTGTCAGGATATAAAATCAATGCACAGAAATTAGTTGCATTTCTGTACACCAACAACAAGACAGAAGAAAGAGAAATTAAGGAGTCCATCCCATTTACAATTACAACCCAAACCATAAGATACCTAGGAATAAACCTAACCAAAGAGGTGAAGAATCTATACTCAGAAAACTATAAATTTACTCATGAAAGAAATTGAGGAAGACACAAAGAGATGGAAAAATGTTCCATGTTCCTGGATTGGAAGAACAAATATTGTGAAAATGTCTATGCTACCTAAAGCAATCTACACATTTAATGCAATTCCTATCAAAATACCATCCATTTTTTCCATAGAAATGGAACAAATAATCCTAAAATTTATATGGAACCAGAAAAGACCTCGAATAGCCAAAGGAATATTGAAAAAGAAAACCAAAGTTGGTGGCATCACAATTCCAGACTTCAAGCTCTATTACAAAGCTGTCATCATCAAGACAGCATGGTACTGGCACAAAAACAGACGCATAGATCAATGGAACAGAATAGAGAGCTCAGAAATAGCCCCTCCACTCTATGGTCAACTAATCTTTGACAAAGCAGGAATGTCCAATGGAAAAAAGACAGCCTCTTTAATAAATGGTTTTGGGAAATTGGACAGCCACATGCAGAAGAATGAATTTGGACCATTTCCTTATACCACACACAAAAATAGACTCCAAATGGATGAAGGACCTCAAAATCCTTGAGGAGAACACAGGCAGCAACCTCTTTAACCTCTTCAACCACAGCCGCAGCAATGTCTTCCTAGGAACATTGACAAAGGCAGGGGAAGCAAGGCAAAAATGAACTATTGGGATTTCATCAAGATCAAAAGCTTTCACACAGCAAAGGAAACAGTTAACAAAACCAAAATACAACTGAAAGAATGGGAGAAGATATTTGCAAACGATGTATCAGATAAAGGACTAGTGTCCAAAATCTATAAAGAACTTAGCAAACTCAACACCCAAAGAACAAATAATCCAATCAAGAAATGGGCAGAAGACATGAACAGACATTTCTGCAAAGAAGACATCCAGATGGCCAACAGACACATGAAAAAGTGCTCCACATCACTCAGCATCAGAGAAATACAATTCAAAACCACAATGAGATATCACCTCACACCAGTCAGAATGGCTAAAATTAACAAGTCAGGAAATGACAGATGCTGCGAGGATGCAGAGAAAGGGGAACCCTCCTACACTGTTGATGGGAATGCAAGCTGGTACAACCACTCTGGAAAATAGCATGGAGGTTCTTCAAAATGTTGAAAATAAACCTACACTATGACCCAGCAATTGCACTACTGGGTATTTACCCTAAAGATACAAATGTAGTGGTCTGAAGGGGCACATGCACCTGAATGATTATAGTAGCAATGTCCACAATAGCCAAACTATGGAAAGAACCTAGATGTCCATCAACAGATGAATAGATAAAGAAGATGTGGTATATATCCACAATGGAATACTATGCAGTCATCAAAAAAAAATATTGCCATTTGCGATGATGTGGATGGAACTAGAGGGTAACAGCAAAGTAAGCCAATTGGAGAAAGACAACTATCATATGATCTCCCTGATATGAGGAAGTGGAAATGCAACATGGGGAGTTAAGGGGGTAGGAGAAAAATAAATGAAACCAGATGGGATTGGGAGGGAGAGGAACCATAAGTGACTCTTAATCTCACAAAACAAACTGAGGGTTGCTGGGGAGGGGGATTGGTAGAAGGGGGTGGGATTATGATCATTGGGGAGGGTATGTGCTATGGTGAGTGCTGTGAAGTGTTTAAACCTGGTGATTCATGGACTTGTACCCCTGGGGATAAAAATATATTATATGTTTATAAAAAATAAAAAATAAAGACTTTGAAACAAGTACTGTAACTAGAGATAAAGAAGGAAATACATAATGATAAAGGAATAATTCAGGAGGAAGGTAGAAAAAATGTAAATATTTATGCACCCAATATGAGAGCATGCAAATACATAAAGAAAGAAATTGGCATAACACATCATTAATAAGGGACTTTAACACCACATTTAAATCAATGGATAGATCATCCAGATGGAAAATCAACAAAGAAACAGTGGCTATGAATGAATTATTGGACCAGATGGACCTAACAGATAAATACAGAATATTTCACCCAAAAACAGAGAGGTGAGAGAGTTAAGATGGCAGAGTAGAAGGAGGACCCTCACCCCTCAAATACAGACAAATAAATATCAAATTATTCTGAATACCCATGAAATCTGAGGACTGTGAGAACAAACTGCACAACTAGAGGTGTAAAAGAGGCCAAATCATGAATGGTAGAAGACGTAGAGATGTGATTTGGGAGACTAAAGAATCATGAGTGCTGTGGGAGGGGGGAGATTTGATGACAGATGAGGGGAAAAGAGAGAGAGATAAAGGGAATACAAGAGTGCAGTGTACAGGGGATCACACAAGTGAAACACTTCCCCTGAAAACATTGCCTAGGAAGAAAAAAGCGGCTAATCACCATGAGTTTTTATAACCAGCAGGGCTCTCACTAGAGATTTAGAAGTCTAGCTATGGCATTAAATGACACATTGGACCAGATGGACTTCAGAGATATACACAGAACATTCCACCCTAAAACAACAGAATACTCATTCTTCTCGAGTGCACATGGAACTTTCTCCAGAATAGACCACACACTGGGTCACAAATCAGGACTCAACTGACACCAAAAATTTCAGATTATTCCCTGCATATTCTCAGATCACAATGCTTTGAAACTGGAGCTCAATCACAAGGAAAAGTTCGGAAGGAACTCAAACACTTGGTAGCTAAAGATCACCTTGCTAAGAATGTTTGGATCAACCAGGAAATTAAAGAAGAATGTAAACAATACCTGGAAACCAATGAAAATGAAGACATTTAGTCCAAAACCTATGGGATATGGCAAAGGCAATCCTAACAGAGAAATATATAGCCCTCCAGGCCTCCCATTAAAAAAAAAAAGAAAAAGAAAAAGAAAAAGAAAAGAAAGAAAGAAAAGAAAAATCCAGAATACACGATCTGTCTTTATACCTTAAAGAACTGCAGAATCAACAACAAATTAAGCCAACTTCATGCACAAGAAGGAAAATAATCAAGATTAGAGCAGAGATCAATGGGATGAAAACTAGAGATACAGAGGAATGCATCAACGAAACTAGAAGCTGGTTTTTTCAAAGAATCAATAAGATCAATAAACCATTGGCCAAACTAATCCAAAATAAAAGAGAGAAGGCCCTAATTAATAAAATTATAAACAAAAGGGAGAGATCACAAATAACACTAAGGAAATAGAAAAAATCATCAGAAATTATTATTAACAGTTAAATGCCAATACATTAAGCAACCTAGAGGAAATGGATGCATTTCTGGAAACCTATAACTTCCAAAACTGAATCAGGAAGAAATTGACAACCTGAATAGACAAATATCTGGTAACGAGATTGAAGCAGTAGTCAAGGACCTCCCAAAAAACAAGAGCCCAGGTCTGGACAGATTCCCTGAGGAATTCTACAAAATGTTCAAAGAAGAAATAATACCTATTCTCCTGAAGCTCTTTCCAAAAATTGAAGCAGAAGAAATACTTTCAGTCTCTTTTTTATGAAGTCGGCATTACCCTGATCCCCAAACCAGGCAAAGACCCTACCAAAAAGGAGAATTTCAGACCAATATCCCTGATGAATATGGATTCTAAGATTTTCAACAAGATCCTAGTTAACAGTACATTAAAAAGATTATCCACCATGACCAGATGGGAATTATCCCTGGGTTGCAAGGGTGGTTCAACATTCACAAATCAATCAATGTGATAGAACAAATCAATAAGAGAAGAGAGAAGAGCCACGTGGTCCTCTCAATTGATGCAGAAAAAGCATTTGACAAAATCCAGTATCTGTTCCTGATTAAAATGCTTCAAAATATAAGGATAGATGGAACATTCCTCAGCTTCATCAAATCTATCTATGAAAAACCCACAGTGAATATCATCCTCAAAGGGAAAAAGCTGACAGCCTTCCCGTTGAGATCAGGAACATGACAAGGATGCCCACTCTCACCACTCTTGCTCAACTTGGTACTAATAGTCCTAGAAAAAGCAATCAGACAACAAAGAGAAATAAAACGTATTCAAATTGGCAAAGAAGAAGTCAAACTCTCTCTCTTCGAAGATGACATGATACTTTATATGGAAAACCCAAAAGAATCCACCACCAAACTACTAGAATTATTCAACAATTCGGTAATGTGTCAGAATAAAAACCAATGCATAGATATCAGTTGCTTTCTTATACACTAACAATGAAAATACAGAAAGGGAGATTAGAGAATCAACTCCATTTACTATAACACCAAGAACCATAAGATATCTGGGAATAAACCTAACCAAAGAGGTAAAGGATCTGTATTTGAGGAACTACAGAACACTCAGGAAAGAAATTGAAGAAGACACAAAAAGTTGGTAAAGCATTCCATAATCATGGATCAGAGGATGAAATATTGTTAAAATGTCTATAATGCCTAGAGCAATCTATACTTTCAATGCCACCCTGATCAAAATTCCACTGGCATTTTTCAAAGAGCTGGGGCAAATAATCCTAAAATTTGTATGGAATCAGAAGACCCCGAATTCCTAAGGAAATGTTGAAAAAGAAAAACAAAACTGAGGGCATCAGGTTGCCTGATTTCAAGCTTTACTACAAAGTTGTGATCACCAAGAGAGAATGGTATTAGCATAAAAATAGGCACATAGACCAGTGGAACAGAGTAGAGAACCCAGATATGGACCCTCAACTCTATGGTCAAATAATCTTTGACAAAGCAAGATAAAATATACAGTGGAAAAAAGAGTCTCTTCAATCTATGGTGCTGGGATATTGGACAACTATGTGTAGAAAAGTGAAACTCACCCATTCTTTTTCACTGTACACAAAGATAAACTAGAAATGGATAAAAGATATCAACATGAGGTAGGAATCCATCAAAATCCTATAGGAGAATATAGGCAGTAACCTCTTTGACATCAGCCACAGAACTTCTTTCAAGGTATGTCTCCAAAGGCGAGGGAAACAAAAGCAAAAATGAACTTTTGGGACTTCATCGGTCAAAATCTTCTGCACATCATCCTAAGAGATGACCCATGGAATGGGAGGAGATATTCACAAATCCCAGTACAGAAAAAGGGCTGCTGTCCAAGATCTAGAAAGAACTCCTCAAATTAAACACACACAAAACAGAAAATCATATCAAAAAATGGGCAGAAGACATGAACAGACACTTCCCCAAAGAAGACATACAAATGACTAACAGACACATGAAAAAATGTTCATCATTCCTAGCCATCAGGGAGATTCAAATCAAAACCTCATTTAGATAACACCTTACACCAGTTAGAATGGCCAAAATTAGCAAGACAGGAAACAACGTGTGTTGGAGAGGATGTGGAGAAAGGGGAACCCTCTTACACGGTTAGTGGGAATGGAATTTGGTGTGGCCACTTTGAAAAACAGTGTGGAGATTCCTCAAGAAATTAAAAATAGAGCTTCCCTATGACCCTGCAATTGCACTACTGGGTATTGACTTCAAAGATACAGATGCAGTAAAAACAAGGGCCATCTGTACCCCAATGTTTATAGCAGCAATGGCCACAGTTGCCAAACTGTGGAAAGAACCAAGATGCCCTTAAATGGACAAATGGATAAGGAAGATGTGGTCCATATACACGATGGAGTATTATGCCTCCATCAGAAAGAATGAATACCCAACTTTTGTATCAACATGGATGGTACTGGAAGAGATGATGCTGAGTGAAATAAGTCAAGCAGAGAGATTCAATTATCATATGGTTTCACTTACTTGTGGAGCATAAGACATAACATAGAAGTCATGGGGAGATGGAGAAGAGAAGGGCGTTGGGGGAAATTGGAGGGGGAGATTAACTGGGTGAGACTGTGGACTCTGAAAATCTATCTGAGGGTTTTGGAGGGGTGGGAACTAGGAGGTTGAGTGAGCCTGGTGGTGGGTATTATGGAAAGCAAGTATTGTATGGAGCACTACGTGTGGTGCATAAACAATGAATTCTGTAACACTGAAAATACATTAAAAAATAAATAAAAATTTAAAAAAAAAACTATCTCCAGAAGAGACCACATACTGGGTCACATATCCGGGCTCAATTGATATCAAACGACTGAGATTATTCCCTGCATATTCTCACACCATGATGCTTTGAAACTGGAACTCAACCACAAGAAAAAGTTTGGAAGGAATTCAAACACTTGAAAGCTAAAGACCATCCTGCTCAAGAATATTTGGATCAACCAGAAAATCAAAGAATTTAAACAAGTCATGGAAACCAATGAAAATAAAGACACTTTGGTTCAAAACCTATTGGATAGAACAAAGGCAGTTCTAAGGGGGAAATACATAGCCATCCAAGCCTCACTCAACAAAAAAAACTGAAAAATTGAGATGAGGGAGAAGTAGCAGGCTGAGATGACATCAGGTAGCAGGAGATAAACTAGATAGCTTATCAATTCCAAAAACCTACAAATCCAACAGGAGATCAAAGAGAAGAAGAGCAGCAATTCCAGAAAACAGAAAATCGACCACTTTCTGAAAAGTAGGATCTGCAGAAAAGTGAATTCAAAGCGATGGGAAGATAGACTGCAGGGGGAGAGTCTGGCTCCTGGTAAGCAGCGTAGCAAGAAAACACAAAATCAGAACTTTTAAAACCTGCTCCACTGACGGACATCACTCCAGAGGCTAAGCCAGCGTGAAGCCCACATGGGGCCAATGTGGTATCAGGTCATGCAAGGTCACAGAAGGATTGGGGGTGTCTGAGTGTCACAGAGCTTGCAGGTATTAGAGTGGGGAAGCCAACTTCAGAGACAGAGCTGAGGAGTGAGCTCTCAACTTGGGGTTACCTTAAATCATAATCCGTGGCACAGTCAGACCACTGTTCTTTGAGAAGGGACCCCACAAGATCCAGGGAGACACCCTTGGAAGAGCACAGGGATCTGCAGGGTTTGGGGCCTGCAAGTGGGCTGTGTGCCAGAGACCGAGATGCTTGGTCACAGGCTGGGTGAGCTCGGAGAACAGCTACAGGCCAGGGAAATGGGAGTGATTGAGCACTTTTCTCTGAGGGCACACTGAGGAGTGGGGCCCCCAGCTCTTGGCTCCTCTGGGCCAGAGATTGGGAGGCCACCATTTTCATTCCCGTCCTCCAGAAGTATACGGACAGCGTTCAGGGAACAAAAGCTCCCAAAAGCGAACCTGAGACAATTACTTAGCCTGGCCCCTGGTAAGGGTGATGTAACTCTGCCTTGGGAAAAGACACTTGAGAATCACTACAACACATCCCTCCCCAAGAAGATGAGCAAGAAATCCAGCCACCACCAATTTCACTTACCAAGGACAACAGAGGAATTCCAGAGGAGAAGCAAAGCATGGAATTCATGGCTTTCTCTCCATGATTCTTTAGTCTTGCAAAGTTAATTTTTTTTATTTATTTTTTTCTTCTGCTATTTTTTTTAACTTTTACTCTTTCCTCTTTTAACTTTTTAACGGTTTATCTTAACAATACCTTTCCAAAAAAAAAAAAAATCTCTTTTGAACCTTCATTATTATAGTAATATTTTATCCTTCATTGTATCTAACTTTATTTTTTTGTATACACATAGGGTTTTTTTTTAAAAAAAAAATTGGGGATACAACTTCTTCTAATAGATCAAAATATACCCTAAATCTAGCACAGGGCTTTGTTTCAGTCTCCATTTTGAGAAAATTATCTCCACTTTCTTTTTCTTTATACTCCCAAACAACTTATCAACTCCTTTTTTATAATTTTTTAAAATTTTCATCATTATAGTCATAGTCCATCCCTTCATTGTATTACCCCTTATATATGTTTTTTCATTCTTTAAAGTTTTGGGAGGAAGTTTCTCTTAAGAGACCAAAATACTCCAAAAATTCAGTGGGTGACCCTGTTATAGTCACCAGTTTAATATATATATTTTTTTCTTTTTTATATTTTTCTTTATTTTTTTCATTTTTTAAATTTTTTTCCCTGAACTTCTTTTTACCCTGTTTCTTCCCCCCATGATTTGGGGTCTCTTCTGATTGGGTTAAAGCAGAATTTCCTGGGGTCTTTGCCACACTCTTAGCATTTTATTCTCTCCTACATATATCCTTATCTGAATAAAATGACAAGGTGGAAAAAATCACCACCAAAAAAAAAAAAGAAGAACAAGTGGCATTACCAAAGGACAGGGACCTATTCAATATGGACATTGGTAATATGTCAAATCTTGAGTTCAGAATGACGATTCTCAAGGTGCTAGCTGGGCTAAAAAAAGGCATGGAAGATATTAGAGAAAACCTGTCTGGAGAAATAAAAGCCCTTTCTGGAGAAATAAAAGAACTAAAATCTAACCAAGTTGAAATAAAAAAAGCTATTAATGATGTGCAATAAAAAATGGAGGCTCCTATTGCTAGGATATATGAGTCAGAAGAGAGAATTAGTGATATAGAAGACCAAATGACAGATAATAAATAAGCTAAGAAAAAGAGAGACCACAAGGAGAGAACTCAAGAGATAACTGATACCATAAGACAAAAAAACATTAGAATAATTGGGATTCCAGAAGAAGAAGAAAGAGAGAGGGGAGCAGAAGGTATATTGGAGAGAATTAATGTAGAGAATTTCCCTAATATGGCAAATGGAACAAGCATCAAAATCCAGGAGGCACAGAGAACCCCCCTCTAAATATATAAGAATAGGTTCACACCCCATAATCTAATATTAAAATTTACAAGTCTTACCAACAAAGAGAAAATCCTGAAATCAGTCCAGTGCAAGAAGTCTATAACATACAATGGTAAAAATAATTGATTGACAACAGACTTATCCACAGAGACCTGGCAGGTCAGAAAGAACTGGCATGGTATATTCAGAGTACTAAACAAGAAAAACATGCAGCCAAGAATACTATATCCAGCTAGGCTATAATTGAAAATAGAAAGAGAGATAAAAAGCTTCCAGGGCAAACAAAAACTAAAGGAATTTGTAAACACCAAACCAGCTCTACAGGAAATATTGAAAGGGGTCCTCTAAGCAAAGAGAGACCCTAAAATAGTAGATCAGAAAGGAACAGAGACAATATACAGTAACAGTCACCTTATAGGCAATACAATGGCACTAAATTCATTTCTCTCAATAGTTACTCTGAAAGTTAATGAGCTAAATGTCCCAATCAAAAGACACAGAGTATCAGAATGGATAAAAAAAAAACAAAAAACAAAAAACAAAAAACAAAACAAAAACAAAAAAACGAACAATATGCTGTCTACAAGAAACTTATTTTAGACCCAAATACACCTCCAGATTTAAAGTGAGGGGTGGAAAACAATTTACCATGTTAATGGACATCAAAAGAAAGCTGGGTTGGCAATCCTTATATCAGATAAATGAGATTTTAAGCCAAAGAGTATAATAAGAGATGAGGAAGGACACTATATCATACTCAAAGTGTCTGCCCAACAAAAAGATATAAAAATTTTATTCATTTATTTATTTATTTAAAAAAGATTTTATTTATTTATTTGACAGAGAGATCACAAGTAGGCAGAGAAAGAGAGAGAGAAAGGGAAGCATGTTTCCTGCCGAGCCAAGAGCCCAATGCAGGGCTCAATCCTAGGACCCTAAGATCATGACCTGAGACGAAGGCAGAGGCTTAACCTACTGAGCCACCCAGGTGTCTTTAACAATTTTAAATATCTATTCCCCTAAAATGGAAGCAGCCAACTACATAAACCAATTAATAACAAAATCGAAGAAACACATCAACAACAATAAAATAGTAGGGGATTTTAACACTGTCCTCACTGAAATGGACAGATTATCCAAGCAAAAGATCAACAAGGAAATGCCTTAAATGACACACTGGACCAGATGGATATCACAGATATTCCATCCCAAATCAACAGAATACACATTCTTCTCTAGTGCACATGGAACATTCTCCAGAATAGATCACATCTTGGGCCCTAAATCAGGTCTTAACTGGTATCAAAAGATTGGGATCATTCCCTGCATATTTTCAGACAACAATGCTCTGAAGCTAGAACTCAGTCACAAGAGGAAATTTGAAAGAAATCCAAATACATGGAGAGTAAAGAACATCCTTCTAAAGAATGAATGTGTTAACCAAGAAATTAAAGAAGAATTGAAAAAATTCATGGAAACAAATGATAATGAAAACACAACGGTTCAAAATCTGTGGGACACAGCAAAGGCAGACCTGAGAGGAAAATATATAGCAGTACAAGCCTTTCTCAAGAAACAAGAAAGGTCTCAAATACACAACCTTCCCCTACACTTAAAGAGCTGGAGAAAGAACAAGAAAGAAAGCCTAAACCCAGCAAGAGAAGAGAAATAATAAAGATCAGAGCAGAAATCAATGAAATAGAAACCAAAAAATACAATAGAACAAATCAACAAAATTAGGAGCTGGTTCTTTGAAAGAATTAATAAGATTGATAAACTCATGGCCAGACTTATCAAAAAGAAAAGAGAAAGAACCCAAATTAAAAAAATAATAATAATAATGAATGAAAGAGGAGAGATTACAACAAACACCAAAGAAATACAAACAATTAAAAGAACATACTATGAGCAACTATACTCCAGCAAATCTGACAATCTGGAAGAAATGGATGCATTCCAAGAGACATATAAACTACCACAACTGAACGAGGAAGAAATAGAAAACCTGAACAGACCCATAACAGTAAGGAGATTGAAGCAGTCATCAAAAATCTTCCAAAAAATCAGGAGCCCAGGGCCAGGCAGCTTCCCAGACAGATTCCAAAACCAGACAAGGATCCCATCCAAAAAGCGAATTACAGACCAATCTCTTGATAGACACAGATGTGAATATTCTCACCAAAATACTAACAAATAGGATCCAACAGTACATTAAGAGGATTATTCACCACAACTAACTGAGATTTATCCCTGGACTACAAGGTTGGTTCAATATCCATAAATCAATCAATGTAATACAATATATTAATAAAAGAAAGAACAAGAACCATATGATACTCTCAATAGATGCTGAAAAAGCATTTGACAAAGTACAGCATCCCTTCCTGATTAAAACTCTGCAAAATGTAGGGATAGAGATACATACCTCAATATCATCAAAGCCATCTATGAAAAACCCACCACAAATATCATTCTCAATGGAGAAAAACTGAAAGCTTTTCCACTAAGGTCAGGAACATGGTGGGGATGACCATATCACCACTGCTAGTCAACATAGTACTAGAAGTCAGCCTCAGCAATCAGATAACAAAAAAAAAAAAAATTAAAGGCATCCAAATCAGCAAAGAAGAAATCAACCTATCATTCTTTGCAGATGATATGGTACTATATGTGGAAAACCCAAAAGACTCCACTCCAAAACTGCTAGAACTTGTACAGGAATTCAGTAAAGTGTCAGGATATAAAATCAATGCACAGAAATCAGTTGCAATTCTTTACACCAACAACAAGACAGAAGAAAGAGAAATTAAGGAGTCCATCCCATTTATAATTGCACCCCAAACCATAAGATACCTAGGAATAAACCTAACCAAAGAATGAAGAATCTATAAAGTACTCATAAAAAAAATTGAGGAAAACATAAAGAAATGGAAAAACGTCCATACTCATGGATCAGAAGAACAAATATTGTGAAAATGTCTATGCTACCTAAAGCAATCTACATATTTAATGCAATCCCTAACAAAATCCCATCCATTTTTTTCCCCAAAGAAATGGAACAAATAATCCTAAAATTTGTATGGAACCAGAAAAGACCTCAAACAGCCAGAGGAATATTGAAAAAAGAAAGCCAAAGGTGGTGGCATCACAATTCCAGACTTCAAGCCCTACTACAAAGCTGTCATCATCAAGATATTACAGTACTGGCACAAAGACACATAGATCAATGGAACAGAATAGAGAGCCCAGAAATAGACTCTCAACTCTATGGTCAACTAATCTTTGACAAAGCAAGAATGTCCAATGGAAAAAAGACAGTCTCTTCAACAAATTGTGTTGGGAAAATTGGAACAGCCACATGCAGAAAAATGAAACTGGACCATTTCCTCACACTACACATGAAAATAGCCTCCAAATGGATGAAGGACCTCAATGTGAGAAAGAAATCCATCAAAATCCTTGAGGAGAACACAGGCAGCAACCTCTTTGACCTCAGCTGCAGCAACTTCCTCCTAGGAATATCACCAAAGGCAAGGGGAAGCAAGGACAAAAATGAACTATCAGGACTTCATCAAGATCAAAAGCTATTGCACAGCAAAGGAAACAGTCAAAAAAACCAAAAGACAACCAACAGAATGGGAGAAGATATTTGCAAACAACATATCAGATAAAGGGCTAGTATCCAAAATCTATAAAGAACTTATTAAGCTCAACACCCAAAGAACAAATAACCCAATCAAGAAATGGGCAGAGGACATGAACAGACATCTCTGCAAAGAAGAAATCCAGATGGCTAACAAGCACATGAAAAAGTGCTCCACATCACTCATCATCAAGGAAATACAAATCAAAACCACAATGAGATACCACCTTACACCAGTCAGAATGGCTAAAATTAACAAGTCAGGAAATGACAGATGCTGGTGAGCCTTCAGAGAAAGGGAAACCCTCCTACACTGTTGTTGGGAATGCAAGCTGGTGCAACCACTCTGGAAAACAGCATGGAGGTTCCTCAAAAAGTTGAAAATAGAGCTACTCTATGACCCAGCAATTTCACTACTGGGTATTTATCCTAAAGATACAAATGTAGTGATCCAAAGGGGTATGTGCACCTGAATGTTTATAGCAGCAATGTCCACAATAGCCAAACTATGGAAAGAACCTAGATGTCCATCAACAGATGAGTGAATAAAAAAGATGTGATATATATATATATATGTATATATATATATACATATATATATATATATAGCTGATATATATATATATCAGCTATCAAAAGAAATGAAATCTTGCCATTTGCGATGCCATGGATGGAACTAGAGGGTATTATGCTTAGCGAAATAAGTCAATTGGAGAAAGACAACTATCATATGATCTTCCTGATATGAGGAAGTGGTGATGCAAAGTGGGGGTTTGGGAGGTAGGAAAATAATAAATGAAACGTGGGATTGGGAAGGAGACAAACCATAAGAGATTCTTAATCTCACAAAGCACACAGAGGTTTGCCAGGGGGAGGAGGCAGGGAGAAGGTATTGCGGTTATGGACTTTGGGGAGGGTATGTGCTATGATGAATGCTGTGAAGTGTGTAAACCTGGTGATTCACAGACCTGTACCCCTGGGGATAAAAATATATTATATGTCTATAAAAAAAAGAAAAATTTTGAATACACCAACTCTCTTTACACCTTAAAGAACTAAAAAATCAACAACAATTTAAGCCAACCCATGAACAAGAAGGGAAATAATTAAAATTAGAGCACAGATCAATGAGTTAGAAACTAGAGTTAGAGCAGAATACATCAATGAAACTAGAAGGTGGTTCATTGAAAGACTCAATAAGATCAATAAACCACTGGACACACTAATCCAAAGAAAAAAGAGAGAACCCAAATTAATAAAATTATGAATAAAAGGGGAGATCCTGACTAACACCAAGGAAAAAGAAACAAGAATCAGAAATTACTGTCAACAATTATATGCCAATAAGTTAAGCAACCTAGAAGAAATGGATGCATACCTGGAAACCTATAAACTTCGAAGGCTGAAACAGGAAGAAATTGACAACCTGATTAGACTAATATCTTGTAATGAGATTGAATCAGTGGTTAAAAACCTCCCCCACCACCAAGTAAAAGCCTAGGGCCTGTCATATTCTTTGGGGAATCCTACCAAACATTCACAGAAGAAATAATACCTATTCTCCTGAAGTTGTTTCAACAAATAGAAACAGCAGGAAAATTTCCAGAGTCATTCTATGAAGTCAACATTACCTTGATCTCCAAAGTAGGCAAAGACCCTATGAAAAAGAAGAATTTCAGACTAATATCCCTGGTGAATACAGTTGCCAAGATTCTCAACAAGATCCTAGCTAAGAGGATCCAACAGTACATTAAAAAGATTATCCACCATGACAAGTTGGGATTTATCCTGGGGTTGCAAGTGTAGTTCGACATTCACAAATCAATCAATGTGATAGATCAAAACAATGAGAAGAGAAAAGGCATAACATGGTCCTCTCAATTGATACAGAAGAAGCATTTGACAAAATACAGCAACCTTTCCTGATTAAATCACTTCAAAGTATAGGGATAGAAGGAACATTTCTCAACTTGATCAAATCCATCTATGAAAAAACCACAGTGAATATCACTCTCAATGGGAAAAAGCAGACAGCCTTCCCGTTGAGTTCAGGAACATGACAAGGATGCCCACTCTCACCACTCTTGTTCAACATAGTATTAGAAGTCTTAGCAACAGCAATAAGACAACAAAGAGAAATAAAAGGTATCCAAATTGGCAATGAAGAAGTCAAACTCTCTCTCTTCACAGATGACATGATTCTTTATATGGAAAACCCAAAATACTCCATCCCCAAGGTACTAGAACTCATTCAGCAATTCAGTAATGTGGCAGGATACAAAGTCAATGTACAGAAATCAGTGGCTTTCTTATACACTAACAATGAAAATACAGAATGGGAAATTAGAGAATTGATTCCATTTACTATAGCACCAAAAACCATAAGATACCTGGGAATAAACCTAACCAAAGAGGGAAAGGGTTTGTACTCAAGGAACTACAGAACACTCATGAAAGAAATTGAAGAAGACAAAAAAAGATGGTAAAGCATCCCATGATCATGGATCAGAAGATGAAACATTGTTAAAATGTCTATAATGCCTAGAGCAATCTATACTTTCAATGCCACCCTGATCAAAATTTCACTAGCACTCTTCAAAGTGCTGAAGCAAGTAATTCTAAAATTTGTATGGAACCAGAAAAGACACCAAATCATTAAAGAAATGTTCAAAAAGTAAAACAAAGGGAGCATCATGTTGCCTGATTTCAAGTTTTAGTACAAAGCTGTGATCACCAAGACAGCATGGTACTGGCAGAAACACAGACACATAGACCAATGGAATCAAATAGATGGTCTAGATATGGACCCTCAACTTTATGGTCAAATAATCTTCCACAATGCAGAAAAAAAATAGAAGAATGAAACTCGACCATTCTCTCACACAATACACAAAGATAAACTCAAAATGGATAAAAGACCTCAATGTGAGTCAGGAATCCATCAAAATCCAAGAGGAGAACATAAGCAATATCCTCTTCAACACCAGCCACAGCAAATTATTTCAAGACACGTCTCCATAGGAAAAGGAAACAAAAGCAAAAATGAACTTTTGGTACTTCATCAAGATTAAAAGCTTTTTCACAGCAAAGAAGCAGTCAACAAAACAAAGAGGCAAGCCACAGAATGGGAGAAGATATTCACAAATGACAGTAAATACAAAGGGCTGATATCCAAGATCTGTAAAGAACTCCTTAAGCTCAACACCCAAAAAAGAGATAGTCATGTCAAAAATGGGCAGAAGACATGAACAGACACTTCTCCAAAGTGTTAGAATGGCCAAAATTTAACAAGATGGTAAACAATGTGTGTTGGAGACAATGCAGAGACAGAGGAACCCTCTTCCACTGTTGGTGGGAATGCAAATTTGTACTGCCACTTTGGAAGACAGTGTGAAGATTTCTTAAGAAATTAAAAATAGGGCACCTGGGTGGCTCAGTGGGTTAAGCCGCTGCCTTCAGCTCAGGTCATGATCTCAGGGTCCTGGGATCGAGTCCCGCATCGGGCTCTCTGCTCAGCAGGGAGCCTGCTTCCTTCTCTCTCTCTGCTTGCCTCTCTGCCTACTTGTGATCTCTCTCTGTCAAATAAATAAATAAAATCTTAAAAAAAAAAAGAAAAGAAATTAAAAATAGAGCTTCCCTATGACCCTGCAATAGCACTACTGAGTATTTACCCCAAAGATACAGATGTAGTGAAAAAAAGGGCCATCTGTATCCTAATGTTCATAGGAGCAATGTTCACAATCGCCAAACTCTGTAAAGAGCCCTAATGCCCTTCAACAGAGGAATACATAAAGAAGATATAGTCCATATATATTACAATGTAATATTATGCCCCCATCAGAAAGGATGAATACCCAACTTTTGTATCAACATGGGCAGGACTGGAGATTATGCTGAGTGAAATAAGTCAAGCAGAGAAGGTCAATTATAATATGGTTTCACTTACTAGTGGAGCATAAGGAATAACAAGGAGAACATTATGAGAAGGAAAAGTGAACTGGGGAAATCAGAGGGGGAAATGAAACATGAGAGACCATGGACTCTGAGAAACAAACTGAGGGTTTTCAAAGTGGGTAGTGAAGGTATGGGTAGCCTGGTGGTGAGTACTAAGGAGGGCACATTATTGCCTGGAGTACTGGGTGTGGTGCATAAACAATGAATCTTGGAACACTGAAAAAAAATAAAATTAAATTAAGATGTTAAAAAAAAGCAACATCTTAACAATATAAAATAAACCTACAGAGAAAAGGAAAAAGACCATGGAGAAATATACATTCTTTACATGTGGACATGGAAGATTCCCCAGAATAGACCACATATTGGGCCACAAAAGAAACCTAAGCAGATTCAATAAGGTCAAAGTTAACTAAGAAATCAAAGAGGAAAGAAAAAAAAAATACATGGAGCCAAATAAAAATGCAAGCACAATAGCCAAAGATCTTTCTCATGTGACAAAGACAGTCTAAGAGAGAAGTTTATAGCAATAAAGGTCTACTTCAAGAAACAAGCAAAAATGTCAAATAAACAACTTAACCTTATACCTAAATGAGCTAGAAAAACAGAAAAATTCCAAATCCATGGATGGAAGAAAATAATAAAGATTGGGGCAGAAATAAATGAAATAGAGACTAACAAAACAATAGAAAAGATCACTGAAACCAGTAGCTGGTTCTCTGAAAACATTAACAAAATTGACAAACTTTCATCAGACTGATTAAAAAAAAAGAGAGAGAGAGAAAGACTCAGGTAAAGAAAATCAGAACTGAAAGAGGAGTAAAACCACATAAAATACAAAGAATCACAAGAGAATATCATGAAAAACTATATGCCAATAAATTAAGCAACCTAGAAGAAATGGATCAATTCCTAGAAATACATAACTTTCCAAAAATGAATCCTGAAGAAATAGAAAATTTGAACAATCACTAGCTGAATTAATTAATTTAATGAAATTAAATCACTAACCAAAAAGCTCCTTATAAACAAAAGTCCAGGACCAGATGGATTTAAGGTGAATCTATTAAGCATTTTTTAAAATGTCAATGTAGGGAAAGAGGAGGCTGAGAAGATTGCAGAGAGGAGAACCCTGGGTTCACCTCATCCCAGGGGTACAACTAGATAGCACTCACATCAGTATAAATAACCCAGAAAATGACCTGAAGATAGGCAGAACAAACTCTACAACCAAATGTGTAGAAGAGGTCACATCAGAGAGGTAAGAAGTGGGAGAAGCATTAGAAAGGTAAATGGAGCACAAGGCCCTCCACAGGAGAGACTGTCAGGCACAATGAAGTGAGAAAAATGGACTATCACACCAGGGAACCTGCTTGAGGAAGAAAAATCCCCATAACATTTGGCTTTGATAAATAGAGAGACTGATTTTCAATTTTCCTGTGTTCTTACAACCAGTAGGGCTTAAATCAGTGGGCTCAGTTTGGGAGAGCCTGGAGGGCAATAGAAAACTGAGGCCCCCCACCCTCCAAAGAGATGGCACAGCAAACAGCTTGTGAGGATACAGCTTAGAAACAGCATTTGGAAAAAGCCTGGAGCATGTAGAAGGGAGAGTTATTTACCTATTTCAGAGTGTGTCTGGAATAGACTGAGATCCCTGGGAGACTCCTCTAAGAAAGAGGAGCTGGCATTTCCCTACCCCACCCCTCGGCTTAAACAGAGGACAACCTGCAGGAACAAGCATGGCAATGACATTCACTATCTAACTTGGTTACATCAAGTTTAGCCCATCTCCCCAGATCTAAGCAGATCTGCCCTTTCCAGTCACAATTACCTCAATCTTGGCACTGTGGATTTCCTCCCCCAGAAGGTGGGGAAAACCTTCCCAACACCACGTATTCTGACCCACTTCCTTTGTGGGGTCTTTGTCCCAATGGGTGGCACTAAGTTCCCCCCAGTGGAGGACTAGATTGTACTTTGTTATTACTGTGTGTGCCACCCATGCACACTTTGCAGATCCTAAGCTCACCCTTCCCAGGTTCACAACTAGATATCAATCACAGTTCAGTAAAAAAACTAGGGAGAAATCCAAAGACTGGCAGAAGAAACTCCACAACTAAATGTAGAGCAGAAGCCACATCAGAGAGGTTAGGAAGGGCAGAAATGGCAGTCTGGAGTTGCCCACAGGAGGGAGGGAGCTGCAGTCACAGAGAAGGGGAAGTCCCCAAATGGAATAGGAAAAAGAAAAAAAGAAAACAATAATAAAAATAAGAATAGGTTAAGGGAACTGAGTAATATCATCAAACTAAATAGAGATCCTAGGAAACATAGAAGAGGAAGAAAACTTATTTAAAAAATAATAGCTGAAAACTGTCCTAATTGGAAGTAGGGGGAAAAAAGAGATCTAGATCCAGAGAGCCTCCAACAAAATCAGCCCAAGGAGGTCCACACCAGGGAGCTGGAGGAACGTGGAGAATGGAATCCCCATAATGTCTAGCCTTGAAAACCAGACGGGCTGAATTCTGTGACTTTGTATACCAGTGGGACTGGGAGCCTAGATCTTTAAAAGTCAGCTATGTCAGCTGACTCAGCACTGAGCAAGCTGGGAGAGCAGGAGGGCCACTGATAGCCAGGTTCCCCCCTTTAAAGAGACAACAGCCTGAGGAGAGACAATATAAAAGTAACAGCTTGCACAACAGGAAGTTGTGCAATCTGTCTATACTGATTTTGTTATACTGAGCATGTTGGTGGACTTATCTGGGAACAAAGGAACTGGGAGGTGCTATTTTCCTCCCCTAACATAGACACAGAGCCACTTGCTGGAGGCGTCACCGTATAGGCACTTGCTACTCAATCTGCTAGCAATGTGCCTTGCCCATGGGTTCTCCTGAAGACTTGCAGATTCCAAGCCTGCTGGCATTGGCCTTGGGCTTAGCACATATTTTGTTAACTCTGTGAGTGCCCCACCCAGCTGCTGCCTCTGTACACCATGACCCCAACAGCCACCTCATTTCAGAGTATTTGTCCTAGGGCTTGTGGCTCAGTACAAATTTCCCTAGCACTGCATATACCCAGATCAGCTGCCACATGCAATGACATCCCACACTCCAGCCACTATGCTCTATACACAGCGGCTAAGTACACAGATGTCCTGTCCTATACACAGACAATGCACACCCCTGGCCACTGCCTCTGCTATGTGCCACATGTACAGCTGCTGCTGCAATTTCAGGAATAAGCCTAGGACTACCTGCTCAGTCACCAAATTTTATTAACTTTGCTGTCCCAACCCTGATTACTCCCATTACCTTGAACGGATCACATACATTCAGAACCACCCTGCTTGGGTCTCACTAACAACATAGAAAGCAAGCACAGTCCCAAATAGGCAGAGTCAGTTCAGACATCAGGATTGAAAGGAAAAGCAAATCGGGCATAATAACAGGATGCAAGCAACACATAAGAGATTTCCCTGGAGTGCCAGTTTCTGGTGAACAAGAGACACCACTCTGTAGGCACTAGAGGACCTCTTCTTCATAAAGCCATTACTTTCAACAGATGAAGAGTGGCTGACTTTCCTAATACAAAGCCTCTGCCTTTGGCTCAGGTCATGATCTCAGGGTCTGGGATTGAGACCAGCATTGGGCTCTCTGCTCAGCGGGGAGCCTGCTTCCCCCCTCTCTGCCTGCCTCTCTGCCTACTTGTAATCTCAGCCTGTCAAATAAATAAAATAAAATATTTTTTAAAAATAAAATAAACTACTCAAAGAAACAAAATAACAGATGAAAGAGGAGAAATAGCAGCCAACACCACAGAAATACAAACAAATATGAGCATATTATGAAAAACTATATGCTACAAATTAGACAGTTTAGAAGGAGATAAATTCCTAGAAACATATAACCTACCAAAACTGAAGCAGGAAGAATTAGAAAATTAGAACAGAACAATTATCTGCAAGGATATTGAATCAGTAATCAAAAAACTCCCCCCAAAAAGCCAAGGACAAATTTTATTCACAAGTGAATTCAACAAATATTTTAAAAAGAGTTGATGGAGAGGAGAAGTGAGTTGGGGGAAACTGCAGGGGGAGACAAACCATCAGAGACTGTGGACTCTGAGAAAGAAACTGAGGGCTTTGGAGGGGATGGGGGTGGGAGGTTGGGTGAGCCTAGTGGTGGTATTATGGAGGGCACATCATGCATGGATCACTGGGTGTGGTGCCTAAACAATGAATTCTGGAATACTGAAAAGATGTTTAAAAAACAAAATAAAATAAAAAAGATGGGACGCCTGGGTGGCTCAGTTGGTTGGACGACTGCCTTCGGCTCAGGTCATGATCCCGGAGTCCCGGGATCAAGTCCCACATCAGGCTCCCAGCTCCATGGGGAGTCTGCTTCGCTCTCTGACCTTCTCCTCGCTCATGCTCTCTCTCACTGTCTCTCTCTCAAATAAATAAATAAAATCTTAAAAAAAATAAATAAAATAAAATAAAAAAGAGTTCATACCTATTCTACTCAAACTATTCCAAAAAAATAGAAAAAGGAAAATTTCCAAATTAATTCTATGAGGTATCACTGTGATATCAAAAACAGATAAAGACCACAAGAAAAGGCGAACTATGCAACTGTATCTCCGATAATATAGAAGCATAAATACTTGAAAATACTAGCAAACAGAATCCAAAAATACATTAAAGAAACCATTCACTATTATCAAGTGGGATTTATTCCTTGGATGCAAGTGTGGTTCAATATTTGCCAATCAATCAATGTGATACATCACATCAATAAGAGAAAGGGTAAAAACCATATTATCCTCTCAACAGATGCAGAAAAAGCATATGAGAAAATACAACATATATTCATGATATAAAAGCCCCCAACTAAGATTGTTTAGAGGGAATATACCTTAACATAATAAAGGCAATATATGAAAAATACTCAGTGAACATCATACTCAATGGGGAAAAAACTGAGAGTTTCCCCCTAAGGTCAGGAGCAAGATAAGGTTGTCTAGCCTCACAACTATTATTCAACATAGTGCTGAAAGCCCTCTCAACCGCAACTATACAACAAAAAGAAATAAAAGGCATCCAAATTGGCAAAGAGAATTGTTCACTATTTACAGATGACATGATACTTTATACAGGAAACCATAAAAAGTCCACCAAAAACTACTAGAACTGATGAACAAATTTAGTAAAGTCTCAGGATACAAAATCAATGTACAGAAATGTGTTGCATTTCAATATATTAAAAATGAAGGAGCAGAAAGAGAACCCCCCCAAAAATTCTCTTTATAATTATACCAAAATAATAAAGTACCTATGAATAAACTTAACCAAAATGGTAAAGATCTGTATGCTGAAGATTATACAATATTGGTGAAAAATTTGTAGAGGACAGAAACAAATGGAAAGATATTTCATGTTCATGGGTTGGAAAAACAGATATTGTTACAATGTCCACATCACCCAAAGCAATCTAGGCATTTGAAGCCAAAAGCATTTTTCACAAACCAGAACAACAACCAAAAAATCCCAAAATTTGTATGGAACCACAAAGACCCTGAATAATCAAAGCAATTTTGAAAAAGAAAAGCAAAGCTGGAGGTATCACAATTCCAGACTTCAGACTTTGTATTACAAAACTCTAAAACAGAATGGTGCTGTCACCAGAATAGACACCAAGATCAATAGAACGATATAGAAAATACAGGAATAAACCCACTCTTATATGATAAATCTTGACAAAGGATGAACAATATACAATGGTAAAAAGTCATTTTTCAACAAATGGTCTTGGGAAAGCTGGACAGCAACATTCAAAAGAATGAAACCTGGCCATTTTTTTTTTCACTATACACAATATAAAGTCAAAATGGATTAAGGACCTAAATATGAGACCTGAAACCATAAAAATTATTCAAGAGAGCACGGGCTGTAATCTCTCTGACATTGGTCATGACTACATTTTCCAGGTATGTCTCTGGAGGCAAAGGAACCAAAAGCAAATATAGATCAATGTGACTATAAAGGCAGTCTTTGGAATTGGAGAAGACGTCTGCAAATGACATATCCAGTAAAGAGTTAGCATCCCAAATATATACAGAACTTATAAAATAGCCCCACAACCAATAATCCAATTAAAATAGGCAGAAGACACAAACAGACATTTTTCTGAAGAAGACATCTAGATGGCCAAAAAACACATGAAAAGATGCTCAAAATCAGTAATCATCAAGAAAATGCAAATCAAAATTATAATGAGATATCACCTCATACCTGTCACAATGGCTAAAATAAAAAACACAGGAAACATCAAGCATTGGTGAAGATGGGGAGGAAAAGAAATCCTATGGTGCTTTTGGTAGAAATGCAAACTGGTGCAGCCATTGTGGAAAATGGTATGGAGACTCCTCAAAATTTTAAAAATAGAGCTATCCTCTGAACAAGTAAGCATTCCTCAGTATTTACCAAATATAAAAACACTAATTCAAAGGGATATATGCACTCTTATGTATAGCAGCATTATTTCCAATAGCCAAATTATGGAAGCAGCCCAAGTGTGTATCAACAGATGAATGGATAAAGAAGAAATGGTATATAAATACAGTGGAATATTATTCAGCCATAAAACAGAATGAAATCTCGCCATTTGCAATCACATAAATGGAGCTAGAGAGTATAATACTAAATGAAATAAGTCAGTCAGAAAAAGACAAATATCACGTGATTTCACTCATGTGAAATTTAATAAACAAAACAAATGAGCAAAGAAAAGAAAAAAGAGAGTATGAGAGGAACCAAGAAACAGACACTTGACTATAGAGAACATACTGGTGGTTATAAGAGGGGAGGTGGGGCTGATGTGCAAAATAGATGATTGGATTAAGGAATGTACTTGTCATGATGTACTTGTCATTGTAACTGGATGATATGAAATAAAGTATGCTGAATCACTATATATTACCCCTGAAATTAACATAACACTCTATGTTACCTATACTGGAATTTTAAAAAATGGAGATAGTTCTGCACATCAGAAAAAAATAAATTAATATGCAATTACAGGATAAGAAAAAATACACACATACAATTCTATGTTTATTGCAGCATTATTTACAATAGAAAGACATGGAAGCAATCCATGTGTCCATCTGTAGACATTGGATAAAAGAATTGTAGTATACACACATTGGAATATCACTCAGCCACAAAAAAGAATGAGATCTTGCCACTTGCAACAGCATGGATGGATCTAGAGGGTAAAATGCTAAATATATCAAAGAAAGTCAAATACCATATAATTTCACTCAGATGTGGAATTTAAGGAGGAAAAAAAAATGAAGAAAAGAGACGAACAAAAAACCCAGAATCTTAAATACAGAGAACAAACAGGTGGTTGTCAGAGGGGGGTGGTTAGTTTTGGGATGGGTGAAAAAGATAAAGGAATTTTAAGAGTACACATATCTTGATGAGCACTGAGTAATGTATAAAATTTTTGGATCATTATATTGTACACCTGAAACAAATATAATGCTGTATGTTAACTATATTTCAATAGAAAAGAGAGAAAATAGGAATAGATAATGGTAATGGTCACACAATTGTAAATATGCTAAAAATTACTGAACTGTACACTTTCAATGAGTGAATTTTATGTTATGTGAATTATATCTCAATAAAGCTTTTAAAAACATACCTAGAAGATGGCGAGGAAGTAGGAGGAGTCACCTTTTCAACCTGTACCCCAAAGTGAGCTGATTACCTACCAAAGAACTCTGATCACCAATGAAATCAGCCTGAGATCAGAATTATACACGTCTGGCTCTCTACAGGGGCAGAAGACACCAGTGGGCAGGTAAAGCAGAGTGGGAATGGCGGACTGATATCGGAAGATAAACAAAAGGGGGAGGGAGCCACCAGAGGCGACCAGTTGGAAAGTAATACCCCAATACGAGCAAGAGTGCCCTGCATCTGGAACCAGCATTAACTTGGAGACTGTTTGAAAGCACTCCAAAAGAGCAAAGGATCGCGGGGGTGGGGGTGGGGGGGAATTGTGGGAATCGGGGCAGCTAGAGACAGGAGCTAAAGTCCCCGGTCCCAGGACAGACTCCCCTGGCGCTGTGGCAGAGAGAGTGTGGCGGAGAAACCAGGTCTTGGTCCCTAAACCGCCAGCGCTCCTGAGAAGGCGTGGGGTCCTTTTCCCATGAGGGGATGGGAGCCACGCTGGGCGATAGAATGCGCGATCCCTGCTATACAGCCTGAGATACTCCCCTGAGAGAGGTATAAAGGCCCAGCCGGTGCCCTTTGATATGCGACATTGTTTCAGAGCCTAAGACACCTGCACCAAACTCTACCCCCAAGGAGGTTCTCGAAGGCCCAGTCTGGTGCTCTCGGAACTGCGTCCCATTCTCAGAGCCTGAGACCCGTGTGCGAACCTCAACCTCCCCTGAAATTGGTGCACGCAAGCCAGATGCTCTTAGACCCAGAAAGACCAGGCACTCCCAAGCCGGGCCAGCGGGAAAATCTCAGTGTGCGACTGCTGCTTGGAACAGCTCAGGCGGTGTGGAGCTGCCCAGACAGCCACCACTGCCCTGGCTTTGGGTACAAGCAAAAGATCCTGCGTCCCCAGTGACCGGACCACTACTAGGAACCTGCTCTGCCAGCAGCCAAGGGGGAACTTATTTAGGCTCTGCAGCCAAACTGAGGCTTTTATCTGAGAGGGAGATCAGGGTGCAGATTGTTTTCCTCTAAAACTACAAAAACCATCGAAAGCGGTCAAAGTGAGAAAAAAAAAGTGAACAAACATAAATATCGCCAGAGAACAAAAGCCTGAAAAAAAAAACACCAGTTTTCTCAGAGCCCACCCCCTTGAGGGGCTCAGGAGGTCTTAACTCAGGGAACATCATTGACTGAAAACCCACGTGGCAGGCCCCTCACCCAGAAAACAAACCAAGAAAGAAAAAAAGGGGGGGGGAGGACTACAAGAGAACAACCAGTTCTTCATAGGAAAACTTTTATTTTTCATTCATTCCCACTATTCTGGTTCATTTTTTTATATATATATAGGTAATTTTTTTAACCTATTTACCATCACAGCAAGCTGCCCAGTACATCAAATTCCATAATAACCTTCTATCCTGAACTTTTTGATACATACACCTATGTTTTTCTTTTGCATTTCTATTTATTGAATTCCTTTTTTTTATTTTTAGTTTAGTTTAGTCTAGTTTATTCCTTTTTATTTTTATCTTCTAATATTCATATAGAGTTAAACTTCAAAGTAATCCCCTTTCCCCAATCAATACTACCCCTAGAGGTAAACCAATTTTTAATCTCCCTTTATCTTAGGAAAGTTGAGTCCTTTAACAAAGATTTCAAGATACATCCAGGAAGAATCAAAACAACCCTCCTCACATACACTGAGAATTTATAACCACTTTCCCATCTTTTTCATCCACCAGTGTTTCTGTGTTTTTGTGTTTGTCCTGATAGTATATAAATCTTACACTTGGGGTTCTTTTTGACGAGGTTCTTCCTTTATTTGCATATATATATATTTTATATACTTTTATCAGTCATATACTTTTATCAGTCTTTTTGTTTGTCTGTTTTTGTTTGTCTACTTCATAAATCTTACCTTGGGACCCATTTGGGCTTAACCTTCTCTTTCATCTTCCCTTTCTTTCCTGTCTCTCTCTCTCTTTTTTTTTTCTTTTTCTTTGCTTTTGTCTCTCGTTTGGGTGGGGAATCCTGATTGCTCAGAAGTGTTCCAGGGTGCACCTTGACTGACCCACGGTTGATACATCCAGCTACATCTGTTCAGTCATCTCCCACCAAAATGACTAGAAGGAGGAATGCCCAACAGAAGAAAAATACAGAAGATGGACCTTCTGCAACAGAGCTAACGGCTATCAACATAGACAATATGTCGAAAGAGAATTCAGGCTAACAATTATCCAGGCAATAGCTAAGTTGGAGAAAGCCATGGATCACCAAACAGAATTTATTAGGGTCGAGCTGAAAGCGACCAGATATGATGTTCACAATGTTAGGGCGGAGCTTAAAGCTACCGGGGAGGAGGTTCACAATACTCTCAATGAGTTCCAATCTAATCTAAATTCTCTCAAAGCTAGGGTAACTGAGACCGAAGATAGAATTAGTGATCTGGAGGACAAACAGAGAGAAAGGATCAGGAGAAAGCCTGGAACAAACAACATAGAAACCACGAAAACAGAATCAGGGAAATAAATGATGCCATGAAAAGTTCCAATGTCAGAATTATTGGAATCCCTGAAGGGGAGGAGAAAGAAAGAAGTCTAGAAGATAGAGTGGAACAGGTCCTTCATGAAAATTTTCCCAGTCTCGCAAATGGAACCAGCGTTCATGTACTAGAGGCTGAATGGTCTCCACCCAAGATTATCCATTCCAAAAAAACATCACGACATCTGATAGTCAAATTGAGGAATTATAATTGTAGGTATAATCTCTTGAAAGCCGCTAGGGCAAAGAGGCTCCTAACTTACAGAGGAAAACCCATCAGAATAATGTCAGACCTGTCCACAGAGACCTGCTAAGCCAGAAAAGGCTAGCAAGATATTTTCAGGGCACTAAATGAGAAGAACAGGCAGCCAAGAATACTTTATCCAGCAAGACGCACATTCAAAATGGATGGAGAAATAAAGAGTTTCCAAGATGGGCAAGGCTTAAAAGACTATGCAACCACCAAGAAGACACTGCAGGAAATATTAAGGGGGGGTTCTATAAAAGAGGAAAAATCCTAAGACTATCACTGAACAGAAATATAGAGACAATCTACAGGAAGAAAGACTTCAAAGGTAACTCGATGTCAATAAAAACATATCTATCAATAATCATTCTCAATGTGAATGGCCTAAATGTGACCATAAAATGGCACAGGATTGCCGATTGGATTAAACAAAAGGACCCATCCATATGTTGTCTCCAAGAGACCCATTTTGAACCTAAAGATACACCCAGACTGAAAGTGAAGGGATGGAGAAGCATTTTTCATGCCAATGGGCCTCAAAAGAAGGCTGGAGTAGCGATTCTCATATCACATAAATTAGTTTTAAACTAAAGAATGTAGTCAGAGATACAGAAAGACACTACATAATCCTTAAAGGGACTATCCACCAAGATGATCTAACAATTGTAAATATCTATACCCCCAATATGGGAGCAGTCAATTACATAAGAAAACTTAATCAAGATAAAGAGTCATATTGATATGAATACACTAATCGTAGGAGATCTTAACATGTCTCTCTCAGAAATAGACAGATCATCGAAGCAGAAAATCAATAAAGAAACAAGAGCATTGAATGAAACATTGGACCAGATGGACCTCATAGTTATATACAGAACATTCCACCCTAAAACAACAGAATACTCATTCTCCTCAAGTGCACATGGAACTTTCTCAAGAATAGACCACATATTGGTTCACAAATCAGGACTGAACCGATACCAAAAGGCTGATATTATTCCCTGCATATTCTCAGATCACAATGCTTTGAAACTGGAGCTCAATCACAAAGAAAAGTTCACAAGGAACTCAAACACCTGGAAGCTAAAGCCCACCTTGCTTAAGAATGCTTGGATCAACCAGGAGATCAAAGAAGAACTGAAACAATTCATGGAAACCAATGAGAATGAAGACACTTTGGTCCAAAACCTATGGGATACAGCAAAGACAGTCCTAAGGGGGAAATACATAGCCACCCAAACCTCCCTCAAAAAAATTGAAAAATCCAGAACACAGCAGCTGTCTCTACACCTTAAAGAACTGGACAATCAACAACAAATCAAACCAACTCCACACATAAGAAGGGAAATCATCAAGACTAGAGCTGAGATCGACAAGGCAGAAACCAGAGATACAGTAGAATGTATCAATGAAACTAGCAGCTAGTTTTTTGAAAGAATCAATAAGATCCATAAACATTGCCCACACTAATCCAAAAGAAAAGAGAGAAACCCAAATTCATAAAATTATGAATGAAAAGGGAGAGATCACAACGAACACCAAGAAAGTAGAAACAATCATCAGAACTTATTATCAACAATTATATGCCAATAAGCTTAGCAAACATGATGAAATGGATGCATTCCTGGAAATCTATAAACTCCCAAAATTGAAACAGGAAGAAATCGACAACCTGAATAGATCGATATCTAGTAACGAGATTGAAGCAGTGATCAAAAACCTCCAAAAAAACAAGAGCCCAGGACCTGACGGATTCCCTGGGGAATTCTACCAAACTTTCAAAGAAGAAATAACACCTATTCTCCTGAAGCTGCTTCAAAAAATTGAAGCAGAAGGAAAACTTCCAGACTCTTTCTATGAAGCCGGCATTACCCTGATCCCAAACCAGGCAAAGCCCCAACCAAAAAGGAGAATTTCAGACCAATATCCCTAATGAATATGGATGCTAAGATTCTCAACAAGATCCTAGCAAACAGGATCCAACAGCACATTAAAAAGATTATCCACCATAAGCAGGTGAGATTCATCCCTGGGCTACAAGTCTGGTTCAACATTCGCAAATCAATCAATGCAATAGAACAAATTAATAAGAAAAGAGAGAAAAACCACATGGTCCTCTCAATTGATGCAGAAAAAGCATTTGACAAAATCCAGCATCTTTTCCTGATTAAAACGCTTCAAAGTATAGGGATACAGGGAACATTCCTGAACTTCATCAAATCTATCTTGAAAGACCCACAGCAAATATCATCTTCAATGGGGAAAAGCTTGCAGCCTTCCCATTGAGATCAGGAACAAGAAAAGGATGCCACTTTCACCACTCTTGTTCAACATAGTATTAGAAGTCCTAGCAACAGAAATCAGACAACAAAGAGAAATAAAAGGTATCCAAATTGTCAATGAAGAAGTCAAACTCTCTCTCTTTGTAGATGACATGATTCTTTATATGGAAAACCCAAAAAACTCCACCCCCAAACTACTAGAACTCATACAGCAATTCAGCAACGTGGCAGGATACAAAGTCAATGTGCAGAAATCAGTGGCTTTCTTATACACTAACAATGAAAATACAGAAAGGGAAATTAAAGAATCGATTCCATTTACTATAGCACCAAGAACCATAAGATACCTGGGAATAAACCTAACCAAAGAGGTAAAAGATCTGTACTCGAGGAACTACAGAACACTCATGAAAGAAATTGAAGAAGATACAAAAAGATGGAAGACCATTCCATGCTCTTGGATCAGGAGAATAAACATGGTTAAAATGTCTATACTGCCTAGAGCAATCTATACTTTTAATGCTATTCCGATCAAAATTCCACCGGTATTCTTCAAAGAGCTGGAGCAAATAATCCTAAAATTTGTATGGAATCAGAAGAGACCCCGAATCGCTAAGGAAATGTTGAAAAACAAAAATAAAACTGGGGGCATCACGTTACCTGATTTCAAGCTTTACTACAAAGCTGTGATCACCAAGACAGCATGGTACTAGCATAAAAACAGACACACAGACCAGTGGAACAGAGTAGAGAGCCCAGATATGGACCCTCAACTCTATGGGCAATTAATCTTTGACAAAACAGGAAAAAATATACAGTGGAAAAAAGACAGTCTCTTCAATAAATGGTGCTGGGAAAACTGGGCAGCTATATGTAGAAGAATGAAACTTGACCATTCTCTTACACCGTACACAAAGATAAACTCAAAATGGCTAAAAGACCTCAATGTGAGACAGGAATCCATCAGAATCCTAGAGGAGAACATAGGCAGTAATCTCTTCGATATCAGCCACAGCAACTTCTTTCAAGATATGTCTCCAAAGGCAAAGGAAACAAAAGCGAAGATGAACTTTTGGGACTTCATCAAAATCAAAAGTTTCTGCACAGCAAAGGAAACAGTCAAGAAAACAAAGAGGCAACCTATGGAATGGGAGAAGATATTTGCAAATGACAGTACAGACAAAAGGTTGATATCCAGGATCTATAAAGAACTCCTCAAACTCAACACACACAAAACAGACAATCATATCAAATAATGGGCAGAAGATATGAACAGACACTTCTCCAATCAAGACATACAAATGGTTACCAGACACATGAGAAAAATGTTCATCATCAGTAGCCCTCAGGGAGATTCAAATTAAAACCACATTGAGATATCACCTTACACCAGTTAGAATGGCCAAAATTAACAAGACAGGATACAGCATGCATTGGAGGGGATGTGGAAAAAGGGGAACACTCTTCCACTGTTGGTGGGAATGCAAGTTGGTGCAGCCTCTTTGGAGACCAGTGTGGAGATTCCTCAAGAAATTAAAAATAGAACTTCGTTATGACCCTGCAATTGTACTCCTGGGTATTTACCCCAAAGATACAGATGTCGTGAAAAGAAGGGCCATCTTTACCCCAATATTTATAGCAGCAATGGCCATGGTTGCCAAACTATGGAAAGAACCAAGATGCCCTTCAACGGACAAATGGATAAAGAAAATGTGGTCCATATACACTATGGAGTATTATGCCTCCATCAGAAAGGATGAATACCCAACTTTTGTAGCAACATGGACGGGACTGGAAGAGATTATGCTGAGTGAAATAAGTCAAGCAGAGAGAGTCAGTTATCATATGGTTTTACTTGTTTGTGGAGCATAACAAATACCATGGAGGACATGAGGAGTTAGAGAGGAGAAGGGAGTTAGGGGAAATTGGAAGGGGAAGTGAATCATGAGAAACTATGGACTCTGAAAAAGGATTTGAGGGGTTTGAATTGGCAGAGGGATGGGAGGTTGGGTTACCAGGTGGTTGGTATTATAGAGGGCACGGATTGCATGGAGCACTGGATGTGGTGAAAAAATAATGAGGACTGTTATGCTGAAAATAAATAAATTAATTTTAAAAATTTAAAAAAAATAAAAACATACCTAATAATTGCTCTACTCTCTTCCACTCTTTCTATTTCTCTCTCTCTCATACACACACACACACACAAACACACACACAGAGGCATACTAGCACCCAAGAGAATCAAGGTTTAAAAATGAGGACCAAAAAACCTATATGGGGAATAAATTTATAATGATAAGAAAACATATATAAGACGTGTTTATGAATACACAGGATCAGGGTTTTTTTAAATTTTTATTTTTTATACACATATAATGTATTATTAGCCCCAGGGGTACAGGTCTGTGAATCGCCAGGTTTACACACTTTGTAGCACTCACCATACCACATACACTCCCCAATGTCCATAACCCCACCCCCCTCTTCCAACCCCCCTCCTCCCAGCAACCCTCAGTGTGTTTTGTGAGAATAAGAGTCACTTATGGTTTGTCTCCCTCCAAATCCCATCTTGTTTCATTTATTCTTCTCCTACACCCTTAACCACCCCATGTTGCATCTTCACTTCCTCATATCAGGCAGATCATATGATAGTTGTCTTTCTCCAATGAACTTATTTCGCTAAGCATGATACCCTCTAGTTCCTTCCACGTTGTCACAAATGGCAAAATTTCATTTCTTTTGATGGCTGCATAGTATTCCATTGTGTATATATACCACATCTTCTTTATCCATTTATCTGTTGATGGACATCTAGATTCTTTCCATAGTTTGGCTATTGTGGACATTGCTGCTATAAACAGTCAGGTGCACGTGCCCCTTCGGACCACTACATTTGTATCTTTAGGGTAAATACCCAGTAGTGCAATTGCTGGGTCATAGGGTAGGTCTATTTTCAACATTTTTAGGAACCTCCATGCTGTTTTCCAGAAAGGTTGCACCAGCTTGCATTCCCACCAACACTGTAGGAGTGTTCCCCTTTCTCCACATCTTCGCCAGCATCTGTCCTATCCTGACTTGTTAATTTTAGCCATTCTGACTGGTGTGAGGTGATATCTCATTGTGGTTTTGATTTGTATTTCCCTGATGCCAAGTGATTTGGAGCACTTTTTCATGTCTTTGGGCCATCTGAATGTCTTCTTTGCAGAAATGTCTGTTCATGTCCTCTGCCCATTTCTTGATTGGATTATTTGTTCTTTGGGTGTTGAGTTTGCTAAGCTCTTTATAGATTTTGGACACTAGTCCTTTATCTGATGTGCCGTTTGCAAATATCTTCTCCCATTCTTTCAGTTGTCTTTTGGTTTTGTTAACTGCTTCCTTTGCTGTGCAAAAGCTTTTGATCTTGATGAAATCCCAATAGTTCATTTTTGCCCTTGCTTCCCTTGCCTTTTTCGATGTTCCAAGGAAGACGTTGCTGTGGCTGAGGTTGAAGAAGTTGCTGCCTGTGTTCTCTTCAAGGATTTTGATGGATTCCTTTCTCACATTGAGGTCCTTCATCCATTTGGAGTCTATTTTTGTGTGTGGTATAAGGAAATGGTCCAATTTCATTTTTCTGCATGTGGCCGTCCAATTCTCCCAACACCATTTATTGAAGAGGCTATCTTTTTTCCATTGGACATTCTTTCCTACTTTGTCGAAGACTAGTTGATCACAGAGTTGAGGGTCTACTTCTGGGCTCTCTATTCTGTTCCATTGATCTATGTGTCTGTTTTTGTGCCAGTACCATGCTGTCTTGATGATGACAGCTTTGAATAGAGCTTGTTGTCTGGGATTGTGATGCCACCAACTTTGGCTTTCTTTTTCAATATCCCTTTGGCTATTCGAGGTCTTTTCTGGTTCCATATAAATTTTAGGATTATTTGTTCCATTTCTTTGAAAAAAAAGATGGTATTTTGATAGGAATTTCATTAAATGTGTAGATTGCTTTAGGTAGCATAGACATTTTCACAATATTTGTTCTTCCAATCCAGGAGCATGGAACATTTTTCCATCTCTTTGCGTATTCCTCAATTTCTTTCATGAGTACTTTATAGTTTTCTGAGTATAGATTCTTCACCTCTTTGGTTAGATTTATTCCTAGGTGTCTTATGGTTTGGGTTGCAATTGTAAATGGGATGGACTCCTTAATTTCTCTTTCTTCTGTCTTGTTGTTGGTGTAGAGAAATGCAACTGATTCCTGTGCATTGATTTTATATCCTGACATTTTACTGAACTCCTGTACAAGTTCTAGCAGTTTTGGAGTGGAATCTTTTGAGTTTTCCACATATAGTATCATATTATCTATGAAGAGTGATAGTTTGACAGAATTCTTCTTTGCCGATTTGGATGCCTTTAATTTCCTTTCATTGTCTGATTGCTGAGGCTAAGACTTCTAGTACTATGTTGAATAGCAGTGGCAATAATGGACATCCGTGCCATGTTCCTGATCTTAGCAGAAAAGCTTTCAGTTTTTCTCCATTGAGAATGATATTTGCGGTGGGTTTTTCATAGATGGCTTTGATAATATTGAGGTATGTGCCCTCTATCCCTACACTTTGAAGAGTCTTGATCAGGAAGGGATGCTGTACTTTGTCAAACGCTTTTTCAGCATCTATTGAGAATATCATATGGTTCTTGTTCTTTCTTTTATTAATGTGTTGTATCACATTGATTGATTTGTGGATGTTGAACCAACCTTGCAGCCCTGGAATAAATCCCACTTGAAAAAGAAAGCCAAAGTGGTGAATAATGTTTTTAATGTACTGTTGAATCCTATTGGCTAGTATTTTGGTGAGGATTTTGGCATTTGTGTTCATCAAGAATATTGGTTTGTAGTTCTCTTTTTTGATGGGATCTTTGTCTGGTTTTGGGAGCAAGGTGATGCTGGCCTCATAAAATGAGTTTGGAAGTTTTCCTTCTATTTCTATTTTTTGGAACAGTTTCAGGTGAATAGGAATTATTACTTCTTTAAATGTTTGGTAGAATTTCCCCTGGAAGACTTCTGGCCCTGGGCTTTTGTTTGTTTGGAGATTTTTGATGTCTGTTTCCATCTCCTTACTGGTTATGGGTCTGTTCAGGCTTTCCATTTCTTCCTGGTTCAATTGTGGTAGTTTATATGTCTCTAGGAATGCATCCATTTCTTCCAGATTGTCAAATTTGTTGGCGTAGAGTTGCTCATAGTATGTTCTTATAATGGTCTATATTTCTTTGGTGTTAGTTGTTATCTCTCCTCTTTCATTTATGATTTTATTTATTTGGGTTCTTTCTCTTTTCTTTTGGATGAATCTGGCCAGGGGTTTATCAATCTTATTAATTCCTTCAAAGAACCAGCTCCTAGTTTCGTTGATTTGTTCTATTCTATTTTTTGGTTTCTATTTCATTGATTTCTGCTCTGATCTTTATGATTTCTCTTCTCCTGCTGGGTTTAGGGTTTATTTCTTGTTCTTTCTCCCGCTCCTTTAGGTATAGGGTTAGGTTGTGTACTTGAGACCTTTCTTATTTCTTGAGAAAGGCTTGTACTGCTATATATTTTCCTCTCAGGACTGCCTTTGCTGTGTCCTACAGATTTTGAACCATTGTGTTTTCATTATCATTTGTTTCCATGATTTTTTTCAATTCTTCTTCAATTTCTTGGTTAACCCATTCATTCTTTAGAAGGATGTTCTTTACTCTCCATGTATTTGGATTCCTTCCAAATTTCCTCTTGTGATTGAGTTCTAGCTTCAGAGCTTTGTGGTCTGAAAATATGCAGGGAATGATCCCAATCTTTTGATACTGGTTGAGACCTGATTTAGGACCGAGGATGTGATCTATTCTGGAGAATGTTCCATGTGCACCAGAGAAGAATGTGTATTCTGTTGCTTTGGGATGGAATGTTCTGAATATATCTGTGGTGTCCATCTGGTCTAGTGTGTCATTTAAGGCCTTTATTTCCTTGTTGATCTTTTGCTTGGGTGATCTGTCCATTTCAGTGAGGGGAGTGTTAAAGTCCCCTACTATTATTGTATTATTGTTGATGTGTTTCTTTGATTTTGTTATTAATTGGTTTATATAGTTGGCTGCTCCCATGTTAGGGGCATAGATATTTTAAATTGTTAGATCTTCCTGTTGGACAGACTCTTTGATTATGATATAGTGTCCTTCCTCATCTCATTATAGTCTTTGGCTTAAAATCTAATTGATCTGATAGAAGGATTGCCACCCCTGCTTTCTTCTGATGTCCATTAGCATGGTAAATTATTTTCCACCCCCTCACTTTAAATCTGGAAGTGTTTTGGGGTCTAAAATGAGTTTCTTGTAGGCAACATGTAGATGGGTTTCTTATTTTTTATCCATTCTCATACCCTGTGTCTTTTGATTGGGGCATTTAGCCCATTAACATTCAGGGTAACTATTGAGAGATATGAATGCCTTGCCATTGTATTTCCTGTAAGGTGAGTGTTACTGTATATTGTCTCTGTAGAGGAACAGTTTTTTGTTTGTATTTCCTTTTGTTCATTCTCAATAATTCTTCCAAAAGGTAATATTGATCAATATAAAGCATGCATTTATAATCTAGGTTGTTTCAATATATCTATGTTTCTCTCTCAGAACACTATATATGTGTATTCAAAAGTATGTGTACATATGCACATATATAGCTCTCCTTATATCTATCTTAGCCTCTCTACTTCTAACTATCCAGTTATAGATCATCTACTTCTCTCTGCATATAGCGAGATATACACTCAGAATATATATTATTAAATGTGAGGAAATATCGAGCAGCCTCACATTACTTTGAGAGACATCTATTAGGAAATATTGATTTGCTCCATAAGACATATATTATTTTAAAATTGGTAACATTTTGATTTTCTGATTTCAAATTTCAAAAAAATTCAAAATTTCTGATAAAAGGTAATTGGTATGATATATATAGCCCTATAGGAGTATATTCTTAGATTTACATGAAACTAAATATTAGAACCAATTTAATATCGCATTTTGCAATACATTTTCAAAATAAACTAATAAATACACAATTGGTGTTTGAGCTCATAGTAAGAAACAACTTTGGTACGCAATTTGTTATATTTCATACACTAGGCTCCTCTCTGAGTCTCCCATGTAGTCCAGGAAACCATAACACATTATTGGTTGCAAAATAAGAATTCTGAATGAGGGCGCCTGGGTGGCTCAGTGGTTAAGCCGCTGCCTTTGGCTCAGGTCATGATCTCAGGGTCCTGGGATTGAGTCCCTCATTGGGCTCTCTGCTCAACGGGGAGCCTGCTTCCTCCTCTCTCTCTCTGCCTGCCTCTCTGCCTACTTGTGATTTCTCTCTGTCAAATAAATAAATAAATAAATATTTTAAAAAAAGAATTCTGAATGAGTTCATGACTGGAGAAAAATCAGACCCTATTTTAAGACTATTACTTTCTAATACATCTTTTTACAATCCCTGCCATTGTGAGACAGCTCAGAGAAAAGCAAAGCAGTAGTTTCTCATTTTATTCCTATTCTTTTGAAGGAGAGTAAACTAGGGGAAACTTATAAAGTAATTTCTCACACTGAGTGGGAGTTAAACTGCTTACTGAATGCCCCTTAGTTTAAAGACAAACTTAGTTATATTTCCTGGAAGTAAAACCCTATTTTTCTCAAGCTGACAATGGTGTATAGGAGATAAGAAAGCTGTCTTGAAATTTCAGACATTCTTGCTCACTAGACATACATATTTCCTATAATTATGAAACCAAATTCACAATGGTTCCCATTGGCACAACAGTAGAATATGGAAATAAGTATGTAATTTGGAGTCTGATCAAAAAATTTATTATTAAAATTGGAAGAATCATTTTGATATGATTATTAGTAGTGCTGTTAAATCACAGCCAAAGTTTCTCAGCCCAGAAAATTTATTGACTCTTCATTCAATGAATATGACAGTGTTAGGTTGATTATATATTATAATTCCATGTCATAGCAAAACTCTGAAGTTCTTTGAGTTTGTAATTGTTAAATTCATCTATGTACCATATAATTAGATATGTTGTATTTAAACAGGATTATGACTCTTTAACGCCAAAAAAAAAGACTTGAAAAGGAAAATATGACAAATTATTTTAGTACTCTAATATACATATTGTAAGGGAAACAAAAGAAGTGGAAGAAAACAGACTTTGTAGTGAAACTGATGGACTTTATCATGTCCCATCCATATTCGTTATATTGTAGCTAGGAGACTTTAGTTTTTCTCAGGCTCTCCTCTGTAAAGTAGAATAATATATATTTTATAAGCCTGTTGGGAGGATCAGTAATGGCTCATGCCAAATTTCTAAGATATAATGGGTGTGCTATAAAAGCACAACTATTAAATTTGATGAAATAAGAATTTTAGTTGAATTAATTTTTTTTTGTTTCAAATGTTTATTTAAAGTCTAGGTAGTTAACATATAGTGTAATAGTGGTTTCAGGAGTAGAATTTAGTTATTCCTCACTGACATATAACACCCAGGGCTCATCACAACAAATGCCATCCTTATTATCCAACACCTGTCTAACACAACCCCTACCCATTTCCCCTAAGTTTGTTCTCTGTAGTCAAGAGTCTCTTATAGTTTGCTTCTCTTTCTCTCTCTTTTTGTCTTCCCCATGTTCATCTGCTGTTTCTTTTTTTTTTACATATTCTATGTTCTTTATGAAGACATAATATACATGCCACAAATTTACCCATTTATATGTACAAAACAATATTTTTTCATAAATTTATAAAATTATGGAATCATCACTACCCTCCACCTTTAGAACATTTCCATTACCTCAAGAAGTTCTGCCTTCTTATAATCAAACCCTATTCCCACCTCCAGCACCAGGAAAAAAAAAAAAAAAAAAATATATATATATATATATATATATATATATATATATATATATATATTTTAAAGTATATAATTTGGAGTTTACTTTTGATACTGATTTTTCTTTTTTTTAAGTTTCAATTTTTTACTTAAATTCTAGTTAACATATAATATAATATTGGTGTCATGAGTATAGTTAAGTGATTCATCACTTACATATAACACCCAGTGCTCATCATAACAAGTGCCTTCCTTAATATCCATTGCACACTTAGTCCATCCTCTTACATCCCTTCCTCAACCCTCAGTTTGTTCTCTATAGTTAACTGTCTCTTATAGTTTGCTTCCTTCTCTCTCTCTCTCTCTTTTTTTTTTTCCTTCTGATATGTTCATCTGTTTTGTTTCTGGAATGCCATCTATTGGTATTTTTGTCTGACTTATTTCACTTAGCACAATACATTCTAGTTCCATCCACATCATTGCAAATGGCAAGAGTTTATTCTTTTTAAGGAGGGGTTATATATATTCTCCATTCGTCAGTTGATGGACACTTGGGCTCTTTCCATAATTTGAATATTGTTCATAATGCTGCTAGAAACATCAGGATGCATGTGCTTCTTCAATCAGTATTTTTGTATCCTTTGGGTAAATACTTAGTATTGCAATTGCTGGATCATAAGATACTTCTATTTTTAACTTTTTGATGAGCCTCCATTCTGGTTTTCAGAGTGGCTGTACCAGTTTGCATTCCCACAAGTGTAAGAAAGTTTCCCTTTTCTCTGCAACCTTGTCAACACCTGTTGTTTCCTGTGTTGTTCATTTCAGCCATTCTAACAGGTTTGAGATAGTATCTCATTGTAGTTCTGATTTGCATTTCCCTGATGATGAGTGATGTTGGCCATTTTTCATGTATCTTTGCCACCTGGACATTTAAAAATGTTTCTTCATGTCTCCTGCCCATTTCTTAACTGGATTATTTGGTTTTTTTGGGGTGTTGGGTTTTCTTTATAGATTTTGAATGCTAATCTTTTATCTGATATGTCATTTGCAAATATCTTCTCCTATAATGAAGGTTGCCTTTTAGTTTTGTTGATTGTTTCCTTCATTGTGCAGAAGCTTTTTATGTTGATGAATTCCCAATAGTTAAGTTTTGCTTTTGTTTTCCTTGCCTCTAGACATGTATCTAGTAAGAGGTTGCTACAGCTGATGTCAAAGGGACTGCTGACTGTGTTCTCCTCTAGGATTTTGGTGGTTTTCTGTCTGGCATTTCAGCATTTCATCCGTTTTGAATTTGTTTTTGTGTATGCTGTAAGAAAGTGGTCTAGCTTCATTCATCTGTGTGTTGCTATCCAGTTTTCCCAGTGCCATTTGTTGAAGAGACTGTCCTTTTGTTCCCATTGAATATTCTTTCCTGCGTTGTTAAAGATTAGTTGACCATATAGTTGTGGGTTCATTTCTGGGTTTTCTATTCTGTTCCACGGATCTATGTGTCTATTTTTGTGCCAGTACCATACTGTCTTATTGACTACAGCTTTGAAATACTGCTTGAGGTCTGGAATTGTAATGCCTTCAACTTTGTTTTACCCTTTTCAAGATTGCTTTCATTAATCATGGTCTTTTGTGGTTCCACATAAATTTTAGGACTTTTCATTCTAGTTCTGTGAAAAATGCTGTTGTCATTTTGATAGGGATTACATGAAAGGTATAGATTGCCATTTTAACAATTGTTAGTATAGACATTTTATCAATATTTGTTCTTCCAATCCATGAGCTGGAATGCCTTTCCATTTGTTTCTGTCATCCAAATAAGCAAAGAAGAAGTCAAATTTTCACTATCCACCAAAAAATTGTTAGAACTGATACATCAATTCAATAAAGTCACAGGATCCAAAATCAACATTCAGACATCTTTTGCATTTCTATACCCTATAGTGAAGCAGCACAAAGCTTAATCAAGGAATCAATCCCATTTACAATTAGAGCAAAAACCATAAGATACCTAAGGGTAAACCTAACCAAAGAAGTAAAAGTTGTGTACTCTGAGAACTATAGAACACTTTTGAAAGCAATTAAATTTGAATTTACATTTTAAAACAAAACCTAAGGGTTGCTTTGGTGGCTTGTTCTATAGAGCTGAGACTCTTGATCTAGGGTTGTGAGTTCTAACCCCAGACTGGGAGTGGAGACTACTTAAAAAGAAAAAAAAAGAAAGAAAGAAAGAAAGAAAGAAAGAAAGAAAGAAAGAAAGAAAGAAAGGAAGGAAGGAAGAAAGGAAGAAAGAAAGAAAGAGAAAAAAAACTATGACTTAATATATACTGTCTTGTGCAAATATATAATTTCCAAATAATTGTAGAAATCTTGGATTTCTTATTATTTATATGTCATAAAGCTTAATCCTTACTTAATGCAAAATCTGATATATAATCTTGAAATGAATTCATTCAAGTTTGCAGTAAGCTTTTCACAATGACCGGCTTCCAAAAGGCTGCATTTGTTTTCAAGGCAGGAACAATGGGTTAAGCATATCTATCTGTTTCCCTGTACACTTTCTATTTGTCCCAACACTTTTCCTTAGCTGATATTTGATGTCATTTTTAATGAATTATTTTCCTATTTGCCTTCCAACGAGCTGTTTGAGCTCATCAGTCCTTCTCTGAACCTAGCTCCCAGGACCAAACACAATAACATATGTGGGTTGGACCCCAACACAGTTCAAGACAATTGTTAGTTCTCTTTTTTTCGAGCCTATCCCTTCAAATAAATGGATAAAATCTTAAAAAAAAAAAATTATTATTTTTTATTTAACTGATGGGGCATTAACATTTTGAGAGACTCCTTAGTGTTGGTTCATGTTAAGTTTTCAGTTATTACCTAATGGAGTATTTTCTTAAATATCTGATCATTGCTAGGTAGCAGAGAATAGAGTCATAATAGTAATTTGAGATTCTGTGAGTTCATTGTGCTTGGTATTCCTGATGCAATTCTATGAATCCTACCTTCTTGAAAACAAAACCATAAAACTCTACTGGCACAATTTGTAACAGAATGTAGTTAATCTTCACTATAAATTTATACTACATCAGGGTAATTTACTAACATTGTCTCTATTTAAATTAATCTTAAAGTCACTAAAATCTACAAGATGACTCAAATGCTTGTTTGGGGCACAATTCATTATTCATTTGTGCTTTTAAAGATGAAGACAGTTATGTTATCTCCAAATGAAATTAGCACATTTAGTAAGCAATACAATATTAATTATCTAAAGTTTTGCCATTATGGCAAGGTCAAATGTGGTATCTTCTACTCTATTGATTCACATTTATGACCCAAATGAGGTTGCTGCTTATGCATACAGTATAATTAAATCAAGGTTAGACAAGAAGACTTCTCTGGAACAGGTTAGAGCATCAAGAAATTTTACAGTACTGTTAAAAATTTTAATTAGGGTCACTCTTAATGACATATTACCTGGTTTTCTTAAGTATTAACAGATAAATCTTATCCCTATTATTGAGTTTAATATTTAAACTATACATATTGACAATGTGGTAATTTCAAGTTACACTTCACTGTAGCTATAATGATTCACATATTAAAAAGTATAAATGTTCTTCTGCAGGACATTTAAGCAAAATATTTTAAAAGAAGCACCATCAGAAAACTTCCTAATTTTCCTCTTAAAAGCCAAAATTCTGTTTAAGAATGTATTCACATTAAAGTGCTCATATCTCAAATTAGTTAAATAAGTACCTGACAAGTAATATGACTATAATGCACTTTAAAAGGTAATTAAACTACAAAGAGAGTAATCATAAATTTCAATAAATTCATATTAAAAAAATAGATATCTTACTATTTAATGTTATAATGAAGTACAAAAAAATACATCAACACAGTCATTGGGAACTGGGTCATAGTGAATCAGGGATTTCTTTTGTCATCTGACATTTATGTGTACATTAAGACGTAATCTCACATACTGTTTTCAAATACAATATAATACAAACTATTATATTAGTTTGAAGAATAAGTATAAAAATTACACAACTGCATTTGATGTTTAATGAATAAGAGTAGTTGATCTTCCTGAATCTATATTTTGTGTTACAGTGAGATAAGTATACTAGAGTTAGTTCATCTAATTACACTCACACTGACCTCATTTGTTAAAAAACAGTCATGAAAGCATATGACACACATTGAAGAATTTTATTATTGTTTCCAAATACTGTTTTTTCTGGACAGATATATGTCAGTATAAATACTATGATGCATGGTGCGTGTAACTGCTTATCTTAGTGTCAGCTTTCACATGAAAAATTATCACACAAATTCCACCATTATCAGAATGACTCTGTATGCCAATTCAAACACCTGCGGAGTAATTTTGTCACAGATTTTGATATGGCAAGGAGCATTTCCTTCAAAATAAGTGTCTTTTAACTCTCTATAACCTTAGAAAATTTGCCAACCTCTATATAAATTATTCTTTAATCTACATGGTCATGATTAATCTCCTCCCTGAGCTCAAGGTCTGTTGCTTGGATAGTGCCACTGTGTTGTTCACAGCCAAACCAAATTCCATTTACTAAAAACAATATTTTATGCAATGCTGTCTTCCCTCAATTCCCCCCATCTTTTTTTTAACATAGTCAACACCATTATCCTAACCCTCAAAGTTCAAAAATAATCATTGCTTTCCTGTATTTTCTAAAATCCATTAGTCCAAAAGCATAGTCAAAGGTTCCTCTCCAATTTATCACTTCTCCATTTTCATTGTCATCTCCTTAAACAAGGCCTTCACTAGTTTTTGTGTAAACTTAAGTTCCACAGGAAATATCTAAATCTTACTTTAAAAATTATATCCTAATCCTGTCCAAGTTCCCATTCACAACCTAAAAATCTTAATCAACCTTTAAACTCAAGTATATGATGAATAATCCTTCAAAATCATAGTTAGTGCAAATAAAAATATATAGTAAAAATAATCAAACAAATTGATGCAAGTTAACATTATTTTAAAAGACAGTAGTTATCCTCCCAACTTGTGTTAAAATATCAAACAGGGCAAAAACTGGAGAGAAATGAATAATATGAAAGTTAGATAATAAGACACATATGTTTTTAATTCTTTCTGGAAGAAGATATAATAAAATGAAAGAAGGGAGAAAGGAAATTAAGGATAACCTACTTTGTGAAGTGTTTATATACACTATAGTATTGTACATGTGTGATATATAATGCATGCAATATAGAGTATGGCAATAATCTTTTAATTAGCCTTTCTACATGCTGGCACTTCTGTTCTACAATCTTTCTTGCATCATGAATGCATGATGAATCTACCAAAATAATGCCCTACACATCATTATTCTTATGATCAGCATCCTTCATTGTTTCCTCATTGTCTGTAATGAAAATCCTCCTGCAAATAAAATACACAAACCTTCATTTGGAACTTGAGGCTCTCATAAAACTATCCTTAGGCCACCTTGCTTATTAAATTGGTCCTAAACTGAATTAACCTTCTGGCTTTGGTAACTCTTTCCATAATCATGCTTCCAATCATAAGCCTTAATACTTTTGTGTTAATTGCTTCTCCATCTCCATTGGTTTGGTATCCAACACTAATTGGGTAACCTGAATATATTTTCTTGTCTCTATTTCCATTAGAACATCATGCATTATTTCCTGTTATAAGTAGTCTCTCCCTGATTCCTGTCTCTTAACTTTCACTTTCCTATACTTAGATATAAGATTGATTTTCCACTCTTGGCTAGACTTTTTTTTTTTTTTTTTTTGGCTAGACCTTTGCTTGGGTCTGTGAACATCTGTTTTCTCCAGTTACCTACCTTAAGCTTTTGGACTCTATGATAGCTCAATCTTGCATAATTAAGAGTCTCTTTTCTGTGTATATTCATCCTCATTTGTTGGGGTGAATGTAGAGCATGAAATCAGCCACAGTAGAGGCCTCTGAGGGCAGATAAGGTTTCAGAGAAAGGTGTATGTCTTTGGAATACTGAGGCATGCATTACCACTCTGTCACTGGAATGCCATGGGGAGTTGCCTTTCCTGAAGCTTTCTTAGCCCAAAGAGCCATCCTCTGATATAAAAGATGTATGCATTGTCCCTTAGGCTATGTTTAGCAGAACCTATAGAACATGAAGATTAGCATATCATATCTTTCCCATAAACAGATCCTCCTAGTTTCAGTAAGACCCCTTGTTACACATAGTGTGCTTTAGAAACAGTTATAAGAATTTGTGATTATCCTGAAGGACCAATAAAAGCAGGAGCAAAGAAGAGCCAAGGGTCTTCATCTCTAAGCATTAAAACCCTTGCCTTCTCCTCTTTTTCACAGCAAAGCTTGGAGTAATCTTTTACCCATGGGTACAGGGATTGCTAGCTATTCCTGGCACTTATTGCCTTGATGGTTTTTTTTAGATGTAATCTTTTACTTTTCGAAGCCTATGTCACTGGCTTGCTTCTCTTCACCTAAGAGAACCTTACTGGATAGCAGGTATGGCCCACTTAACCCAGTACACAACACATTCTTTCCAGAACCATTCTCCTGACTCTATGCCTTCTAATCTTCCTCATGGTATTCCCTCTAAAGACCTAGAATGGGTATATGAAGTTGATCAACCCTCTATATGAAGTTGATCAACCCTCTAAGAGGTTTAAACCATCTATATTTATAATAGCTTATTGATATCAATGAAATCCTTACAACAGACAAAATATGATCATTGCTAAATTTCTTTGGACTAGATAAACCTTGACTAAATCTAACTACAAATATCTTAAGATTTACCGACAAGTTAAATTTGAAAGTTTCATTCAAACTCATCTATTCTTCCTTCTATCTCAATCTAAATATGTTGAAATTTTCTGGATCAAGTAGATTTTACTTCACCCTATGTAATTATTAAATAATCAGAAACATAGCACTTCAAAGGTTTCTGAATTCAAAGAAAATACTGAGACATTTTTGTTAGTTTACAGAGTCAGGTACCTAGACCTGATGAGTGCTTCTAACAAGTAAAGCAAGTCAACTAAACTGCTGAGTTAAAAATCTGGACATTACAATGGGTATATTTCCAATAAATATACCTCCCCAAAATGGTTACAGTAGTGGTCATGGTAATAGTATTGGTGCTAATTATGGAATATTGAATTTCTTACAATAGTAATACATAGTTGTTGTTGTTGTTGTTGTTTTACTATTTTTTAATACCATATATTAGTTGTGACTGGATTCATGATGCCTTGCTTTTCCTTGGTTAAGTTAACATTCAGTGACCTTGTAACCATGGTTACATACCTGGCTCTGGATTAGATTCTCCAGTTTCTGAACTTCTTTTCTTTCTCTGGTATTCAGTAAACCATCTGTCACTCTTTCTATGTTTGCCCTCTGATACTCGTCTGAGAACATGTATAGGTTCTATTTCACCTTTCTCCCCCCATATTTACATTCCCCTTTTAGTGTTAGTTTTTCCCTAACAAAATACAGATCACCCATACTTTTTTTTTTTTTTGCTTTTAAAAAATTAATTTATTTGAGAGGAGAAAGAGAGAGAATATGGCCCAAGCAGGAGCACTGTGGGAACACACAAGAAGGGAGAAGCAGACTTCCCACTGAGCAGGAAGCCCTATGTGGGGCTCCATCCCAGGAGCCTGAGATCATGAACTGAGCCAAAGGCAGACGCTTAACCAACTGAGGCACCCAGGAGCCCCTAAATAATGCTTTTATCCTTTTCAAAGTACTCTCCCTTAGATTGCTTCATCTGTATTTTACAAAAATTCTGAGGCAAATGGATAAATTATGAGGAAATTAAGGAGCAGATAGGTCAATTGATTCAGCCAAATTATAGGGAATAATTAGTTAAAACTGGGTTGATGCAGACAAAGAGAGAGCTCTAAAAATTCCAAAACTGATTCAAAGTTTTGAAGTTGGGAGATCTGAAGGTCCTACTACCAGTTTTCCACCAAGCATGCATAACCTGGCTGACTTTCAGGTCATTCCATGACAGAAGGGTCATGTTAAAATGAAATTCGGAGGAAGGAATGAAGGTATTATGGTTAACTCTCTGAGGTAAGGCTTATAAATAACAATGAGATTCCACATACAAGACCCAATTTGTCTTAGTTTCTTATGCTAAAACAGCAGGGACAGGGGAGCAAAATCATCTGAAAATAACAGTACACATTTTTGTGGTTTTGATATTGTATCATAGTTATTCAAATTGTTACCATTGAGAAAGACTGAGGACATGATGCATGGGACTCCCCTGTACAGTTGGGGGGTGGGTAACTTCATGTAAATTATTATTATCTTGAGACAAAAGTTAAAAAGATAGCCTTGCACAGCATAAGCCTGTGCTATTTGGTACCTAATTCATTTTTTTTTCATTTATTTATTTTCAGCATAACAGTATCCTTATTTTTTCACCACACCCAGTGCTCCATGCAATCTGTGCCCTCTATAATACCCACCACCTGGTACCCAGACCTCCCACGCCCCGCCCCTTCAAACCCCTCAGATTGTTTTTCAGAGTCCATAGTCTCTCATGATTCACCTCCCCTTCCAATTTACCCCAACCCCCTTCTCTCTAACTCCCCATGTCCTCCATGCTTTTTGTTAAGCTTTACAAATAAGTGAAACCATATGATAATTGACTCTCTCTGCTTGACTTATTTCACTCAGCATAATCTCTTCCAGTCTTGTCCATGTGGCTACAAAAGTAGGGTATTCCTCCTTTCGGATGAAGGCATAATACTCCATAGTGTATATGGACCACATCTTCCTTATCCATTTGTCCGTTGAAGGGCATCTTGGTTCTTTCCACAGTTTGGCGACCGTGGCCATTGCTGCTATAAACTTTGGGGTACAGATGGCCCTTCTTTTCACTACATCTGTATCTTTGGGGTCAATACCCAGGAGTGCAATGGCAGGGTCATAGGAAAGTTATTTTTAATTTCTTGAGGAATCTCCACACTGTTCTCCAAAGAGGCTGCACCAACATGCATTCCCACCAACAGTTTAAGAGGGTTCCCTTTTCTCCACATCCTCTCCAACACATGCTGTTTCCTGTCTTGCTAATTTTGGCCATTCTAACTGGTGTAAGGTGATATCTCAATGTGGTTTTAATTTGAATGTCCCTGATGGCTAGTGATGATGAACATTTTTTCATGTGTCTGATAGCCATTTGTATGTCTTTATTGGAGAAGTGTCTGTTCATATCTTCTGCCCATTTTTTGATATGATTGTCTGTTTTGTGTGTGTTGAGTTTGAGGAGTTCTTTATAGATCCTGGATATCAACCTTTTGTCTGTACTGTCATTTACAAATATCTTCTCCCATTCCGTGGGTTGCCTCTTTGTTTTCTTGACTGTTTCCTTTGCTATGTAGAAGACTTTGACTTTGATGAAGTCCCAAAAGTTCATCTTCACTTTTGTTTCCTTTGCCTTTGGAGACATATCTTGAAAGAAGTTGCTGTGGCTGATATCAAAGAGATTACTGCCTATGTTCTCCTCTAGGATTCTGATGGATTCCTGTCTCACATTGAGGTCTTTTAGCTATTTTGAGTTTATCTTTGTGTATGGTGTAAGAGAATAGTTGAGTTTCATTCTTCTACATGTAGCTGCCCAGTTTTCCCAGCACCATTTATTGAAGAGACTGTCTTTCTTCCACTGTATATTTTCTCCTGCTTTGTTGAAGGTTATTTGCCCTTAGAGTTGAGGGTCCATATCTGGGCTCTCTACTCTGTTCCACTGGTCTATGTATCTGTTTTTGTGCCAATACCATGCTGTCTCGGTGATCACAGCTTTGTAATAAAGCCTGAAATCAGGTAACGTGATGCCCCCAGTTTTATTTTTGTTTTTCAACATTTCCTTAGCGATTCGGGGTCTCTTCTGATTCCATACAAATTTAAGATTATTTGCTCCAGCTCTTTTAAGAATACCGGTGGAATTTTGATCAGAATAGCATTAAAAGTATAGATTGCTCTAGGCAGTATAGACATTTTAACAATGTTTATTCTTCTGATCCAAGAGCATGGAATGGTCTTCCATCTTTTTGTGTCTTCTTCAATTTCTTTCATGAGTGTTCTGTAGTTCCTCGAGTACAGATCCTTTACCTCTTTGGTTAGGTTTATTCCCAGGTATCTTATGGTTCTTGGTGCTATAGTAAATGGAATCGATGCTCTAATTTCCCTTTCTGTATTTTCATTATTAGTGTATAAGAAAACCACTGATTTCTGTACATTGACTTTGTATCCTGCCACGTTCCTGAATTGCTGTATGAGTTCTAGTAGTTTGGGGGTAGAGTCTTTTGGGCTTTCCATATAAAGAATCATGTCATCTGCGAAGAGAGAGAGTTTGACTTCTTCATTACCAATTTGGATACCTTTCATTTCTCTTTGTTGTCTGATTGCTGTTTCTAGGACCTCTAATACTATGTTGAACAAGAGTGGTGAGAGTGGGCATCCTTGTCATGTTCCTGATCTCAACGGGAAGGATGCCAGCTTTTTCCCATTGAGGATGATATTTGCTGTGGGTCTTTCATAGATAGATTTGATGAAGTTCAGGAATGTTCTCTCTATCCCTATACTTTGAAGCATTTTAATCAGGAACGGATGCTGGATTTTGTCAAATGCTTTTTCTGCATCAATTGAGAGGACCATGTGGTTCTTCTCTCTTCTCTTTTTAATTTGTTCTATCACATTGATTGATTTGTGAATGTTGAACCATCCTTCTAGCCCAGGGATGAATCCCACGTGGTCATGGTTGATAATCTTTTTAATGTGCTGTTGGATCCAGACACTTCTCCAATGAAAACATACAAATGGCTATCAGACACATGAAAAAATGTTCATCATCACTAGCCATCAGGGACATTCAAATTAAAACTACATTGAGATATCACCTTACACCAGTTAGAATGGCCAAAATTAGCAAGACAGGAAACAACATGTGTTGGAGGGGATGTGGAGAAAGGGGAACCCTCTTACACTGTTGGTGAGAATGCAAGATGGTGCAGCTTCTTTGGAGAACAGTGTGGAGATTCCTCAAGAAATTAAAAATAACTTTCCTATGACCCTGCCATTGCACTCCTGGGTATTGACCCCAAAGATACAGATGTAGTGAAAAGAAGGGCCATCTGTACCCCAATGTTTATAGCAGCAATGGCCACGGTCGCCAAACTGTGGAAAGAACCAAGATGCCCTTCAATGGATGAATGGATAAGGAAAATGTGGTCCATATACACTATGGAGTATATGGAGTATTATGCCTCCATCAGAAAGGACGAATACCCAACTTTTGTAGCAACATGGAGAGGACTGGAAGAGATGATGCAGAGTGAAATAAGTCAAGCAGAGAGGGTCAATTATCATAGGGTTTCACTTATTTGTGGAGCATAACAAATAGCATGGAGGACATGGAGAGATAGAGAATAGAAGGGAGTTGGGGGAAATTGGAAGGGGAGGTGAACCATTAGAGACTATGGACTCTGAAAAACAATCTGAGGGTTTTGAAGGGGCGGGGGGTGGGAGGTCTGGGTACCAGGTGGTGGGTATTATAGAGGGCACGGATTGCATGGAGCACTGGGTGTGGTGCAAAAATAATGAATACTGTTATGCTGAAGATAAAAAATAAAATTAAATTAAATTAAATTAAAAAAAAAAACAATATCTTGAATACATACCCAATAGAGCTCCTATGGTGGTAAGAGAGGTTGTTAAGGATGTGTTAAGTCTCTGACACTGCTATATTATTGCTTTAAGGGAATAGTAAATATCAATCCCATCTAAAGAACTCCTGTGATAATATTGACATAAATTTAAAAAGCTTTTAAGATTTTTCTTAAACTTCCAAGCTTTAAGGCAAAACAGTCCACTTGACATTATTTTAATACTACTAAACAAACTGATCCCTTACAATTCATTCATATAATAGTATCATTTGCAAAGAGTTAAAAGAATCAGTTACTCTTACCACATCTACCAAAGAGGTGAACTGTTATCCATTCCTTGTTGAATTAGCACAACATTCATGTAAATAAGAGGCTAAAGATACATTTTTTGAATTTTTGGTTTCATCTTATGGTCCATCAGGTCTTAGGCTTTGAGGATAACTGAGTTTTAATATGTTTCTATATACCATGAGATCACAGTGCATGACTCTTTCTCACTTCTATACCTTTGGGCTATAATACATTGCTTCACATGTGACAGGAACTTAATAAATAATTGCTGGGGGATGGGTAAATCAGTGAAGGCTTTGGCTGCCAGCCACAATGACTTAACTAAAAAGAGACTTCATTAAGCATCTGGCTTATACTTTTGGGAATACATTTGCTAGATTTGAAAAATTATAACTAAGGATCAGAAAGGGACACTTTTCTTCTTTGGCTCTACCTTCTCTCCCACTAACTTTTATCTTTCAAGACCTCTCCAATGTGCCTTCCTCTCCAGGAAATTTTCTCTAATTCCTTTTCCAGGCTAATCTAAGAGTTTATCTGCTATAAAAATATAAATCATGATGTATATGAGGAATTAAAATCAGTTTCATATTATTTGAAAATAAGAGTGAGAAGGTGACACAAACTAAAGCTAGAGAGTTAGGAGGAGGCCTGGCCACAAAGAGCCTTGTCTTAATGCTAATAGCTTTAAAAACCATCTTGTGGTGATGGAAAGCCAATGATGGGATTTACCAGATTGTGGCACTGACATATTTTGATTCAAAATGAATCATTTGGGGAAAATGTAAAGGTGGAAGAGTAGAGCAGAGACAAGATGGGCTGCAGAGATAATTTTAAAGGTCTAGATAAAGATGATAAGGGCCTGAATAGAGCAGGGGTAAGAAGAGAGAACACATTCACTATCTAGAGGGTCAAATCAAAAGGACTTACAAACAGTTTAGATTTAGGGAGAAGGATCACCCTAACTAATTAATTCAAGTATTTATTGCTTATCTTGTATATTTCAGATACTGTACTAGTAGGAGAAATAGGTAGTAAACAAGCATTATCCCTGCTCTCAAAGGGCTTATTGTCTAGTGGGAGAAATTCTAGTGTTAAGTAGAACAGGAGAATAGATACTGATGACTTTTAAGTTCCTGACTTGGACCACTGAATGGATGATAGTGCTATTAACTGTGAAAGAAAATACATGAGGAGCAAGCAGTGAAACAGATTTCAACTATTAAGAAATCAGATAGAAGACAATGAATAAATAATATAAATTGTGGTGATGGAATCTCATTTCTTTGAAATTAGTGCTTAAAACTAAATGATTTCCTGAAACTAAACTTCTATCATTCCATATTCTTTATTTATAAGAGAATCAAAATTCAAAGCTTTAAGTTAAAAGAAAAAACTATGATTACATAATTGACCCAATCATTGATTGCATCAAGAAATGTCAGGTGTTCCAGATTACTAACAGAGGAAATGGGAACAAAAGCACTGAACATACCCTATAAATGACAACATGCTTCAATTGCAAAATGTCAAGACACTGAAGTTTATAAGGTTAAGTCAAGCCAAGTTTCCAATTTAATTTACTACGCTTGTTGAAAAAAAAAAAAAAGTAGTGATTTGGCACATGGCATTTTAGAATAATATATAATGTCAACCTAAATATTATTTCTGGTGTTCAATGTTAGAATTACTGTGGTCTGGAAAAAATTTTTTTTTAAGTTTCAGCTTCCTCAATGCTGCAGAAGAAAGTGTAGATGATTTATAAGGTATCTATATGAATTTTGGTCATTTTTTAGCACAAGAGTAAATAAAGCTGTGTTGACATTAACTGTGTTGTTAACAGAAGCAAGGCAAAAATGAAACAGCTCTGTTGGCCTCAGCCCAGATGGGTTTTGTATTGGTCAAATTTATACAGTGCATAACACAAGGCAAGATAAGAATACTTTTATATTTTCTAAAATAGTAATATGACCATATAAAAATATTTGTTTTATCAACAAGTAGAAAAATATAGACTACATATGTATGTTTATATATGTTTATATAGATTTAATTTAGTATCCAAAGTGTGGGATATAGCTTATTTAAAATGAAAGGACTCCAGGTAAATTAATAAACTCAAGGTGTGACATAGAAAAATACTAGAAACATGTACTAATCACCTTGAGCAGCATTTTCAATTCTATCAAAAATATAGATATGGATAATTATCTTAAAATTCTTTAATACAGATATAACAAATATTACATAAATACTGTATAAATATACTAACTACAAGCACATATTCATAGGAGAGTTTTATCAGGTTATGTGGTAGAGTAACAGAGTGGCTCTTAAATGCCAATGCTGGGCTGACTACTTGGTCATTTGGGAGCATTTTAAAAATCCAGATAACTTGGTCCTGTCCAAGATTCCATAGGTTTGGAGTAGTGCATGGAAATCTATTTTTTAATCCCCTGTTAATATTTATGTTCAGCCATGTCTGGTAGTCATGAGACTAGAGACCTTACTGAATAAATCAATTAAAGCTCATTAGAAGAGGTGGGCCTTGAGCAGCAGTTTATTCACACAATTGTCTATCAAATATTGTTTACTGAAGATTAACTCTTTGCCAGGTGCTAGAAATATAAAACTAAAAAGACAGTTGTAGTAACTTACATAAAAGAGGTACACACCAGAGAAACATTTATATAAAACAGGATATGCAGAGTCATTTCCTGGAGGAAATGAGGCTGCAATTGAAGTTTGAAAAACAGAGAAAAGAAAATGCTTTAGAGAAAAGAAAGAAAATTAATGGAACAGCAAATATGAAGAGAGGAACAGTAAAAAAAAAAAACAGCTTAGAGACATTTATTAAAATTACTAGTTTCAAAATTATTAAAAAGTTTAATATACAAATAATTTAATAATTACTCAGATAGATTTCTCTAGTGAAATCATATCGTATTTTCATAGTGGAGTAGCCCCCAGAATATTAATGCTATTTCTTCTTTTTTTGTGGGGGGGAGGAATGAAAAAAAAAAGTAATATCAAGATCTGAATCCCAGCTTCACCCATGTACTAACTATATGTATTCAGGGAAAGACTAAATTTCTGCTTTTATAAAATGAACTTATTATTACTTCTTAAGGTTTCTCGTTAGAATTTAAGTGCAAATTGTGTTCATTATTTTCCTCTCCACTGCCACCTCTGTTCACAGTATCATCAAAGGGTGCCCACTATAATCTAATTGTCCAAACCAGAAACCTTGACTTTATGGTTGACTATTACCTAGGGAAACCAATAGTCCACACAGCACCCTTGTGTGATTTAGGAAAGTTCTTCCTTCATCCTGGCAGCCATAGGCCATGCCAAGCTCAGAATCGAGTGATCAGGGCTCAGTTTAGTCTTCAGCATCCATTTATCTCCTAGGCTGTCCATCTTGCGCAAGGTGAAACCTGCAAAACTGAGCACAGCATTCCTGTTCTCCTTTTGCCTCAATGTCACATTCCACCACTCCCCCATACTATTTTTATTGTTTTCCAAAGTTGCTTTGAGCCTATATATTCTTGCAAGCCCCAAGGCTCTCCTACTCCAAAATAAAAACCCCTGATACATGGATATTTTTCACAACCCCCTCACCACCTTTCCTCTTGCTTTATCTATAATCTACAGTGCAGCCATAATGAAACTTGTCAAAGTCAAATACAATCGATTGTCTACCTTTGTACTAAAAACCTGATAATGTTTCACTATGGAGTATTATGCCTCCACCAGAAAGAATGAATACCCAAGTTTTGTAGCAACATGGACAGGACTAGAAGAGATTATGCTGAGTGAAATAAGTCAAGCAGAAAGAGTCAATTATCATATGGTTTCACTTATTTGTGGAGCATAACAAATAGCATGGAGGACATGGGGAGTTAGAGAGGAGAAGGGAGTTGGGGGAAATTGGAAGGGGAGGTGAACCATGAGAGACTATGGACTCTGAAAAACAATCTGAAGGGTTTGGAGTGGTGGGGGTGTGGGAGGTTGGAGGAACCAGGTGGTGGGTATTATAGAGGGCATGGATTGCATGGAGCACTTGGTGTGGTGCAAAAATAATGAATACTGTTATGCTAATAATAAAAAAAAATTAAAAAATTTTTTAAATGCCTGGAAATAAAAAACAACAAACCTGATAATGGTTTCCTATTGTGACAGGAAAAATTAGAAGGCACTTTCACGGGTACTACTTCAAGAACATACAAGGTCCTTCATTACCGGTTGGCTCTCTGCTTACTTCTCCAGACTCCTTTATTGCCACTCCCCATTACCTACAGTGCTTGGCAGCTTCATGAAAATTGTTCTGGTTTCTCTGCTTCGTTGTGCATGCTGTTCCTTCTCTGAAGCCTTTTATCTCGTTAGCAAGCCTCTGCTTATATTTCAGGTTTCAGCTTAGATTTCAGTTTTCCTGGTAAACTTTCCCTCACCCACAAAGTAGTTTAGGGATAACCTTCTGTGTCCTTCTTTGCCCAACACTGTGTTTTTTTTTTTTTAATAATCTAGCATTTTATGCTGTATTGTAATTTCTTGTGTAACTATTTGCCTTCCTCATGAGGCACTAGTGCTTTAAAGACAGGCAACGTGCCTAACTTATCAGCTGTTGTGCTGTAGTTTTCTATATCCCTTGCACACAGAGGCGCTATATATATATATATATATATATATATATATATATATATATATATATATATATATTCAGAGGTATGTATCTGTGTGTGTGTGTGTACCACCCTCCTTTATTTGGCTATTGTGAACATTGCTGCTATAAACGTTGGTGTGCATGTGCTCCTTCAAATTGCTGTGTTTGTATCCTTTATATAAATATCTAGTAATGCAATTGCTAAGTCATAGCATAGCACTATTTTTAACTTTTTGAGGAACTTCCATAGTGTTTTCCAGAGCGGGTCCACCAGTTTGCAGTCCCACCAAGAGTGTAAAAGTTTCTCTAAAGAGAAACTTCTCTAAAGAAGACATACAAATGGCCAACAGACACATGAAAAAATGCTCAACATCACTTGAATTCAGGGAAATACAATTCAAAAACACAAATACATATCACCTCACACTGGTCAGAAAGACCAAATCAATGACTCAGAGAACACTTTTTATTTTTTAATTTAAATTCAGTTAACCAACATATAATAAATCACTAGTTTTTTTTTTTTAATTTCTTTTCAGCATAACAGAATTCATTGTTTATGCACCACACCCAGTGCTCCATGCAATCCGTGCCCTCCATAATACCGACCACCTGGCTCACCCAACCTCCCACCACACCTCCCTTTAAAACTCTCATGTTGTTTTTCAGAGTCCAAAGTCCCGCATGGTTCATCTCCCCTTCCAATTAGCCTCAACTCTCTTCTCCTCTCCATCTCCCTTCCAATTTCCACATGTTATTTGTTATGCTCTACAAATAAGTGAAGCCATATAATAATTGACTCTCTCTGCTTGACTGATTTCACTCAGCATCATCTCTTCCAGTCCCGTCCATGTTGATACAAAAGTTGGGTATTCGTCCTTTCTGATGGAGGCATAATACTCCATAGTGTATATGGACCACATCTTCCTTATCCATTCATCCGTTGAAGGGCATCTTTTTTTTTTTTTCCACAGTTTGGCGAACGTGGGCATTGCTGCTATAAATATTGGGGTACAGATGGCCCTTCTTTTCACGACATCTGTATCTTTGGGGTAAATACTCAGTACTGCAATTACAGGGTCATAGGAAAGCTCTTTTTTTAAATTTCTTAAGTAATATCCACACTGTTCTCCAAAGTGGCCGCACGAACTTGCATTTCCACCAACAGTGCAAGAGGGTTCCACTTTCTCCACATCCTCTCCAACAAAGTCGTTTCCTCTCTTGCTAATTTTGGCCATTCTAACTGGTGTAAGGTGGTATATCAATGTGGTTTTAATTTGTTTCTTCCTGATGGCTAGTGATGATGAACATTTTTTCATGTGTCTGATAGCTATTTGCATGTCTTCATTGGAGAAGTGTCTGTTCATGTCTTCTGCCCATTTTTTAACATAATTATCTGTTTTGTGTGTGTTAAGTTTGAGTAGTTCTTTATAGACCCTGGATATCAACCTTTTGTTTGTACTGTTATTTGCAAATATCTTCTCCCATTCTTTGGGTTGCCTCTTTGTTTTCTTGACTGTTTCCTTTGCTGTGCCGAAGCTTTTGATCTTGATGAAGTCCCAAAAGTTTATTTTCACTTTTGTTTCATTTGCCTTTGGAGACATATCTTGAAAGAGGTTGCTGTGGCTGATATCGAAGAGGTTACTGCATATGTTCTCCTCTAGGATGCTGATGGATTCCTGTCTCATGTTGAGGTCTTTTATCCATTTTGAGTTTATCTTTGTGTACAATGTAAAAGAATGGTCGAGTTTCTTCTACACATAACTCTCCAGTTTTCCCAGCACCATTTATTGAAGACACTGTCTTTTTTCCACTGTATATTTTTTCCTGCTTTGTCGAAGATTAATTGACCATAGAGTTGAGGGTCCATATCTGGGCTCTCTACTCTGTTCCACTGGTCTATGTGTCTGTTTTTATGGCAGTACCATGCTGTCTTGGTGATCAGAGATTTGTAGTAAAGCTTGAAATCAGGTAACGTGATGCCCCCAGTTTTATTTTTGTTTTTCAACATTTCCTAGGCGATTTGGGGTCTCTTCTGATTCCATATAAATTTTTGGATTATTTGCTCCAGCTCTTTGAAAAATACCAGTGGAATTTTGAACGGAATGGTATTAAAAGTATAGATTGCTCTAGGCAGTATAGATTTTTTCACACTATTTATTCTTCTGATCCAAGAGCATGGAATGGTCTTCAATCCTTTTGTGTCTTCTTCGATTTCTTTCATGAGTGTTCTGTAGTTCCTCGAGTACAGATCCTTTACCTCTTTGGTTAGTTTTATTCCCAGGTATCTTATGGTTCTTGGTGCTATAGTAAATGGAATCGATGCTCTAATTTCCCTTTCTGTATTTTCATTGTTAGTGTATAAGAAAGCCACTGATTTCTGTACATTGACTTTGTATCCTACCACATTGCTGAATTGCTATATGAGTCCTAGTAGTTTGGGGGTGGAGTCTTTTGGGTTTTCCATATAAAGAGTCATGTCATCTACAAAGAGAGAGAGTTTGACTTCTTCATTGCCAATTTGGATATCTTTTATTTCTCTTGGTTGTCTGTTTGCTGTTGCCAGGACTTTAATACTATGTTGAACAAGAGTGGTGAAAGTGGGCATCCTCGTCATGTTCCCGTCTCAACGGGAAGGTTGGCAGCTTTTTCCCAATGAGGATGATATTTGCTGTGGGTTTTTCATAGATAGATTTTATGAAGTTCAGGAATGTTCCCTCTACCCCTATATTTTGAAGTGTTTTAATCAGGAACAGATGCTGAATTTTGTCAAATACTGCTTCTGCATCAATTGAGAAGACCATGTGCTTCTTTTCTCTTCACTTATTGATTTGTTCTATCACATTGATTGATTTGTGAATGTTGAACCATCCTTGTAATGCAGGGAGGAATCCCACCTGGTCATGGTGGATAATCTTTTTAATGTGCTGTTGGATCCTATCTGCTAGGATAGTGTTGAGAATCTTAGCATCCATATTCATCAGGGATATTGGTCTGAAATTCTCCCTTTTGGAGGGATCTCTGCCTGGTTTGGAGATCAGGGTGATGCTGGCTTCATAAAAAGAGTCTGGAAGTTTTCCTTCTGCTTCACTTTTTTGAAACAGCTTTAGGAGAATAGGTGTTATTTCTTTTTTAAAGTTTGGTAGAATTTCCCAGGGAATCCATCAGGCCCTTGGGTCTTGTTTTTTGGAAGGTTTTTTTTTTTTTTTTTGGTTGTTTGTTTGTTTGTTTAATTTCTTTTTCTTATTAAACTGATTTATTTATTTTCAGAAAAACAGTATTCATTATTTTTTCACCACACCCAGTGCTCCATACAATCCGTGCCCTCTATAATACCCACCACCTGGTACCCCAAACTCCCACCCCACCCCCGCCACTTCAGACACCTCAGATTGTTTTTCAGAGTCCATAGTCTCTCATGATTGACCTCCCCTTCCAATTTACCCCAACTCCCTTCTCCTCTCTAACACTCCTTGTCCTCCATGATATTTGTTATGCTCCACAAATAAGTGAAACCATGTAATTGACTCTCTCTGCTTGACTTATTTCACTCAGCATAATCTCTTCCAGTCCCATTCATGTTGCTACAAAAGTTGGGTATTCATCCTTTCTGATGGACAAAAGTGAAAATAAACTTTTGGGACTTCATCAAAATCAAAAGCTTCTGCACAGCAAAGGAAACAGTCAAAAAAACAAAGAGGCAACCCACGGAATGGGAGAAGATATTTGCAAATGACAGTACAGACAAAAGGTTGATATTCAGGATCTATAATTTCTTTTCAGTGTAACAGTGTCCATTGTTTTTGCACCACACCCAGTGCTCCATGCAATCCATGCCCTCTCTAATACCCACCACCTGGTTCCCCCAACCTCCCACCCTCCGCCCCTTCAAAACCCTCAGATTGTTTTTCAGAGCCCATAGTCTATCATGGTTATTCTCCCCTTCCAATTTCCCTCAACTCCCTTCTCTCCATCTCCCCTTGTCCTCCATGCTATTTGTTATGCTCTACAAATAAGTGAAACCATATGATAATTAACTCTCTCTGTTTGGTTTATTTGCCACAATTAGCAAGACAGGAAACAACATATGTTGGAGAGGATATGGAGAAAGGGGAATCCTCTTACACTGTTGGTGGGAATGCAAGTTGGTGCAGCCACTTTGAAAAACAGTGTGGATATTCCTCAAGAAATTAAAAATAGAGCCTCCCTATGTCCCTGAAATTGCACTACTGGGTATTTACCCCAAAGATACAGATGTAGTGAAAAGAAGGGCCATCTGTACCCCAATGTTAATAGCAGCAATGGCTACAGTCACCAAACTGTGGAAAGAACCAAGACGCCCTTCAACAGATGAATGGATAAGAAGATGTGGTCCATATACACTATGGAGTATTATGCCTCCATCAGAGAGGATGAATACCCAACTTTTTGGAAGGTTTTTGATAACTGCTTCAATTTCATTACTAGATATCAGTCTATTCAGGTTGTGAATTTCTTCCTGGCACAATTTTGGGAGTTTATAGTTTTCCAGGAATGCATCTATTTCATCTAGGCTGCTTAACATATTGGCATGTAACTGTTGATAATAATTTCTCATGATTGTTTCTATTTCCTTGGTGTCAGTTGTGATCTCTCCCTTTTCATTCATAATTTTATTAATTTGGGCTTTCTCTCTTTTCTTTTGGATTAGTGTGGCCAATGGTTCATCCATTTTATTGATTCCATGAAAAACCAGATTCTAGTTTCATTGATATGTGCTACTGTATCTCTAGTTTCCAACTCATTGATCTCTGCTCTAATCTTGATTATTTCCATTCTTATGTCTGCAGTTGGCTTAATTTGTTGTTGATTCTCCAGTTATTTAAGGTGTAGAGACAGCTGGTATATTCTGGATTTTACAATTTTTTTGAGGGAGGCTTGGATGGCTATTTATTTCCTCCTTAGGACTGCCTTTGCTATATCCCATAGGTTTTGGACTGAAGTGTCTTCATTCTCATTGGTTTCCATGAATTGTTTCAGTTCTTCTTTGATCTCCTGGTTGAAACAGGTGTTCTTAAGCAAGGTGGTCTTTAGCTTCCAAGTGTTTGCATTCCTTCAGAAGTTTTCCTTGTGATTGAGCTCCCGTTTCAAAGCATTGTAATCTGAGAATATGCACGGAATATTCTCAGTCTTTTGGTATCAGTTGAGCCCTGATTTGTGACCCAGTATGTGGTCTATTCTGGAGAAGGTTCCATGTGCACTTGAAAAGAATGAGTATTCTGTTGTTTTAGGGTGAAATGTTCTGTATATATCTATGAGGTCCATCTGGTCCAATGTGTCATTCAATGCTCTTGTTTCTTTATTGATTTTCTGCTTCGATGATCTATTTCTGAGAGAGGCATGTTAAGATCTCCTACTATTAATGTATTCATATCAATATGACTCTTTATCTTGATTAACAGTTTTCTTCTGTAATTGGCTGCTCCCATATTGGGGGCATAGATTTTTACAATTGTTAGATCATCTTGGCCGATAGTCCCTTTGATAATTATGTAGTGTCAAAGGGGGGACAAGATGGCAGGAAAGTAGGAGGAGGTGCCTTTTCAACCTGTACCCTAAAGTGAACTGATTACCTACCAAAGAACTCCCATCACCATGAAATCAGCCTGAGATCAGAATTATACAGGTCTGGATCTCTACAGGGGCAAAAGACACCAGTGGGCAGGTAAAGCGGAGTGGGAATGATGGACTGATATCGGAAGATAAACAAAAGGGGGAGGGAGCCACCAGAGGTGACCGGTTGGAAAGTAATACCCCAATACGAGAGTGCCCTGCGTCTGGGGACCAGCATTAACTTGGAGTCTGGTTGAAAGCACTCCAAAAGAGCAAAGGATCGCAGGAGGGAAATTGTGGGAATCGGGGCAGCTAGGGACAGGGGCTTAAGTCCCCGGTCCCAGGACAGCCTCCCCTGGCGCTGAGGCAGAGAGAGTGTGGTGGAGAAACCAGGTCTTGGTCCCTAAGCTGCCAGCGCGCCAGAGAATGCATGAGTTCTGGCTCCTGTGAGGGGATGGAAGCCATGCCAGATGGCAGAATGCACGAGCCCTGCTACAGAGCCTGAGATATATGCGCCCCTTATCCACCCCCCCCCCAGAGAGGTACAAAGGCTCAGCCAGTGCTCTTTGACCCGTGCCATTGTTTCAGAGCCTAAGATGTGCGCCCCAAACTCTCCCCTGAGAGAGGTGCGTGAAGGCCCAGCCTGGTCCTTTCGGACCTGCGCCCCATTCTCAGAGCCTGAAAAGCGGGCGACCCACAGCCTCCCCTGAAAGAGGTGCGCACTCAAGCCGGGCGCTCTTAGACCCAGAAAGACCAGGCACTCCCAGCCTGGCCCAGTGGGAAAATCTCAGCGTGCGATCACTGCTTGGAACCTCTCTGGTGGTCTGGAGCTCCCAGACAGCCACCGCTGTCATGGTTTGGGGTACAAGCAGAAGATTCTGCGTCCCCAGGGACCGCGACTTGGAACCTGCTCTGCCAGCGGCCAAGGGGGAACTTATTTGGGCCCTGCAGCCAGACTGAGGCTTCTCTCTGAGAGGGAGGTCAGGGTGTAGTTTGTTTTCCTCTAAAACTACAAAAACCACCAACAGCAGTCAAGGTGAGAGAAAAAAAAAAAGTGAACAAAAATAAAAACCGCTAGAGAACAAAAGCCTGAAAAAACCCAGTTTCCTTAGAGCCCATCCCCTTGAAGGGGGGTGGGAGGACTCAACTCAGGAGAAACATCATTGACTGACAACCCACGTGGCAGGCCCCTCCCCCAGAAAAGAAACCAAGAAAGAAAAAAAAAAAAAGACTGCAAGAGAACCACCATGACAACTTCATAGGACAACTTTTATTTTTAACTCGTTCCCACTATTCTGGTTCATTTTTTTTATATATAGATAATTTTTAACCTATTTACCATCACAGTGAACTGTCCAGTACATCAAATTCCATCATAACCTTCTAACCTGAACTTTTTGTTACATACACCTGTGTTTTTCTTTTGCATTTCTATTTTTTGAATTTCTTTTTTTTTTTAATGTTAGTTTAGTTTAGTCTAGTTTATTCCTTTTTATTTTTATCTTCTAATATTCATATAGAGTTAATTGAGAGTTAATTAAGAGTTAATAGAGTTCATTGAGAACATTGATAACATCATCCCTGGTGGCTTTCAGTTCTGCCCTAATCAATTCCATTTTGCCATCCATGGCTTTCTCCAACTTAGCTATTGCCTGGATAATTTTTTGTCTGAATTCCTTTCTGACATATTGTCTATGTTGATAGCCATTAGCTCTGTTGCAGAAGGCCCATCCTCTGAATTTTTCTTCTGTTGGGCATTCCTCCTCCTAGTCATTTTGGTGAGAGATGGCTGAACGGATGTAGCTGAATGTATTTATCCGGTGCAGGTAAGGTGCACCCTGGAATGCTTCTGAGCAATCAAGAGTCCCCACCCACACCAGGAAAAAAGAAAGAAAGAAAAAAAGAGAGAGAAAGAAAGACAGAGAGAGACGGGAAAAGAAAAGAAAGATAAAATAAAAGAGAAGATCCAGCCCAAATTGGCCCCAAGGTAAGATTTATGAAGTATACAAACAAAAGCAGACAAACAAAAAGACTGATAAAAGTAGATGAGAAGAGAAAAAAAAAAAAAAAAAAAATATATATATATATATATATATATATATATATATATATATACATATATATATGCAAAACAAAAAAATAACCTCGTCAAAAAGAACCCCATGTTTAAGATTTACATACTGCCAGGACAAACACAAATACACAGAAACAGTGGTGGAAGAAAAAGATGGGAGAGTGGTTATAAATTCTCAGTGTGGGCAAAGAAGATTGTTTTGATTCTTCCTGGAAGTATCTTGATATCTTTGTTAAAGGACTCAACTTTCCTAAGATAAAGGAGGATTAAAAATTGGTTTACCTATAGGGATAGTATTGATTGGGAAAAGGGGATTACTTTGAAGTTTAACTTTATACGAATATTTAAAAATAAAAATTTTTAAAAAAGGATAAACTAAACTAAACTAAAATTTAAAAAATTTAAAAAATAGAAAAGCAAAAGAAAAACACAGGTATGTATCAAAAAGTTCAGGTTAAAAGTTATTATAGAATTTGATGTACTGGACATCTCACTGTAATGGTAAATAGGCAAAAAAAATTATCTATATTAAAAAATAATGAACCAGAATAGTGGGAACGAATTAAAAATAGAAGTTGTGTCTATGTAGTAGTTGTGGTTGTTCTCTTTTCCTTTTTTTTTTTTTTTCCTGGTTGGCTTTCTGGTTAGAGGCCTGCCACATGGGTTTTCAGGTAGTATTCCCTGAGTTAAATCCTCCCGCCCCCATCAAGGGGGTGTGTTCTGAGGAAACCGGTTTTTCAGGTTTTTGTTCTCTGGTGTTTTTTTGTTTGTTCATTTGTTTTCTCTGGCCTTGACAGCTTTTGACGGTTTTTGGAGGTTTGGAGGAAAGCAAACTGCACCCAGACCTCCCTCTCAGAGAGAAGCTTCAGTCTGTTCTCCACTGGGTGCTCCAGAGTACATGAATACCCCCTTGGCCGCTGGCAGAGCATGTTCCCAATCGCAGGCCCTGGGGATGCAGGAACTCCAGCACAGCGGTGGCTATCTGGGCAGTTCCAGACCACCAGAGAGGTCCCAAGCAGTGATCGCACACTGAGATTTTCCCACTGGCCCAGGCTGGGAGTGCTCAGACTTTCCGGGTCTGCGAGCGCCATGATGGCACCTGCATGCACCTCTCTCAGGGGAGGGTGTGGGGCTCGACTCAGACTCTGGTCACGTGGCCTGCGTGCATGGAGAATGCACAAGGTTGTGGTTCGGCAGGCTGGAGATGACAGACACCTCTCTCAGGGGGAGGTTTGGGGTGGCGACTCAGACTCTGATAGCACAGTGCGGCACGCACATGGAGAGTGCACAAGGCTGTGGTTCTACGGGCTAGCGAGGCTCCCAGCCCCTCATGGGAGCTGCCGCCCAGGCCCTCTCAGGTGTGCTTGTGGCTCAGGGACCAACACCTGGTTTCTTCGCGCACTCTCTCTGGCTCACTGCCAGGGGTGGCGGTCCGGGGTCTGGGGACTTAAGCCCCTGTCCTCAACCACCCCGATTCCCACAATTTCCCCCCACGATGCTTTGCTCTTTTTGAGTGCTTTCAACCAGACTCCAAGCTAATGCCAGTCCCCAGTCGCAGGGCACTCTCATATTGGGGTATTACTTTCCAATAGGTCACCTCTGGTGGCTCTCTCCACCTTTCTTTTATCTTCCGATATCAGTCCGATGTTCCCACTCTGCTTTACCTGCCCACTGGCGTCTTCTGCCCCCATAGAGATTCAGAAGGGTATAATTCTAATCTCAGACTGATTTCATGGGTGATCAGAGTTCTTTGGTAGGTAATCAGCTCACTTTAGGGTACAGATTGAAACAACACCTTCTCCTAGTTCCCCACCTCCTGTCTCCCCATCCCTCGTTTTTGATGTAATGTTTAATAATTTTTTAAAGATAGAACCTCTATTGAGTATCTATGGTTTGAATAAAATATGTATATATCTTAGAGATAAAATGGTCCATCATAATTGTTCCATACTGGGCCAAAATTGCCAGGTCTTAGCATCTTAGTCTCATTTACTCTCTTACCTTCAGAAGAGTGGGAGTTGGCAAGGCAACTCACTCAAACTGAAGCAATTTGTGGAAGGATTGAGAACTATAGGCTGTTTGTCAACAGCAACTTGTGGGAGCTGGGCAACAAATCCCTTTTTTTTTTTTAACAAATTCCTCCTTAAGGAAAGATCTTGGTGGCATCAATATGTAAGTTCATCCCCTGTGCGGTTTGAATCCTTTTCTTCAAATCTATACACTTAACATTATCTCTAGAATCTAGTAGCTTAAATTTCTGGTGAAAACTTAGAAAAGGAAGGTTAATACTCATAGTCTCGACCTCCTATTATCTATTTCAGATTCCCCTTACCCTTGACCAGCACTTCCTCAAGTTTTTGTGGATTAACTATTGGCCTGAACCCATTATTTATGAAGGGCCTGAGCCCCTTGGTTTCTATATTCCTTTCAGGATTGGGCAGTTGCATGTCTCATTAAATGTCATCATTGGTCATAAGAGTACAAAAAGAAATGCAAGTATATCACTGAATGCCAAACGTATCCTCCCTTTCCCCATTTTTTTTAAACTGGAGCTCTTTGTCCTTCTAATGTTCAGGGTCAATTACTCTTGCCAAAATGGTGCTTTCACTTCTTGATTGCAGGTACCTATAAACAATAAGCCTAAATTACCCAGGCATTAGTGACAGTTACTAATTCCATATAATTCCATACATGTCTCCTGGTGAAAATGTTCTTACCATTTTGGGCAATCAGATTTGATATTATGGATCCGTTATTTAACATCCTACAGATAATGTTGTTGCCCAAGGACCTGTGACAGGAAAGGCATGCTAAAAGTTGTTCTTCAAAAGACATATAATTTTCTGATGCAGATGATATGTTCTTGCTCATGAATCCAAGAATCTCTGTTGCAATTCTTCCACTGAAACTTTCCATAAATACAACCTCAGATACCATAAGGTTTTCCAGATGGTGTGGCCTCAGAAACAGGGCTGCTGGCACTGTAGACTGTACCTGTTGCAGATACCCTTCTTGTGTGGATCTTTTCACATTATGCAGGTCATGGGTCACAGAAATATTCTTATATGTGAAATATACTATTTCTGGAATGTGAAAAGGCCTAGAGGCATTGTGCTTTCTTTTTTATATTAGGAGATAAGAGATGAAATAATTTGTCCTGTACTTTGGAAGGATGTCCTGGGCATGCCTCTGGCAGCAGGAAACTTGAGAATTTCTCTGATTTAGGGAGTCTTTAAAACTTCACAGAATTTATCTTCCACCCTCTTAAGCTCATGTACCTTAACCAGACCTCAAATGTGGTATCCACTTCTTGTTTACTTGGCCTAACTTGATGTTATCAATATAATAGTTCACATCTCTTCAGGCAATATTTTGACAGAGTGAGACAAAAGTGCTAAATACATACTGTTGCTCTTTCCATAAATAAAAACAATTTCTGGGGCACCCATCTGGCTTAGTCAGTAGAGCATGTGACTCTTAATCTTGTGGTCATAAGTTCAAAGCCCACATAGGACTTAGTTAAAAAAATAATAATAATTTCTGATTCTCTTTCCTTTTCTGATACAGAGAATAATAAATTTGTCAAATCAATTTACCTTAGGGCATATAATCTGGTAAGGAAGGATACCATGTAGCTATAGTTACGACTACTTTATTTTATTTTATTTTTTTATTTTTTAACATATAATGTATTATTTACTTCAGGCATACAGATCTGTGAATCACCAGTCTTACACAATTCGCAGCAGTCACCATAGCACATACCCTCCCCAATTTCCATAACCCAGCAACCCCATTCCTCTCACCCTTCTTCCCTCCAGCAAGGCTCAGTTTGTTTCTCTTATGGTTTGTCTCCATCCCTGGTTTCACCAACTTGGTTACATTTATAATAGTTTATTGTCATCCTTCAGTATCCATCTAATTTATTCGGGGTCCAAACTGGAAATTAAATGGAGATATGATTCGGAATATCACTCTCCTACATCTTTTGATTCTTTAGGATGACATTAATTTCTGCTCTCCCCTTTACTTTGGAATGTTATATTATTTTTGATTCACTAACTTGGCCATGGTGGAGATGGAATCAAAGTTTTCCACCCGGCCTTCCCAACTTAGATAGCTCTTACTTCAGAGGTAAATGATCTAATGCGTGGTTGTACCAACTACCAAATATGTTTTTCAAATTATACCTTCAGTGACCTGGAAAATAACAACCAAGTGGGCTCAGGGATTCCAAAGGACCTACTTTAAGTTGGACTTTGGCCAGTAATCCATTTATTGCCTGGATCTCATATGCACCCATTCTTGAAATGAAGGGAAAAATTTGACGCTGCAAGACTTTAGATATTAATATCAACTCAAAACTTGTGTCTAACAAGCCCTCAAATATTTGTGTATTCCCCACTCCCTTGTGTGTAGTTACCCTAGAACCCAGTTGCTGCTCTTTGGAGAAGGACTGGGAAATCACTAATTCTACTACTTGCTTTTATCCTTTGGACCCAGGCTCTTCTTTAATCACTGGGTACAAGATCCAAAAACTGGTTTTGGTCCAAAAATTTGGTTAGTTGTCATGACTGACTCTTTGTTGGGTAAACTTCAGTTGAGCTCCCTGATCACCCATGTTTGATTTCTTCTGATGGTACCTGTTGAGCAGTACCCTTGCTGACTGCCTATTATTTTTCTCCTAGCATACTGTGTTCCACTTAGCACCTACATAATATTATGTATATCATACCCATTGGCTGTCACTCTAACTTCATTGACATTTATGGTCATTCTTTCATCTGGCTTCTTAAGTTAAGTGATATCACCTGGCCTTAATTGTTTTGATTCCTATCCTCCCCATCAATGAGCATGGTTCTGTAAGTTTTTCCTACCATCTGCTCTGGCCTACAGAAGACACAATTTGTGATGCTGGTACCCTTCTCTCATTAATGCATTCTTTAGAGCCTCAGTAAATGATGCACCCTCTGTCTCTTCCTTCCTTGAAGAATCCATCTTCTCTCAGTTTCAAATAATTTTCACAAATAGCTTTCCAAGGAAAATGAATGGTTTATAGTTTACAGCATGATAATAAATAAGGCATCAGAGTAAGAAACAGCAGAAATATAAAGAAATTCAGTAAGATTTTAGATACTGGAAATGACCAGATGCATATCCTATATATTAGGATATGCATCCTATTATGTTTAAAGAAATAAATGATAAATTTAAAAATATGAAACAGGAAACTATAAAAAATGAGTTGTACATTTGAAAATAAAACAAATTAATTTATGGAAATGGGAAAAATCAGGAATTGAGAAAAATTAATGAAACCTAAGAATAATTATAGTAATTATAATCATAATAATTAAATGATAGGTTTAAATGATAAAACCTACTCTGATAAGGTTTCTAACCCTCCATAATCTATCTGCTTCACATGTTCACTTCCCTGAATTTTAAAATCCCTTATTCTACCATCTGCCACAGCAAATCTAACATTTTAATCTCACTTAGGATGGGCCATTAATTTTCCCATGTTTTTGGAAACCACTCTAATAGAAATTCTTCACCATTTTCTAGTGTCCTGGCTAGGGTATACATTCTGAACCTTGGGGGAGTACTTTCCAAATAATTAAATTCTCCTTTTCCCATTTTTATTTATCTGTCCCTTTGATCAAGCACCCTCAGAATCTAGTCTCATGTGTATTCCTCTGGCTCCTGACTACACAGGTTATCTAGGTCACATAGTTGCTCTGGGGTTTAGCCCCTTTCTTCGCTTTTCAAGCTCAGTACTTCTTGGCTGGGTTATGGTGTCATGTAATTCTAATTAATTGTATTTTTAGTGGTGGGGGTGGGATATAAGGACAGATCCTGGGGGGCTTACAGGTTCCTTTGCAAAGGAGAGGCCTCTGCACAGTCTTCAAGCAAAAAGTAGTATTAGTTCTTAATAGAAAGATCTGCCCAGTTCTGCAGGCTCAGAGGTTTTAAGGATATATAGGAATTTAATATTTCTGTGGCAAGAAACCAGATGTTGCCATTACATATGTTAGCTTCCTATTTTTTTTTTTTATAGCAGACTTGCCTTTTGTGGGACTATAACCATCTGTGAAATGCAGCTATTCTGATGATTAAGTACTATGCTGGATTCAGTTTTCTCTGACTTCTTTCTGCAGGAGATAAAAAGCCCTCTCTATGCTAAAAAGAAGTTCACTGCCTTGCACACCTTTTTCCAATCAAGTATTAATTGCTCTCAATCTTCTATTATATTTTTCTAGTCTTTCAAGTGAGACTAGCAATAGCCATCCAATTTCATTATCCTTATAATTACTTCTTCCCCCACACTTCCCAGACACTTAAATTATAGATCCAGCTAACACATTTTTTCCTACCAATTTAAAAACCCAACTTATCACCAGTTAAAGCTTTAACTATTGGTACACTCCATACGCCCAGGACTGTCTCTATTCCACCTACTCCAGAGACCTCACTCTAAAGCAGCCCCATCACATGCTTTCTCAGACCACTCTAAGGACTAATTGTCACAGATGGAGGTTCTTGGGAATCAGACTCATAGAGATTTGTTCTGAAGTCTGTTTAATATGGTGTACCCTTGTGATCAGTATCTGTGGGAGAGAGGGGAAGGGGTCAGAAGCAAGCAGAAGTTTATCTATAATGCAAGTTCAACAACATACTCCAGGGAGTGCTAGGGCAAAAATGGCCAATTAAAGTTGTCTTGCACTGGGCAAAAATAGCCAGCCTTTATACAATCGCCTCAATCAAGAAATGGATGTGGGCCAACATGGGAAGGGTATTAAATTCGGCAAGTCCTCTTTCTGTATCTTTGTCAATCCAGTGGGAATGAGTTTAATACTGTCTACCAATAGCATTCTCAGCAGCTGAAGCAACAGATTTTCCCTTAAATGGAGAACTAGGCAGTGCATCAAGTCTACCAACAGGGAAAGCCAATATTCAAATCTAGGCAGTCTGATTGAAGTAAAGGGTTTTCACTATCAACCTCTACACCATACTCTTTGTCTACAAGGTACTGGGCATTTCTAACATTTGGGCCTGCAAGAAAATTAAAGCACAGTAACTATGCTACTCACTTAATATAGTATGATACTCTGAAATTGACCCTTAATTTTCCTAAAACCAAAAGCTTATGGATTGTTTGATTTCTTTTATACCTATTATTTATCTTACTATGACATTTTAAAATTGAGCTCATGGGTTGATTTCCATAATTGTCAGTGAAAATTATCCATATTTTTATGCAATCAATTATTTAGCTCTAATGCCAAATGTTAAATAACATCAACAAAAATAAAATGATTAAGAAGTGATAAACTTTCATGCTACAACACTCTTTTTGAACTAAAAACAAGCACAGCTCAGCATAATTTCCATGTAAGACATGAACAATGTGATTCTGCAACACTCCATTAAAAAATTGAAAATTAGTTTCTGAGTATGCTTTATCTGGCTTAATAGTAACCAAACAAGCCTTCATTAAACATATTTACAAAGTTGAAATGTGGCAAATAAATGATATTTGCAATTTGAATTTTAACTCCTCTCCCTGTCATTTCTAGTTCACAGGGAGATGGCTTAAATCAATTTTTCTAAACCTAGATCCTTTATTATACCCTTATTGTTGTGTTGTTGTTTTATCATACACATGCCTGACCCAACGTAAACTATATTCAACAGCTTCCTGAAGATGCCCCACACAATTTTTTTTTGTTTTTCCTGTATTTTTGATCATCCTGTTCCCTTGACCCTAGTTTCTATCTCTATCCACATTTGCCAGTTGAATATATTTTAGTCTATATCAACTAATACTTCATTTGTCTTTCAAAGTCTACCTCAACCCAACCTCTTCCATGGAGTCTTTCTCAACTCTCATTTTCCATCGCCTTTAAAATAAATTCTAAAATCCTAACATGACCTTCAAGGGGCTGCAGGCTCTCAGTTCTGCCTACCATGCAGTCTCATCTCAAACCACTCTCCATACATGAACTAAGATCTCTTGCCACTGCTACATTCCTGTCACCTAGAGCAGAGTCTGATACAGAGAAGTAGCATGGTAAAAATCCATGGAATGAAATTAAAGAATCCCTGTATCATTCATACTATCAGGTCTCAGTGACTGCTCATATACCCTCTGCCTAGAACACTCTTCCTTCCCATGTCCCTTCCTGATTATCTGTTGTTCACTATTCAGATTTCAACTTTAAGAGTGAAAGAAGTCTGCCTCAGAAGATTACATATTGTATATTTCTATTTATTTATACAATATTCTGGAAAACAACAACAACAAAATGATACCAAGAGAAAAAAGGTCAGCATTGGTCAGGGATAGAGTTGAAGAGAGAATAACTACAGAATCAAAGCATTAGGAAACTTTAGGGGGGGATGACAAAACTATATCTTGGTTGTGGGTTGATTACGTGATCTATTTATGTGTTAAAACTCATAAAACTCTATGACAAAGAAGTCAAATTTACTGCACACTAATTTAAATAAATTAAAAATACCTAGGAGAGAAATTGCTAAATCAGAGTAGGTATATGTTTAGTTTTCTAAAAAAGTTCTAGACTTTTCCCTTAAATGTTATATTATATATTTTTATCAACTATAAATGAAAGTTTATGTTGTTCCACATTCTTTTCAAAATTTGGTTTGATTAGTCTTTTTAATATTAGCCATTCTAATGTATGTGAAATGATATCTTATTGTAGTCCTATATAAATTTCTAATAGCTGCAAATATTTCATAATTTGGCAGTATCACAATTAATTAAACCACCCTCTAGTGAGTCTCTTCCTATCTGTTTCATTTTTCCTAGAATGTATTGCCTATAGTCACTTAGACCTTTCTGGCTTTGGGCTTATTTTAATGTTGACATTCTAGAAAGAAGTTGGTAGAAAAAGTGGGTTTAAAAATACATGCTACTTCCACCTTCTCCATTTTATTGAACTTTTATGTGTTACAAAGTTACAGAATTTTGAAACTACAAGGATCTTTAGAGGATACAAACCCTTCATTTTACAAATGACTAAATAAAGCCCATAGAGATTATATTGTTTTGCCTGGGTCAAATAATTGTCCAGTTTTTAAATTTTAAAGTTCAGAATCATGTGACATTTACTGGGAAGAAATTTTAATAGGTCAAAATTACTTTTAAGAGCATTTTCCAAGGGGCACCTGGGTGGCTCAGTGGGTTAAGCCACTGCCTTCGGCTCGGGTCATGATCTCAGGGTCCTGGGATCGAGTCCCACATCAGGCTCTCTGCTCACTGGGGAGCCTGCTTCCCTCTCTCTCTCTCTCTCTCTGCCTGCCTCTCTGCCTACTTGTGATCTCTCTCTGTCAAATAAATAAATAAAATCTTAAAAAAAAAAAAAGAGCATTTTCCAAGAATGTATCCATTCATCTGACAAATACTTATTTAGTGCCTCTCAATGTTGGGCATTAAGCTAGTATCTGAGAACGTAAAAAGAAGCAGCTCACATTTTCAAGAAACATAAAGCCTAATTGGAGATACAAATGTGTCTCATTCAATCCTGCACTAGATGCCAGGTACTGTGTACAAACAAAGGACAATGTGGAAAGTGTTCCAACATAAAAGTAAGTTTCTCTAATTGCACTGGAAGGGTCATGGAAGGCTTCACAGAAGAAGTAATATTTGATTTAGGCTTTGAGTGAAAAGAATGATACTTTTATTTAAGATATCAATGGAATTATGGGAGATTTCTGATTATTTAAATTAAAATTACATATAAACATAAAAGATGTACACAGTCATTTCAAATATAGATTAAATTCCAAATCTCATGAGAGGTAGTATAAGAATAAAGAATAATTGAAAACAAGCAGGTGACTTTGGAAGGTTTGGTGACTATTTTGGCATAAAAAGAAATTAGAAGGCATTGTAGTAAGGAAGACAATAATTTTCTTGGTTCAGGTATCCAAATCATTAAGAATTGTAGAGTTAAGGGGCGCCTGGGTGGCTCAGTGGGTTAGGCTGCTGCCTTCGGCTCGGGTCGTGATCTCAGGGTCCTGGGATCGAGCCCCGCATCGGGTTCTCTGCTCAGCAGAGAGCCTGCTTCCCTCTCTCTCTGCCTGCCTCTCCATCTACTTGTGGTTTCTCTCTCTCAAATAAATAAATAAAATCTTAAAAAAAAAAAAAGAATTGTAGAGTTAAAAAAATTATAATTGTCACTTTCACGATGTGAGGATCCTGGTGATCAGAGCCAAAGTGATGGGGGGACTAGCGACTAATGAACAGTAGATGTCTTTATTTCTTACAATCACTTCTTTTATACCTTTTGCAAGATCTGATTACAAACAGGATATAGATTTATGTGCAGGGTATCAGCTACATTTGAGATGTGATTTATGTGCAGGCAATCAAGTGAGACAAGTGAACAACAACGATTATCTCTTAGCTTTAAATGACAAGAGCAAGTTAAGGATTCTTCACACTTATCAGATCTATCTAAAGGAGGATGTGAAAACACTTCAGGGATCCTCCCATGTTTATTCCAGACTTCAGCCCCGGAAGACTCTTGCTCTCCATCTCCTGGAGCTTTCTCACAGGATTCCACATGACTCCGGTCACACTGGCGAGGATCCAGGTTGTGTTCCAACATTGAAGGTAGCCACAGAAAACTAATTATTTTTACACTTCTAAAAAGGCAAATATCATAAATAAAGTTGAGCCAAATGAGGTGAAATAAACTAGTCATGTTTAGTACTACAATCAAGTATATAATGAAGTTAACTGGACATCACTAATAATGTGCTGTTATATTTCTGTATGCTGATTTTAGTTACAAATATTAGTCATATTTATGATAATTTGTAACATCACTTTTACCCAATCAAATCAAGTATTTCTAGATCTATTTACAGCACAGCAGAAAGTTCATAATGTTTCTAAAAACTCCATATTAATTCAAACGATGTCTTCCATTCTTCTATCAGTAAGTATCCACAGACTTGGACTTCCAGAATCATCATCATCGCCATCATCAATCACCATCACCATCATCACTTACAATCTTATGAATATTTGTTGTATACCATATATTATACCAACTTAGTATCTCAGTATATTCCTACATCCATTTTGAAGATGAGGCAACTGCAGGGTAAAAAATTTAAATAACTGGGAAGGAGTCATACGACAAGCAAAGCAGAGAAAATATAAAATAGGTTGCAACTTCCAGCAAAAACTTGGTGGCAACTGAATTATGAATCATTCCACTTCTTTTGCAGGCCATAGGGAAACAAAAACAATAAGAAAAATGCAAATTAAATTCTCATCAAAAGCAGAAGACAGAGAAAACCCCTCTAAACTAGATTTGCATATGAATGCTGCCCAACACAGAACTGATTAGCAGAACCTTGCAGAAAATTGTGATGGGGTGTGATAAAAATCCAGGGGAAAAGTAGGGAGAGCAGTGAGAAAATAAACTAGCAGATATCAAAGGTCATGAGCACATAAACACTAAACAGCAATACACTCTGAATGGAAACTGAGCAGGGTTGAAGAACACAGGAGGAGGGAGAGAGGGAAAGGGTTCAGCAGTTAACCATGGAAAGATCATAAAATCATTTAAAAAAAATCTGAATTTAAGGGAAATCCCTCAAAAGGCAGGTGTTGTCCCTTTGTAGCAAGGGCAGAATAGAACCTATAGAAATTTAGGTTCAGGAAACCTCCCTGAACTGGGTCAGGTTCAAGAGATAGAGGTTACACAATGATTCCACAGAGATCAATCTCTATAACAGAGGGAGAAGCCTTTGAATTGTAGAAGTGCCAGATTACCCTTATTTTTCCCCTTCCCCAACATAAACTTCTATAAATAGCTGGCCAATAAAAATAAAATTTAATCAAATATGAGAAACAGAAAAGGAATAGATACGACATCCACATTACACTATGTTTTAAAAATGACAAAAAAGCAAGAAAACATTCCTAGGGGGGGAAAAAAATCACCAGACTATATTGTCATGCTTCCCTGATGATAAACAATGTTGAACATCTTTTCTTGTGTCTCTTGGCTATCGTCTTTGGAAAAACATCTCTTCATGTTTTCTGACTGTTTGTTAATTGAATTATTTGTTTTTGGGGTGGTGAGTTGTGTAAGTTTTTATATATTTTGGATACTAACCCTTTATCGAATATGTCTTTGGCAAAAATCTTCTCCCATTCTATAGGTTGCCTTTTAGTTTTGTTGAATTTTTCTTTTGCTGTGCAAAAGTTTTTATTTTGACATAGTCCCAGTTAGTTTATTTTTGCCTTCAAAACTCTTGCCTCAAGAGACATATCTAGAAAAAAGTTGGTATGACTACTGTCAAAGAAGTTCCTGCCTGTGTTCTCTAAGATTTTAATAATTTCCTGTCTCACATATATATCTTTCAACCATTTTGAATTTATTTTTGTGTATGGTGTAAGAAAGTGGTCTAGTTTCATTCTTCACATGTTCCTGTCCAGTTTTCCCAACACCGTTTGTTGAAGAGACTGTTTTGTCCCCACTGGATAGTCTTTCCTGCTTTGTTGAAAATTAATTGACCATAGGGGTGCCTGGGTGGCTCAGTGGGTTGAGGCTTCTGCCTTCGGCTCAGGTCATGGTCCTGGGGTCCTGGGATTGAGCCCCACATCGGGCTCTCTGCTGAGTGGGGAGCCTTCTTCTCCTCCCTCCCCCATCTCTGCCTGCCTCTCTGCCTACTTGTGATCTCTGTCAAATAAATAAATAAAATCTTTAAAAAAATTAATTGACCATATAGTGGTGAATTTATTTCTGGGTTTTCTATTCTGTTCTACTGATCTATGTATCTATTTCTGTTCCAATACCATACTGTTTTGATTTTTATAGCTTTCTAATTAACTTGGAAGTTAACTTTCTATGTGATTGTGATGCCTCTAGCTTTGCTTTTCCTTTTCAAGATTGCTTTGGCTATTCAGGATCTTTAGTGGTTCCATACAAATTTTTTTTTTCTTTTTTATTCTTTTAATTATTTAAATCAGTAACCAAAGACAGTGATCATAAGCCATTTGTGAACATTCTTCCAGAACTCTTTATGCTTATGTAGATATATAGATATGTAGAAAAACAATTTTATATAAATGGGAGTATGTCACATGCAGTATTTTTTTTTTAATATTTAATTTATTTATTTATTTATTTATTTTTTATTTCCAGCATAACAGTATTCATTATTTTTGCACCACACCCCGTGCTCCATGCAATCCGTGCCCTCTATAATACCCACCACCTGGTACCCCAACCTCCCACCCCCCGTCCCTTCAAAACCCTCAGATTGTTTTTCAGAGTCCATAGTCTCTCATGGTTCACCTCCCCTTCCAATTTCCCCCAACTCCCTTCTCCACTCTAAGTCCCCATGTCCTCCATGCTATTTGTTATGCTCCACAAATAAGTGAAACCATATGATAATTGACTCTCTCTGCTTGACTTATTTCACTCAGCATAATCTCTTCCAGTCCCGTCCATGTTGCTACAAAAGTTGGGTATTCATCCTTTCTGATGGAGGCATAATACTCTATCCCCAGGGGTACAGGTCTGTGAATCACCAGGTTTACACACTTCACAGCACTCACCAAAGCACATACCCTCCCCAATGTCCATAATCCCACCCCCTTCTCCCAAACCCCCTCCCCCCAGCAACCCTCAGTTTGTTTTGTGAGATTAAAAGTCACTTATGGTTTGTCTCCCTCCCAATCCCATCTTGTTTCCTTTATTCTTCTCCTACCCACTTAAGCCCCCATGTTGCATCACCACTTCCTCATATCAAGGAGATCATATGATAGTTGTCTTTCTCTGCTTGACTTATTTCGCTAAGCATGATACGCTCTAGTTCCATCCATGTTGTCGCAAATGGCAAGATTTCATTTCTTTTGATGGCTGCATAGTATTCCATTGTGTATATATACCACATCTTCTTGATCCATTCATCTGTTGATGGACATCTAGGTTCTTTCCATAGTTTGGCTATTGTGGACATTGCTGCTATAAACATTCGGGTGCACGTGCCCCTTTGGATCACTACGTTTGTATCCTTAGGGTAAATACCCAATAGTGCAATTGCTGGGTCATAGGGCAGTTCTATTTTCAACATTTTGAGGAACCTCCATGCTGTTTTCCAGAGTGGCTGCACCAGCTTGCATTCCCACCAACAGTGTAGGAGGGTTCCCCTTTCTCCGCATCCTCGCCAGCATCTGTCATTTCCTGACTTGTTTATTTTAGCCATTCTGACTGGTGTGAGGTGGTATCTCATTGTGGTTTTGATTTGTATTTCCCTGATGCCGAGTGATATGGAGCACTTTTTCATGTGTCTGTTGGCCATCTGGATGTCTTCTTTGAAGAAATGTCTGTTCATGTCCTCTGCCCATTTCTTGATTGGATTATTTGTTCTTTGGGTGTTGAGTTTGCTAAGTTCTTTATAGATTCTGGACACTAGTCCTTTATCTGATATGTCATTTGCAAATATCTTCTCCCATTCTGTCAGTTGTCTTTTGATTTTGTTAACCGTTTCCTTTGCTGTGCAAAAGCTTTTGATCTTGATGAAATCCCAATAGTTCATTTTTGCCCTTGCTTCCCTTGCCTTTTGCGTTGTTCCTAGGAAGATGTTGCTGCGGTTGAGGTCAAAGAGGTTGCTGCCTGTGTTCTCCTCAAGGATTTTGATGGATTCCTTTCGCACATTGAGGTCCTTCATCCATTTTGAGTCTATTTTTGTGTGTGGTGTAAGGAAATGGTCCAATTTCATTTTTCTGCATGTGGCTGTCCAATTTTCCCAGCACCATTTATTGAAGAGGCTGTCTTTTTGCCATTGGACATTCTTTCCTGCTTTGTCGAAGATTAGTTGACCATAGAGTTGAGGGTCTATTTCTGGGCTCTCTATTCTGTTCCATTGATCTATGTGTCTGTTTTTGTGCCAGTACCATGCTGTCTTGATGACGACAGCTTTGTAATAGAGCTTGAAGTCCGGAATTGTGATGCCACCAACTTTGGCTTTCTTTTTCAATATCCCTTTGGCTATTCGAGGTCTTTTCTGGTTCCATATAAATTTTAGCATTATTTGTTCCATTTCTTTGAAAAAGATGGATGGTACTTTGATAGGAATTGCATTAAATGTGTAGATTGCTTTAGGTAGCATAGACATTTTCACAATATTTATTCTTCCAATCCAGGAGCATGGAACATTTTTCCATTTCGTTGTGTCTTCCTCAATTTCTTTCATGAGTACTTTATAGTTTTCTGAGTATAGATTCTGTGTCTCTTTGGTTAGGTTTATTCCTAGGTATCTTATGGTTTTGGGTGCAATTGTAAATGGGATTGACTCCTTAATTTCTCTTTCTTCTGTCTTGCTGTTGGTGTAGAGAAATGCAACTGATTTCTGTGCATTGATTTTATATCCTGACACTTTACTGAATTCCTGTATAAGTTCTAGCAGTTTTGGAGTGGAGTCTTTTGGGTTTTCCACATATAGTATCATATCATCTGCGAAGAGTGATAATTTGACTTCTTCTTTGCCGATTTGGATGCCTTTAATTTCCTTTTGTTGTCTGATTGCTGAGGCTAGGACCTCTAGTACTATGTTGAATAGCAGTGGTGATAATGGACATCCCTGCCGTGTTCCTGACCTTAGCGGAAAAGCTTTCAGTTTTTCTCCATTGAGAATGATATTTGCGGTGGGTTTTTCATAGATGGCTTTGATGATATTGAGGTATGTGCCCTCTATCCCTACACTTTGAAGAGTTTTGATCAGGAAGGGATGCTGTACTTTGTCAAATGCTTTTTCAGCATCTATTGAGAGTATCATATGGTTCTTGTTCTTTCTTTTATTGATGTGTTGTATCACATTGACTGATTTGCGGATGTTGAACCAACCTTGCAGCCCTGGAATAAATCCCACTTGGTCGTGGTGAATAATCCTTTTAATGTACTGTTGAATCCTATTGGCTAGTATTTTGTTGAGTATTTTCGCATCTGTGTTCATCAAGGATATCGGTCTATAGCTCTCTTTTTTGGTGGGATCCTTGTCTGGTTTTGGGATCAAGGTGATGCTGGCCTCATAAAATGAGTTTGGAAGTTTTCCTTCCATTTCTATTTTTTGGAACAGTTTCAGGAGAATAGGAATTAGTTCTTCTTTAAATGTTTGGTAGAATTCCCCCGGGAAGCCGTCTGGCCCTGGGCTTTTGTTTGTTTGGAGATTTTTAATGACTGTTTCAATCTCCTTACTGGTTATGGGTCTGTTCAGGCTTTCTATTTCTTCCTGGTTCAGTTGTGGTAGTTTATATGTTTCTAGGAATGCATCCATTTCTTCCAGATTGTCAAATTTATTGGCGTAGAGTTGCTCATAGTATGTTCTTATAATAGTTTGTATTTCTTTGGTGTTAGTTGTGATCTCTCCTCTTTCATTCATGATTTTATTTATTTGGGTCCTTTCTCTTTTCTTTTTGATAAGTCGGGCCAGGGGTTTATCAATTTTATTAATTCTTTCAAAGAACCAGCTCCTAGTTTCGTTGATTTGTTCTATTGTTTTTTTGGTTTCTATTTCATTGATTTCTGCTCTGATCTTTATGATTTCTCTTCTCCTGCTGGGCTTAGGGTTTATTTCTTGTTCTTTCTCCAGCTCCTTTAGGTGTAGGGTTAGGTTGTGTACCTGAGACCTTTCTTGTTTCTTGAGAAAGGCTTGTACCGCTATATATTTTCCTCTCAGGACTGCCTTTGTTGTGTCCCACAGATTTTGAACCGTTGTATTTTCATTATCATTTGTTTCCATGATTTTTTTCAATTCTTCTTTAATTTCCCAGTTGACCCATTCATTCTTTAGAAGGATGCTGTTTAGTCTCCATGTATTTGGGTTCTTTCCAAACTTCCTTTTGTGGTTGAGTTCTAGCTTTAGAGCATTGTGGTCTGAAAATATGCAGGGAATGATCCCAATCTTTTGATACCGGTTGAGTCCTGATTTAGGACCGAGGATGTGATCTATTCTGGAGAATGTTCCATGTGCACTAGAGAAGAATGTGTATTCTGTTGCTTTGGGATGAAATATTCTGAATATATCTGTGATGTCCATCTGGTCCAGTGTGTCGTTTAAGGCCTTTATTTCCTTGCTGATCTTTTGCTTGGATGATCTGTCCATTTCAGTGAGGGGAGTGTTAAAGTCCCCTACTATTATTGTATTATTGTTGATGTGTTTCTTTGATTTTGTTATTAATTGGTTTATATAGTTGGCTGCTCCCACGTTGGGGGCATAGATATTTAAAATTGTTAAATCTTCTTGTTGGACAGACCCTTTGAGTATGATATAGTGTCCTTCCTCATCTCTTATTATAGTCTTTGGCTTAAAATCTAATTGATCTGATATAAGGATTGCCACTCCTGCTTTCTTCTGATGTCCATTAGCATGGTAAATTCTTTTCCACCCCCTCACTTTAAATCTGGAGGTGTCTTCGGGCTTAAAATGAGTTTCTTGGAGGCAACATATAGATGGGTTTTGTTTTTTTATCCATTCTGATACCCTGTGTCTTTTGACAGGGGCATTTAGCCCATTAACATTCAGGGTAACTATTGAGAGATATGAATTTAGTGCCATTGTATTGCCTGTAAGTTGACTGTTACTGTATATGGTCTCTGTTCCTTTCTGATCTACCACTTGTAGGCTCTCTCTTTGCTTAGAGGACCCCTTTCAATATTTCCTGTAGAGCTGGTTTGGTATTTGCAAATTCTTTCAGTTTTTGTTTGTCCTGGAAGCTTTTAATCTCTCCTTCTATTTTCAATGATAGCCTAGCTGGATATAGTATTCTTGCCTGCATGTTTTTCTCGTTTAGTGCTCTGAAAATATCATGCCAGCTCTTTCTGGCCTGCCAGGTCTCTGTGGATAAATCAGCTGCCAATCTAATATTTTTACCATTGTATGTTACAGACTTCTTTTCCCGGGCTGCTTTCAGGATTTTCTCTTTGTCACTGAGACTTGTAAATTTTACTATTAGGTGACGGGGTGTGTGCCTATTCCTATTGATTTTGAGGGGCGTTCTCTGAACCTCCTGAATTTTGATGCTCGTTCCCTTTGCCATATTGGGGAAATTCTCCCCAATAATTCTCTCCAGTATACCTTCTGCTCCCCTCTCTCTTTCTTCTTCTTCTGGAATCCCAATTATTCTAATGTTGTTTCGTCTTATGGTGTCACTTATCTCTCGAATTCTCCCCTCGTGGTCCAGTAGCTGTTTGTCCCTCTTTTGCTCAGCTTCTTTATTCTCTGTCATTTGGTCTTCTATATCACTAATTCTTTCTTCTGCCTCATTTATCCTAGCAGTGAGAGCCTCCATTTTTGATTGCACTTCATTAATAGCTTTTTTGATTTCAACTTGGTTAGATTTTAGTTCTTTTATTTCTCCAGAAAGGGCTTTTATATCTCTCGAGAGGGTTTCTCTAATATCTTCCATGCCTTTTTCGAGCCCGGCTAGAACCTTGAGAATTGTCATTCTGAACTCTAGATCTGACATATTACCAATGTCTGTATTGATTAGGTCCCTAGCCTTCGGTACTGCCTCTTGTTCTTTTTTTTGTGTTGAATTTTTCCGTCTTGTCATTTTGTCCAGATAAGAGTATATGAAGGGGCAAGTAAAATACTAAAAGGGTGGCAACAACCCCAGGAAAAAATGCTTTAACCTAATTAGAAGAGATCCAAAATCGTGAGGGGCGGAAAGGGGATAAAAAGAGGTTCAAAAAGGAAAAAATAAAAAAAAAAAAAAAAGAAAAAGAAAAAAAGAAAAGAAAAGAATTTAAAAAAAAAAGGAAAACACCTAAGAAAAATGTAAAAAAGAAAAAATATATATATTAGATAAACTAGTAAAAAATCGTTAAAAAAGAAAAAGGTAACAGTTAAAAAAAAAAAAATTTTACCCGAAGGCGAGAAAAAAAAAAAAAAATGAAAAAGAAAAAAATTAAATTAACTGCAAGACTAAAAAAAAAATCACAGGGAAAAAGCCATGAGTTCCGTGCTTGGCTTTCTCCTCCTCCGAATTCTGCTGCTCTCCTTGGTATTGAAACCGCACTCCTTGGTAGGTGAACTTGGTGTCGGCTGGATTTCTTGTTGATCTTCTGGGGGAGGGGCCTGTTGTAGTGATTCTCAAGTGTCTTTGCCCCAGGCGGAATTACACCGCCCTTACCCGGGGCCGGGGTGAGTAATCCGCTCGGGTTTGCTTTCAGGAGCTTTTGTTCCCTGAGCGCTTTCCGTAGAGTTCCGGAGGACGGGAATACAAATGGCGGCCTCCTGGTCTCCGGCCCGGAGGAGCCGAGAGCCCAGGGCCGCACTCCTCAGTGCGCCCTCAGAGAACAGCGCCCAGTTACTCCCGTCTGCCTGACCTCCGGCCGCGCTCCGAGCTCTCCGAGCCTGCGACCAGTTCAAGGTAACACCGAGCTGTGAGCTTACTGTCGGCTCTGTCTCTGTAGCCGGCTTTCCCGTTCCAATACCCGCAAGGTCTGCGACACTCAGACACCCCTGCTCCTTCTGTGACCCTGCGGGACCTGAGGCCACGCTGAACCCGCGTGGGCTTCGCCCCGGTTTAGCCTCTGGAGCGAGGTCCCTCAGCGGAACAGACTTTTAAAAGTCCTGATTTTGTGCACCGTTGCTCCGCCGCTTGCCGGGAGCCGGCCCCTCCCCCCGGGGTCTATCTTCCCGTCGCTTTGGATTCACTTCTCCGCCGGTCCTACCTTTCAGAAAGTGGTTGTTTTTCTGTTTCCAGAATTGCTGTTCTTCTTCTCTTCGATCTGCCGATGGATTTTCAGGTGTTTGCAATCTTTAGATAAGCTATCTAGCTGATCTCCGGCTAGCTGAAGCAGTCTCAGCCTGCTACTTCTCCGCCATCTTGACTCCTCCCCCCCCATACAAATTTTAAGACAGTTTTTTCTAGCTCTGTGAAAAATGCTAGTGGTATTTCGATAGGGATTTCATTAAAAGTGTGGATTGCTTTGAGTAATATAGACATTTTCACAATATTTGTACTTCTAATCCATGGGTATGGAATGTATTTCCATTTCTTTGTGTCATTTTCAGTTTCTTTCATCTGTGTTTTATACTTTTCAGAGTACAGGTCTTTTACCTCTTTGGTTAGATTTATTCCTGGGTGTTTTATTATTTTTGGGCCAATTGTAGAGAAGATTATTAATTTCTCTTTCAGCTGCTTCATTATTGGTATATAGAAATGCAACAGATTTCCATACATTAATTTTATATTCTATGACTTTGCTGAAATCATGTATTAGTTTTAGAAAATTTTTGGTGGAGTCTTTCAAGTTTTCTACATAGAGTATCATGTCATCTGCAAATAGTGAAAAATTGACTCTTTCCTTGGTGATTTGGTTGCCTTTTCTTTTCTTTGTGTTATCTGATTGCTGAGGCTAGGAATTTCAGTGGTATATTGAGTAAGAGTGGACACCCTTGTCTTGTTCTTGCTCTTAATTTTCCCCCATTAAGGATGAGGTTTGCTGTGGTTTTTTTTTTTTTTTTAATATATGACCTTTATTATGTTGAAGTATGTTCCTTCCAAACCTATTTTGTTGAGATTTTTTTTTAATCATCAATGAATTTTGTACTTTGTCAAGTGCTTTTTCTGTGTCTCTTGAAATGATCATATAATGCTTATCCTTATTCTTTTTGATGTCACATACCATGTTGATTGATTTTAGACTATTGAACCACACTTGTAGCCAAGAAATAAATCTCACTTGATGGTGGTGAATAAAATTTTTAATGGATTGTTAGATTCACTTTGCTACTATTTTGTTGAGGATTTTTGCATCTATATTCATAAAGGGTATCGGACTGTAGTTCTTTTCTATACTGGTATCTTTACCTGGTTTTGGTATCAAATGAATTTGGAAGTTTTCTTTTATCTTCCATTTTTTGGAAAAGGTTGAGTAGAATAGGTATTAACTCTTCTTTAAATGCTTAGTAGAATACATCTGTGAAGCCATTTGTTCTGGACTTTTGTTTTTGGGGGGCTTTTTGATTTCAGGCTCAATTTCCTTGCTGGTAATAGGGCTTTTCATATTTTCTATTTCTCCCTGCTTCAGTTTTGGTAGATTATCTATTTCTACAAAATTATCCATTTTTTCAAGGTAATCTAATTTGTAGCTATATAACTTTTCATAACATTCTTTTGTAATTGTGTTTCTGTGCTGGTTTTATTTCTCCTCTCTCATTTGTGATTTTATTTATTTGCATCCTTTCTCTTTTTTTCTTTTTGATAAGTCTGGCTAAAGGTGTTCCAATTTTATTCTTTTTTTTTTCCCCAAAGAACTAGCTCCTGGTTTTTTTGATCTCTTTTATTGTTTTTCTAGTTTCTATATCATTCATTTCTGCTCTAATTTTTATTATTTCCCTCCTTCTGGGTTTTGTCTGTTGATCTTTTTCTAGATCCTTTAGGGTAAAGTTAGATTGTTTATCAGAATTTTTTTTTTCTTCTTGAGGTAGGCCTGTGTTGCTATCACCTTCCCTCTTAAAAATGCTTTTTCTTCATCCCAAAGGTTTTGGACTGTTGTGTTTTCATTTTCATTTGTTTCCATGTACTTCCTCATTTCTTTTTTAATTTCTAGGTTGACCCATTCATTGTTATTTAACTGTCATATTCATATGGCATTTCAAGATTTTTCTTGTGGTTGGCTTCTAGTTTCATAGCATCATGGTCAGAAAAGATGGATAGTATGACTTCGATCTTGAATTTGTTGAAGCTTGTTTTGTGGCCTAATATGTGATATATACTGGAGAATATTCCATGTGCCTTTGAAAAGATTGTGTATTATGCTGCTTTATGACAGAATGTTCTGAATATATCTGTTAATTGCATCTATCCAGTATGTCATTCAAAGCCACTGTTTCCTTATTTATTTTCTATTTGGATGATGTGTCCATTGATGTAAGTGGGTGTTGAAGTACCCTGCTATTATTGAATTAGTACTGATTTATTCCTTTATGTTTGCTTTTGACTATTTCATGTACTTGGGTGCTCCTATGTTGGCTGCATAATTATTTACAATTGATATATGTTCTTGTTGGGTTGTTCCATTTACTATTATAGGGTATTATACTTTGTCTCTTGTACAGTCTTTGTTTTAAAGACTTTGTGGATTCACAGCAAGATGGCAGAAGATTAGGGGACCTTGTTTTACTGGGTCCCTTGAATTTAGCTGGATATCTATCAAACCATTCTGAACACCTACAAATTCAGACTCAGATATAAGAAAATATATTTAGAACTCTACAAGTAGAAAAGTGACTACTTTTTGTAAGGTAGGAGGTAAGGAGTTGTGAATCTGCAGGGAGATATTGGAAGGTAAATGGAGGGGGTGTTCCGCAGAAGAGAGAATAAGTGATCTAGAGGACAGTCTGAAAAGGGAGGAAGTTGAGGAAAAGAAAGAAAGACAATTAATAGCCCATGAAGAAAGGTTTCACGCAATTAATGAAGCTATGGAATAAGCTGATGTCAGAATTACTGGGGTGCCTGAGAGAGAGTGGGGATGGAGAAACATCAGAAGGTATATTTGTGCAAATCATAGCTGAGGACTTCCCTAATCTGCCGAAGGAAACAAGCATTTGTGTCCAAAAGGCAAAGAGGACTCCTCCCAAAATTGATAAAAATAGATCAAAATAGATAAAAATAGATCTGACATATAATGGTGAAGCTTGCAAACCTTAAAGAAAAGGAAGCAATCCTGAGACTACCTAGTTCTTTATGTGCAGAGGGAGGAACATCAGAATAACATCAGGCATATCCACAGAAACAAGGCAGATAAGAAAGGGCTGGCAAGATATATTCAGGGTATTAAATGAGAACATGCAGCCAAGAATACTTTATCCAGCAAAACTGTCACACAGAATGGAAGGAGAGGTAAATGACATCCAGGACAGACAGAAACTTAAAGAATGTGAGACTACCAGACAACAAGAAATATTAAGTGGAATACTGTAAGTGAAGAAAGAGCCCAAGAATAACATAGACCAGAAAATAACAGAGACAATCTACAAAACAGAGATTCTGAGGCAATACAATGGCAATAAATCCATATCTTTCAATAGTTACTCTGAATGTAAATGGGCTGAATGCTCCAACCAAGAGACACAGAGTATCAGATTGGATAAAAAAGCAAGAACTATCCATATCCTGCCTACAAGAGACTCATTTTAGACCTAAAGACACTTACAGACTGAAAGTGACAAGATGGAGAACACTTTACCATGGTTATAGACTTCAAAATAAAGCTGGGGTAGCAATTCTCATTTCAGACAAATTAGATTTTAAATGAAAGACTGTGGTAAGAGATGTAGAGGACATTAGATCACACTTAAAGGGTCTAGCCAACAAGAAGATCTAATAATTGTAAATATATGGGCCCCCAATGTGGGAGCAACCAATTATATAAGCCCATTAATAACCAAAGTAAAGAAACATATTGATAATAATACATTAATAGTAGAAGACTTTAACACCCCACTCTCAGCAATGAACAGATTGTCTAAACAGAAGATCAACAAAGAAACAAGGACTTTGAATGACATATTAGACCAGATGGACTTCACAGATACGTACAGAATATTCCATCATAAAACAACAGAATACTCATTCTTTTGGAGTTCACATGGAACTTTCTCCAGAATAGATCACATACTGGGTCACAAATCAGATCTCAACATCAATAAATTACGATTATTCCTTGCATGTTTTTAGACCACAATGCCTTGAAACTGGAACACAGTGACAAGAAGGATTTGGAAGGAACTCAAACACTTGGAGGTTAAAGAGAATTCTGCTAAAGAATGAATGGGTTGAGGTAAATGGTGGGGAAGTAGGAGGAAGAGCCTTTTCAACCTGTACCCTAAAGTGAGCTGATTACCTACCAAAGAACTCCAATCACCCATGAAGTCAGCCTGAGATCAGAATTATACACATCTAGATCTCTACAGGGGCAGAAGATGCCAGTGGGCAGGTAAAGTGAGGTGGGAATGGTGGACTGATATCAGAAGATAAAGAAAGGGAGAGGGAGCCGCCAGAGGTGACCGGTTGGAAAGTAATACCCCAATCCAAGAGTGCCCTGTGTCTGGGGACCAGCATTAACTTGGAGACTGGTTGAAAGCACTCCAAAAGAGCAAAGGATCGCGGACGTGTGTGTGTGGGGGGGGGGAATTGTGGGAATCAGGATGGCTAGGGACAGGGGCTTAAGTCCCCGGTCCCAGGACAGCCTCCCCTGGCGCTGAGCCAGAGAGAGTGCGGCAGAGAAACCAGGTCTTGGTCCCTGAGCCACCAGAGTGCCCGAGAACACGTGGGGTCCTGCTCCTCTGAGGGAATGGGAGCCAGGCCAGATGGCGCCCTGCTACAGAGCCTGAGATGCACACACCCCTCATCCTCCCCTGAGAGAGGTACAAAAGCCCAGCCAGTGCTCTTTGACCCGCGCCATTGTTTCAGAGCCTAAGACACGCACCTCAAAGTCTCCCCTGAGAGAGGTGCGCGAAGGCCCAGCCTGGTGTTTTAGGACCTGCACCCCGTTCTCAGAGCCTGAGACGTGCGCGCAACCCATAGCCTCCCCTGAAATGTGTGCACAAGGCGGGCGCTCTTAGACCCAGAAAGACCAGGCACTCCCAGCCTGAACCAGCTGGAAAAATCTCAGTGTGTGATCACTGCTTGGAACCTCTCTGGCGGTCTGGAGCTCCCAGACAGCCGCCACTGCCGTGGTTTGGGGTACAAGCAGAAGATCCTGCATCCCCAGGGATGGAGACTCAGAACCTGCTCTGCCAGTGGCCAAGGGGAAATTTATATGGGCTCTGCAACACCTGCAGAAAAACAGACTGGGCTTATCTCTGAGAGGGAGGTCAGGGTGCAGTTTGCTTTCCTCTAAACCTACAAAAACCATCAAAAGCAGTCAAGGTGAGAGAGGAAAAAAAAAGTGAACAAACATAAAAACCTCCAGAGAACAAAAGCCTGAAAAAAACCAGTTTCCTCAGAGCCCACCCTCTTGAAGGGGGCGGGAGGACTTAACTCAGGGAACATCAGTGACTGAAAACCCACGTGGCAGACCCCTCCCCCCAGAAAACCAACCAGAAAAAAAAAAAAAAGACTACAAGAAAACCACCACCACTACTTCATAGGACAACTTTCATTTTTAATTTGTTCCCACTATTCTGGCTCATTTTTAAAGTATAGATAATTTTTTAACCTATTTACCATCACAGCGAACTCTCCAGTACATCAAATTCCATAATAATCTTCTAACCTGAATTTTTTGATACTTACACCTGTGTTTTTCCTTTGCATTTCTATTTTTTGAATTTCTTTTTTTTTTAATTTTAGTTTAGGTTAGTCTAATTTATTCCTTTTCTATCTTTATTTTCTAATATTCATATAGAGTTAAGCTTCAAAGTAATCCCCTTTCCCCAATCAATACTACTCATATAGGTAAACCAAATTTTAATCCCCCTTTATCTTAGGAAAGTTGAGTCAAGATACATCCAGGAAGAATCAAAATAAACTTCTTCGCCCACACTGAGAATTTATAACCACTCTCCCATCTTTTTCTTCCACCACTGCTTCTGTGTTTTTGTGTTTGTCCTGATAGTATATAAATCTTACACTTGGGGTTCTTTTCAATGAGGTTCTTCCTTTATTGCATATTTTTTTCTCTTGTTATATACTTTTATTAGTCTTTTTGTTTGTATACCTCATAAATCTTACCTTAGGGCCCATTTGGACTGAACCTTCTCTTTCATTTTCCCTTTCTTTCCTGTCTCTCTCTCTCTCTCTCTTTTTAATTTTTTCTTTTTTCTTTTTCTTTTCTTTTTTCTCTCATTTGGGTGGGGAATCCTGATTTCTCAGAAGTGTTTCAGGGTGTACCCGGACTGCACCACAGTCGATAATTCCAGCTACATCTGTTCAGTCATCTCGCACCAAAATGAGAAGGAGGAGATATGCCCAACAGAAGAAAAATACAAAGGATGGACCTTTGGCAACAGAGCTAATGGCTATCAACATAGACAATATGTCAGAAAGAGAATTCAGGCTAACAATTATCCAGGCAATAGCTAGGTTGGAGAAAGCCATGGATGATCAAACGGAATTGATTAGGGCTGAACTGAAGGCAACCAGAGATGATGTTCACAATGTTAGGGCATCAAAAGAAGGCTGGGGTAGTGATTCTCATATCAGATAACTTAGATTTTAAACTAAAGACTGTAGTCAGAGATACAGAAGGACACTACATCATTTTTAAAGGGACTATCCACCAAGAGGATCTAACAATTGTTAATATCTATGCCCCCAATATGCGAGCAGCCAATTACATGAGAAAACTGTTAATCAAGATAAAAAGTCATATTGATATGAATACATTAATAGTAGGAGATTTTAACATGCCTTTCTCAGAAATAGACAGATCATTGAAGCAGAAAATCAATAAAGAAACAAGAGCATTGAATGACTCATTGGACCAGATGGACCTCATAGATATATACAGAACATTCCACCCTAAAACAACAGAATACTCATTCTTCTCAAGTGCACATGGAACCTTCTCAAGAATAGACCACATATTGGGTCACAAATCAGGACTCAACCCATACCAAAAGACTGAGATTACTCTCTGCATATTCTCAGACCACAAAGCTTTGAAACTGGAGCTCAATCACAAGTAAAAATTCAGAAGGAACTCAAACACTTGGAAGCTAAAGACCACCTTTCTTAAGAATGCTTGGATCAACCAGGAAATCAAAGAAGAACTGAAACGATTCATGGAAACCAATGAGAATGAAGACACTTCTGACCAAAACCTATGGGATACAGCAAAGGCAGTCCTAAGGGGGAAATACATAGCCATCCAAGCCTCCCTCAAAAATATTAAAAAAATCCAGAACACAACAGCTGTCTCTACACCTTAAGGAACTGGAGAATCAACAACAAATCAAACCAACTCCACACATAAGAAGGGAAATAAGATTAGAGCTGAGATCGACGAGGTAGAAACCAGAGATACAGTAGAATGTATCAATGAAACTAGAAGTTGGTTTTTTGAATCAATAAGATCAATAAACCACTGGCCACACTAAACCAAAAGAAAAGAGAGAAAGCCCAAATTCATAAAATTATGAATGAAAAGGGAGAGATCACAACTAAACCAAGGAAGTAGAAACAATCATCAGAAGTTATTATCAACAGTTATATGCCAATAACCTAACAACCTAGATGAAATGGATACATTCCTGGAAAACTATAAACTCCCAAATTTGAACCAGGAAGAAATTGACAACCTGAATAGACCAATAGCTAGTAACGAGATTGAAGCAGTGATCAAAAAACAACAGCCCAGGACCTGACGGATTCCCTGGGGAATTCTATGAAACTTTCAAAAAGAAATAACACCTATTATCCTGAAGTTGTTTCAAAAAATTGAAGAAGGAAAACTTCCAGGCACTTTCTATAAAACCAGCATTACCCTGATCCCCAAACCAGGCAAAGACCCTACCAAAAAGGAGAATTTCAGACCAATATCCCTGATGAATATGGATGCTAAGATTCTCAACAAGATCCTAGCAAAGAGGATCCAATTAAAAAGATTATCCACCATGACCAGGTGAGATTCATTCCTGCTCATGGTTGCTTCAACATTCCCAAATCAATCAATGTGATAGAACAAATTAATAAGAAAAGAGAGAAGAACCACATGGTCCTCTCAATTGATGCAGAAAAAGCATTTGACAAAATCCAGCATCTGTTCCTGATTAAAACGCTTCAAAGTATAGGGGTAGAGGGAACATTCCAGAACTTCATAAAATCTATCTATGAAAGACCCACAGCAAATATCATCCTCAATGGGAAAAAGCTCGCAGCCTTCCCTTTGAGATCAGGAACAAAACAAGGATGCACATTCTCACCATTCTTGTTCAACATAGTATTAGAAGTCCTGGCAACAGCAATCAGACAGCAAAGAGAAATAAAAGGTATCTAAATTGGTAATGAAGAAGTCAAACTCTCTCTCTTCGCAGATGACATGACTCCACCCCCAAACTATGAGAACTCATATAGCAATTCAGTAACGAGGCAGGATACAAAGTCAATATGCAGAAATCAGTGGCTTTCTTATACACTAACAATAAAATACAGAAAGGGAAATTAGAGAATCGATTCCATTTACTATAGCACCAAGAACCATAAGATACCTGGGAATAAACCTAACCAAAGAGGTAAAGGATCTGTACTCGAGGAACTATAGAACACTCATGAAAGAAATTGAAGAAGACACAAAAAGATGGAAGACCATTCCATGCTCTTGGATCAGAAGAATAAACATTGTTAAAATGTCTATACTGCCTAGAGCAATCTATACTTTTAATGCCATTCCAATCAGAAGTCCACCGATATTCTTCAAAGAGTTGGAGCAAATAATCCAAAAATTTGTATGGAATCAGAAGAGAACCCGAATCACTAAGAAAATGTTGAAAAACAAAAATAAAACTGGGGACATTAGATTACCTCATTTCAAGCTTTATTACAAGCTGTGATCACCAAGACAGCATGGTACTGGCATAAAACAGACACATAGACTAGTGGAACAGAGTAGAGAACCCAGATATTGACCCTCAACTATATGGTCAAATAATCTTCGACAAAACAGGAAAAAATATAGAGTGGAAAAAAGACAGTTTCTTCAATAAATGGTGCTGGGCAATCTGGGCAGGTATATGTAGAAGAATGAAACTCGACCATTCTCTTACACTGCACACAAAGATAAACTCAAAATGGATGAAAGACCTCAACGTGAGACAGGACTCCATCAGAATCCTAGAGGAGAACGTAGGCAGTAATCTCTTCGATATCAGCCACAGTAACTTCTTTCAAGAGATGTCTCCAAAAGCAAAGGAAACAAAAGTGAAAATAAACTTTTGGGATTTCATCACAATCAAAAGCTTCTGCATAGCAAAGGAAACAGTCAACAAAGCAAAGAGGCAACACAGGGAATGGGAGAACATATTTGCAAATGACAGTACAGACAAAAGATTGATATCCAGGATCTATAAAGAACTCCTCAAACTCAACACACACAAAACAGATAATAATATCAAAAATGGGCAGAAGGTATAAACAGACACTTCTCCAATGAAGAAATACAAATGGCTATCAGACACATGAAAAAATGTTCATCATCACTAGCCCTCAGGGAGATTCAAATTAAAACCTCATTGAGATATCACCTTACACCAGCTAGAATGACCCAAATTAGCAAAACAGGAAACAACATGTGTTGGAGGGGATGTGGAGAAAGGGGAATGCAAGTTGGTGCAGCCACTTTGGAGAACAGTGTGGAGATTCCTCAAGAAATTAAAAATACAACTTCCCTATGACCCTCCCATTGCACTACTGGGTATTGACCCCAAAGATACTGATGAAGTGAAAAGAAGGGCCATCCGTACCCCAATGTTTATAGCAGCAATAGCCACGGTCGCCAAGCTGTGGAAAGAACCAAGATGCCCTTCAACAGACGGATGGATAAGGAAGATGTGGTCCATATACACTATGGAGTATTAGGCCTCTGTTAGAAAGGACGAATACCCAACTTTTGTAGCAACATGGACGGGACTGGAAGAGATTATGCTGAGTGAAATAAGTCAAGCAGAGAGAGTCAATTATCATATGGTTTCACTTATTTGTGGAGCATAACAAATAGCATAGAGGACATGGGGAGTTAGAGAAGAGAAGGGAGTTGGGGGAAATTAGAAGGGGAGGTGAACCATGAGAGACTATGGACTCTGAAAAACAATCTGAGGGGTTTGAAGTAGCAGGGTGCTGGGAGGTTGGGGGAACCAGGTGGTGGGTATTAGAGAGGGCACAGATTGCATGGAGCACTGGGTGTGGTGCAAAAATAATAAATAGTGTTATGTTGAAAATAAATAAAATATAAATTTGTCCTGGAAGCTTTTAATCTCTCCTTCTATTTCAATGATAGCCTAGCTGGATATAGTATTCTTGGCTGCATGTTTTTCTTCTTTAGTGCTTTGAAAATATCATGCCAGCTCTTTCTGGCCTGCCAGGTCTCTGTGGATAAGTCAGCTGCCAATCTAATATTTTTACCATTGTATGTTACAGACTTCTTTTCCCGGGCTGCTTTCAGGATTTTCTCTTTGTCACTGAGACTTGTAAATTTTACTATTAGGTGACGGGGTGTGGGCCTATTCTTATTGATTTTGAGGGGCATTCTCTGAACCTCCTGAATTTTGATGTTCGTTCCCATTGCCATATTGGGGAAATTCTCCCCAATAATTCTCTCCAGTATACCTTCTGCTCCCCTCTCTCTTTCTTCTTCTTCTGGAATACCAATTATTCTAATGTTGTTTCGTCTTATGGTGTCACCTATCTCTCGAATTCTCCCCTCGTGGTCCAGTAGCTGTTTGTCCCTCTTTTGCTCAGCTTCTTTATTCTCTGTCATTTGGTCTTCTATATCACTAATTCTTTCTTCTGCCTCATTTATCCTAGCAGTGAGAGCCTCCATTTTTGATTGCACCTCATTAATAGCTTTTTTGATTTCAACTTGGATAGATTTTAGTTCTTTTATTTCTCCAGAAAGGGCTTTTATATCTCCCGAGAGGGCTTCTCTAATATCTTCCATGCCTTTTTCGAGCCCGGCTAGAACCTTCAGAATTGTCATTCTGAACTCTAGATCTGACATATTACCAATGTCTGTATTGATTAGGTCCCTAGCCTTCGGTACTGCCTCTTGTTTTTTTTTTTTTTTTTTTGTGGTGAATTTTTCCACCTTGTCATTTTGTCCAGATAAGAGTATATGAAGGAGCAAGTAAAATACTAAAAGGGTGGCAACAACCCGAGGAAAATATACTTTAACCAAATCAGAAGAGATCCCAAATCATGAGGGGGGAGAAAGGGGATAAAAAGGGGTTTAAAAAGGAAGAAAAAAAAAAAGAAAACAAAAAAAAGAAAAGAAAAGAAAAGAAATTAAAAAAAAGAAAACGAATAAAGAAAAATATAAAAAAGAAAATATATATCTATTAGATAAACTAGTTAAAAAACGTTAAAATAGAAAAGGGTAAAAGTTAAAAAAAAATTACCGGAAGTCGAGGAAAAAAAACAAAAAATGAAAAAAAAATTAAATTAACTGCAAGACTAAAAAAAATCACAGGGAGAAAGCCATGAGTTCCGTGCTTTGCTTTCTCCTCCTCTGGAATTCTGCTGCTCTCCTTGGTATTGAAACCGCACTCCTTGGTAGGTGAACTTGGTCTTGGCTGGATTTCTTGTTGATCTTCTAGGGGAGAGACCTGGTGTAGTGATTCTCAAGTGTCTTTGCCCCAGGCAGAATTGCACCGCCCTTACCAGGGGCCGGGCTGAGTAATCCGCTCCGGTTTGCTTTCAGGAGCTTATGTTCCCTGAGTGCTTTCCGTAGAGTTCTGGAGAACAGGAATACAAATGGCGGCCTCCTGGTCTCCGGCCCGGGGGAGCTGAGAGCCCGGGCCCCCACTCCTCAGTGCACCCTCAGAGAACAGCACCCAGTAACTCCCGTCTGCCTGACCTCCGGCCGCGCTCCGAGCTCACCGAGCCTGCGATAGGTTCAAGGTAACACCGAGCTGTGAGCTTACTGTCGGCTCTGTCTCTGTAGCCGGCTTTCCCGTTCCAATACCCGCAAGCTCTGTGACACTCAGACACCCCCGATCCTTCTGTGACCCTGCGGGACCTGAGGCCACGCTGACCCCGCGTGGGCTTCGCCCCGGTTTAGCCTCTGGAGCGATGTCCCTCAGCGGAACAGACTTTTAAAAGTCCTGATTTTGTGCACCGTTGCTCCGCCACTTGCCGGGAGCCGGCCCCTCCCCCCGGGGTCTGTCTTCCCGTCGCTTTGGATTCACTTCTCCGCCAGTCCTACCTTTCAGAAAGTGGTTGTTTTTCTGTTTCCTGAATTGCTGTTCTTCTTCTCTTCGATCTGCCGATGGATTTTCAGGTGTTTGTAATCTTTAGATAAGCTATCTAGCTGATCTCCTGCTAGCTGAAGTAGTCTCAGCCTGCTACTTCTCCGCCATCTTGACTCCTCCCTCCGGCAATCTACACTTTCAATCCCATCCTGACCAAAATACCAATGGCATTTTTCAAAGTACTGGAACAAACATTCCTAAAATTTGTATGGAACCAGAAAAGAGTCCAAATTGTGAAGGAAATGTTGAAAAGGAAAAACAACACTGGGGGGCATCACATTGCCTAATTTCAAGCTATATTACAAAGCTGTGATCACCAAGATAGCTTTGTACTGGCACAAAAAATGGACACATAGATCAATGGAGCAGAATAAAGAGCCCAGAAATAGACTTTCAAGTCTATGGTCAACTAATCATTGACAAAGCAGGAAAAAATACACAATGGGAAAAAGACACTTTCTTCAATAAATGGTGCTGGGGAAATTGGACAGCTATATACAGAAGAATGAAACTTGACCATTCTCTTACACCATACACAAAGATAAACTCGAAATGGATGAAAGACCTCAAAGGGAGACACAAATCCATCAAAATCCTAGAAGAGATCATAGGCAGTAACCTCTTCAACGTTGGTCACAGCAACTTCTTTCAAGACATGTATACAAAAGCAAGGGAAACAAAAGTGAAAATAAACTTTTGGGACTTCCTGAAGATAAAAAGCAAAGGAAACATTTAACAAAACAAGTAGACAATCCACGGAATGGGAGAGGGTATTTGCAAATGACACTATAGGCAAAAGGCTGATCCAAGATCTAAAAAGTACTTCTCAAACTCAACACCCAAAAAACATATAATCAAGCAAAAAAAAAAAAAAAATGGGCAGAAGACATGAGCAGACACTTCTCCAAAGAAGACATACAAATGGCCAACAGACACAGGAAAAAATGCTCATCATCATTCACCACTGGGGAAATTCAAATCAAAACCACATTGAGACACCACCTTATACCAGTTAGAACGGCAAAAACTGACAAGGCAAGAAAGAACAAATTTGGAGACATTGTGGAGAAAAGGGAACCCTCTTGCACTGTTGATGGGAATGCAAGTTGGTGCATTCACTTTGGAAGACAGTGTGGAGGTTTCTCAAAAAAATTAAAAATAGAGATACCCTGTGACCCAGCAATTGTGTTACTAGGTATTTACCCCAAATATACAGATGTAGTGAAAAGAAGGACCATATGAACCTCAATGTTCATAGCAGCAATGTCCACAATAACAAAAATGTGGGAAGAACAGAGATGTCCTTCAACAGATGAATGGGTAAAGAAGATGTGGTCCATATATACAATGAAATACATTACTCAGCCATCAGAAAGGATGAATACCCAACTTTTACATCAACATGGATGGGACTGGGGGAGGTTAGATTGAGTAAAATAAGTCAAGAAGAGAAAGTGAATTATCATATGGTTTCACTTGTGGAACATAAGGAATAATATAAAGGATATTGTGAGACGGAATGGAAAAATGAATAGGGGGGATTGGAGGAGGAGGCAAACCATGACAGACTATGGACTCCAGGAAACAAACTGAGGCCTTTAGAAAGGAGGGGCATCAGAGAATGAGTGAGCCTGGTAATGGGTATTAAGGAGGGCATGTATTGCAGGGAGCAGTTGGTTTTATACACAAAGAATCTTGGAATAGTGTATCAAAAACTAATGACTTACTGTATGGTGAATAATGTAACATAAAAAATATTTTTAAAAAAGACTGTAATACGAGGTGAAGAAGGACACTATATCATAATAAAAGAGTCTATCCAACAAGAAGATCTGACAATTGTAAATATTTATGTCCCTAACTTGGGAGAAGTGAAATACCAAAACTAATAAATAACAGAAATTTAAAAAATATATTGAAGGAGACTTTAACATCCTACTCACAGCAATGGACAGATCATCTAAGTAGAAATCAACAGGGAAGCAATGGCTTTGAAAGACACACTGGACCAGATGGACATCACAGATATATTCAGGAAATTCATCCTAAAGCAAGAGAATGTAGAATTCTGCTCATGTCCACGTGGAACATTCTCCAGAATAGATCTCATACTGGGTCACAAATAAGGTCTCAACCAGTACAAAATGACTGAGAGTATTCCATACATATTTTGAGACCATGATGCTTTAAAACTTGAACTCAATCACAGGAGCAAATCTGGAAAGAACACAAATACATTGAGGTTAAAGAGCTTCCTACTAAAATAAATAAATAAATAAATAAATAAGAGCTTCCTACTAAAAAATGAATGGGTCAAGCAGGAAATTAAAGAATTTAAAAAAATAAATGGATACTAATAAAAATAAATACATGACAGTTCAGAAACTTTGGGAGGCAGCAATAGGGAAGCATATCATAATACAGGCTTTTTTCAAAAAACAAGAAAATTTTCAAATATACAATTTAATCTTAAATGTAAAGGAGCTCAAAAAAGAGAAGTAAATAAAACCTAAATGAATCAGGAGTAGAGAAATAATAGATAAGTGCAGAAAACAATGATATAGGAATTTTAAAAAATAGTAAAACAGACCTATGAAACTCAGAGCTGGTTCTTTGAAAGAATTAATAAGATCAATAAACTCTTAACTAGACTTATTACAGAGATAGAGAAAGGAGCCAAATAAATAGAATCATGAATGAAAGAAGAGTGGTCATGACAAAGAACAAAGAAATACAAACAATTTTAAGAGAATATTATAAGCAACTTCATGATTATTAGCGATCTGGAAGAAATCATTAGGCAATCTGGAAGAAATGGATGCATTCGTAGCAACGTATAAATGACCAAAACAGAAATAGGAAGAAATAGAAACTTAAACAGACCCATATCCAGGAAAGAAATTGCATCAATAATCAAAAATCTCCCAAGAGCAAGAGTCCAGGGCCAGATGGCTTCCCAATGTAATACTACCAAATATTTGAAGAAGAATTAATATCTATTTACTAAAGTTGTTTCAAAACACAGAAATGAAAGGAAAACTTCCAAACACATTCTATGAGACCAGTATTACCTTGATCCCAAAACCAAACAAAACTCCACTGAAAAGAATTACAGACAAATATCCCTAATGAACATGGATGCCAAAATCTCACCAAGATCTAGCTAATAGGATACAGCAGTACATAAAAAAGATTATTCACCATGACCAATTGGGATTTATACTTGGGCTGCAGGGGTAGTTCAACACCCACAAAATCAACATGATACACCACATTAATAAAAGAAAGGACAAGAATCATATGATCCTCTCAGTAGATGCAGGAAAGGCATTTGAGCAAATACAGCATCTTTTATTGATTAAAAACTCAGTTCAGTGTAGGGATAGAGGGAACATACCTTAATACCATAAAAAAAAATACAAAAAAAAAAAAAAACCCACAGCTAATATCGTCCTCAGTGGGCAACAACTAAGAGCTTTTCCTCTGTGGTCTCGAATGAAACAAGGAAGTCCACTCTCAGCACTGTTATTTAACACAGTACTGGAAGTCCTATCCCCAGCAGAAAACACAAAGAAATAAAAGGCATCCAAATCAGCAAAGAAGAAGGCAAGTTTTCACTATTACAGAAGACATGATACTCTATATAGAAAAGCCAAAAAAACTACGCCAAAAAAAAAAAATTGCTAGAGCTGATAAACAAATTCAGTAAAGTCACAAGACATAAAATCAACACACAGAAATCAGTTGCATTTCTACACACCAACAGCGAAGCAACAGAAAGAGAGATCAAGGAATCAATCCCCTTTTCAATTGCACCAAAGGTGATAAGATACCTGAGAATAAGCCTTACCAAGGAGGTAAAGAGGTATACTCTGAAAACTATTGAACACTTGTGAAAGACACTAAGGAAGGCACAAAGAAACATTCCATGCTCATGGATTAGAAGAGCAAATATTGTTAAAATGTCTATGTTACCCAAAGCAATCTACACATTCAATGCAATCCCTATCAAAATACCATCAGCATTTTTCATAGAGCTGTATCAAATGGTACTAAAAATTGTTTGGAGCCACAGAAGACCCTGAACATCCAAGGTAACATTGGAAAAGAAAACCAAAGCTGGAGAAATCACGATTCTGGACTCCAAGCTGTATTACAAAGCTGTAGTTGTTGAGACAGTATGGTACTGCCACAAAAACAGACACATAGATCAGTGGAACAGAATAGAAAACTCCAAAATGGACCCAGAACTATATGGTCAAATAATCTTCAAAAAACAAGGAAAGAATATCCAATGTGGGGGTTGGGGGGAGGCAGAGACAGTCTTTTCAATAAATGGTGTTGGGAAAACTGAACAGCTACACGCAAAAAAACGAAACTGCACTCCTTTCTTATACCATACACAAAAATAAACCCAAAATGGTTGAGAGGCCTATATGTGAGACAGGAAACCATCCAAATCCTAGAGGAAAACACGAACAGCAATCTCCTTGACATTGGCTACAGCAACTTCTTGCTAGACACATCTCCAAAGGCCAGGGAAACAAAAGCAAAACGCAAGATAAAAAGCTTTTGCACAGCAAAAGAAATAGCCAACAAAACTAAAAGACAACCTATGGAATGGGAGAAGATACTTGCAAATATCTTATCAGATAAAGGCTTGTTTCCAAAATCTAGGATGAACTAATCAAACTTGGGTGACTGGGTGGCTCAGTCAGTCAAGCATCCAACTCTTGATTTTGGCTCAGGTCACAGTCTCAGGATTGTGACATTGAGCCCACACAGGGTGTAGAGATCAGTGCAGAGTCTGCTTGAGATTCTCTCTCCCCATCTCCCCCTGCCCATACCTTTGGATGCACTCTCTCCCACATAAATAAATAAAGAAACAAATAAACAAAGTAACAAATAAATAAATACTAAAAAAAAGAACTTATCAAACTCAACAACAGCAACAACAAAAAAATGATCCAGTTAAGAAATGTGCAGAAGACTTGAATAGACATTTTTCGAAGGAAGACATCTGGTTAGCTAAGAGACACATGAAAAGATGCTCAGTATCACTCATTATCAGGGAAATACAAATGAAAACTAGAATGTGAGGGGCACCTGGGTGGCTCAGTCAGTTAAACATCTGTATTTGGCTCAGGTCAGTATCACAGGGTCCTTGGATCGAGCCCCACAAAGGGCTCCCTGCTCACTGGAGAGCCTGCTTCTTCCTCTCCCTCTGCTGTTCCCCCTGCTTGTGCGCTCACTCTGTCTCTCTGTCAAATAAATAAATAAAATATTAAAAAAAAACACAATGCAGTATCTCCTCATACCTGTCAGAATAGCTAAAAGGAACAACACAGGAAACAACAGATGTTGGCTAGGATGTGGATAAAGGGGAACACTCTTACACTGTTGGTGGGAATGCAAACTGGTGCAGCCACTCTTGAAAACAGTATGGAGATTCCTCAAAAAGTTAAAAATACCCTGAATTCAAAAAAAAAAAAATTCTGAATTCTATCTCTGACATCCTGCTTATATCTATATCCATTAGTTTTGTGGCAGAGTACATTGTCTCTGGTACTTTTCTTTGTTGAGAATTTCTCCTCCTCATGCTGTCAAGCAACTGTTGAGCAAACGAAGAGAGTACAAAATATCAATCATGACCCAGGCAAAATGCAACCTAGAAAAAATCTGAAGTGGTCAGAAGCTACCGCAGATATGCAAACTAAGCCAAAATGATCCAAAACAATAAAAAAAATGTTAAATATTGAACTACCCTGCAACCAGCAATGTACTATTAGATGTCCTCTTTTCTTCTGATAGTTTTGTCTAGCTTTTGTATCATGAATTACAAGAAATAAATGGCATATTTTTATATTAATAGAATAAAATAGAATGTAAAATACAATCTAAACTCCACAAATACATGTGTTTTGGCATGAGCTATTCTTGAATGTTGTCTCTCTATTATGGCAGTGAGAATAGTATGCAAAGTAAACCATAACATCACCTTAAACTTGAAAAGATGATTAACTATTTTCAAATCTACTCTAATTTTTATAGTGAATAAAGAAATCATTCCCTCATTTTACAAACATCTGCTACAGTGTGTCATTAAACAGTTTTTTATTTAACAATACATACAATTGCACATATCACTATAATGTTCATTAAAAATTCATGATAAAAGTATTATCTCAATTTTGAAGATGAGGAAATTGCAGCTTAATGACTTGGACCTATACTTAGTAGAGCCAGAACTCACTAAGGCTTCTCGTTTCAAATCTAGTGCTATTTTCACTTTACACCTTGTGTTGCTCTATTTATTTTTTACAATTCAAAGTGTTTAGTAGTTGACAAGATTTATGGAATAGTGTAGAAATATTTACTTGATATGAGACCCTAGAAATATGAGTATATTTCATAAAGGCATGTTGGGCCATTTAGACCTATGATTTTGATTTTTAAAAAAGTGATTTATACAATTTTGAGAACTAGAAATATTTTGTATTACAAAGTGATTGTTGTAAGTGCAAGCTGGCATTTAATGTGAATATACAAAGGTCACTCTCTGACCTGCTTAACACATTTCTATGGGTTCTGAATACAGTGACTCATACAAGATGCACTGACCATCTACAAATGAATACCGCTTTAAAAAGAAAAAAAGATTTTATTTATTTATGTGACAGAGAGAGAGAGAGATCACAAGTAGGCAGAGAGTCAGGCAGAAAGAGGGAGGGAATCAGGCTCCCCACTGAGCAGAGAGTCTGATGTGGGGCTCGATCCCAAGACCCTGAGATCATGACCTGAGCCTAAAGGCAGAGCTTCTGAGCCACCCAGGCACCCCTGAATACTCCTTTTTAGATAAGTTTTAATTTCATTTTCTTAAATTCCACTTAGTTAACATTCTGTGTAAATTAGTTTCATGTGTACAATATAGTGATTCAACAATTCCGTACAATACCTGGTGCTCATCTATACAACCCGTCCTCCATCAACCTCCCTGCTGCTAGCCATCAGTTTGTTCTGTATAGTTAACAGTCTGTTTCTTAGTTTGCCTCTCTCTTTGTCGTTTTTTATTCCCCCTTCACTCATTTATTTTGTTTCTTAAATTCCACATATGAGTAAATCACATGGTATTTGTTTTTCTCTAATGGACTTATTTCACTTACAATATTATTCTCTGGCTCAATCCATGTCATTGCAAATGTCAAGATTTCATTTTTTATTATAGTTGAGTAATAGCCCATTATATATGTATACCACAACTTTATATTTTTTCTCAAATATCAGGTTAGGGTTAAGGTTAGTGCTAAGTTTAGGATTAGGGTAAGGGGTGGGGAGAGAGTATGTGCCTGCCATTCTACAATTCATAGACATCTCCAGAGAATAAAACACCAGACATCTCCTGGGATGACAATAGATATGGCAGCCATCTATTGAGCTGAGGCGAGGATGAGACTTGGAGCTCTAAATATGCTTTAAATAAATACTCCAATTGTTCCCTTTTGTTTCTATCTCTATTTGCACATTTTAGAAATATTACCTACACTTAAATATTTGTGGTCATCTCCAGAATAAATAAGCTGCTTCTTGGCTTTATTTATTTATTTTTTAATCATGTGTTCATGAACCCACTTTCTCAGATCTAGGTTAGGTTTAGGCTACAGGTTAGGGTGATGGTGTGTGCCTGACATCCTGCCATTCAGAGACCTCTCCAGAAGGTTAGGTTTGGGTAAGGGTTAGAGTTAGGTTTAGGGGTTAGGGATTATGGATTAATGGTATTGATAGGTTTAGCATTAGGCCATATCCTTTTTTTTTTTTTTTTACATATAATCAAATGTATTTAATATGTTATTCAAATCTGTCAAATAATTATATTGTCATCTATATTTAATTGATTATATATAAATATCTGTAAGCATGTTCTGCCCATATAGCTAGAATTTTTTAATATGCTTAGCTTCTATGTTGTTTATAGCTGATAATTTTTATAAATTGTCAATATTATTAATTGACCTGTCTTTATCATGTTTTGTACCTTAAATTCCACTTTTTTAAATTTTTAACTTTTTAAATTTCTTTTCAGTGTACCAGAATTCATTGTTTATGCACCATACCCAGGGTTCCATGCAATACGTGCCCTCCATAATACCCACCACCAAGCTCAGCCAACTTCCCATCCTCCTCCCCTTCAAAACCCTCAGATTGTTTTTCAGAGTCCATAGTCTCTCATGGTTCATCTCCCCTTCCAATTTCCCTCAACTCCCTTCTCCTCTCCATCTCCCCATTTCCTCCATGTTATTTCTTATGCTCCACAAATAAGGGAAACCATATAATAATTGACTCTCTCTGCTTGACTTATTTCACTCAGCATCATCTCTTCCAGTCCCATCCATGCTGACACAGAAGTTGGGTATTCATCCTTTCTGATGGAGGCATAATACTCCATAGTGTATATGGACCACATCTTCCTTATCCATTCGTCTGTTGAAGGGCATCTTGGTTCTTTCCACAGTTTGGCAACCATGGCCATTGCTGCTATGAACACTGGGGTACAATGGCCCTTCTTTTCACTGCATCTGTACTTTGTGGTAAATACTCAGTAGTGCAATGGCAGCGTCACAGGGAAGCTCTATTTTTAATTTCTTAAGGAATCTCCACACTATTCTCTAAAGTGGCCACATGAAGTTGCATTCCCACCAACAGTGCAAGAGGGTTCCCCTTTCTCCACATCCTCTCCAACACACGTTGTTTCCTGTCTTGCTAATTTTGGCCATTCTAACTGGTATAAGGTGGCATCTCAATGTGGTTTTAATTTGAATCTCCCTGAAGGCTAGTGATGATGAACATTTTCTCATGTGTCTGATAGCCATCTGTATGCCTTCATTGCAGAAGTGTCTGTTCATGTCTTCTGTCCATTTTTTGACATGATTATCTGTTTTGTGTGTGTTGAGTTTGAGAAGATCTTTATAGATCTTGAATATCAGCCTTTTGTCTGCACTGTCATTTGCAAATATCTTCTCCCATTGCGTGGGTTGCATCTTTGGTTTGTTGACTGTTTCCTTTGCTGTGCAGAAGCTTTTGATTTTGATGAAGTCCCAAAAGTCATTTTCACTTTGTTTCCTTTGCCTTTGGAGACGTATCTTGAAAGAAGTTGATGTGGCTGATATCAAAGAGGTTACTGCCTTTGTTCTCTTCCAGGATTCTGATGGATTCCTGCCTCACGTTGAGCCTTCTATCCATTTGAAGTTTATCTTTGTGTATGGATTAAGAGAATGGTCAAGTTTCATTCTTCTACATATAGCTGTCCAATTTTCCCAGCAACATTTATTTAAGAGACTGTCTTTTTTCCACATAGTCTTTTAAACCTTGCTGGTCTTGGAAGCTCTTTATCTCTCCATCCATTTTGAATGTCAGTCTTGCTGCATAAAGTATTCTTGGCTGCATGTTCTTCTCATTTAGTGCCCTGAATATGTCTTGCCAGCCCTTTCTGGCTTGCCAGGTTTCTGTGGACAGGTCTGACATTATTCTGATGGGCTTTCCTCTGTATGTAAGGAATTTCTTTGCCCTAGCTGCTTTTGAGAGCTCCTGTCTACAATTATGATTCATCATTTTCACTATCAGGTGTCTCGAGGTCTTTCTAGATTCTATGATCTTGGGGGAAGATCTTTCTGCTTCTAGTACATGAACGCTGGTTCCATTCGCCAGACTGGGAATATTTTCATGGAGTATTTGTTCCACTATATCTTCTAGTCTTTTTTCTTTCTCCTCCTCCTCAGGGATTTCAATAATTCTGATGTTGGAATGTTTCATGGCATCATTTTTTTCCCCTAATTCTGTTTTCATGGATTCTAAGCTGCTCGTTCCAGGCTTCCTCCTGATCCTTTTTCTCTATCTGTTTGTCCTCTAGATCACTGATTCTATCTTCTGCCTCAGTTACCCTAGCTTTTATAGATTTTAGATTAGATTGGAACTCACTGAGAACATTGTGAACATCATCCCTGGTGGCTTTCACTTCCACCCTAATCAATTCCATATTGTCATCCAAGGTTTTTTCCAATCTAGCTATTGCCTGGATAATTGTTAGCCTGAATTTCCTTTCTGGCATACTGTCTATGTCCATATCCAATAGCTCTGATGCAGGAGGCTCATCTCTGAATTTTTCTTCTTTTGGGCTTACCTCCTTCTAGTCATTTTGGTGAGAGATGGCTGAACAGATGTGTAGCTGAATGTGTCAACTGTGGTGTAGGCAGGTGCACCCTGGAATGCTTCTGAGCAATCAAGAGTCCCCACCAAAAAGAAAGTAAAGAAAAAGAGAGAGAGAGACAGAGACAGGAAAAAAAAAAAAGAAAAGAAACAAAGATAAAATAAAACAGAAGGCCCAGCCTAAATGGGCCCCAAGGTAAGATTTACAAAGTACAGAAATAAAAACAGACAAACAAAAAGACCAACAAAATTAGAAAAATAGAACCTTGTCAAAAAGAAGCCCAAGTATAAGATTTATATATTACTAGGATGAAAACAAATACCCAGAAACACTGACAGAAGAAAAAGTTGGGAGAGTGGTTATAAATTCTCAGTGTGGGTGAGGAAGTTTATTTTGATTCTTCCTGGATATATCTTGATATCTTTGTTAAAGGACTCAACTTTCCTGAGATAAAGGGGGACTAAAACTGGTTTACCTATAGGGGTAGCATTGATTGGGGAAAGGGGATTACCATGAAGCTTAGCTCTATATGAATATTAAAAAATTAAATTAAATTAAATCAAATTAAAAATAGAAAAGCAAAAGAAAAACACAGGTGTATATATATCAAAAAGTTCAGGTTAAAATGTTATAATGGAATTTGATGTACTGAACATCTCATTGTGATGGTAAATAGGTTAAAAAGTTATATATAAAAGAAAAAATGAAACTAACCAGAATAGTAGGAACGAATTAAAACTAAAAGTTGTATCTATGAAGTAGTGGTGGTTGTCCTCTTGTCTTTTTTGGGGGGTGAGGGGGCAGGTTTTCTGGGGAAGGAGACTGCCCCGTGGTTTTTCAGGCAGTGTTCCCTGAGTTAAGTCCTCCTTGCCTCATCAAGGGAGTGGGCTCTGAGGAAACCGGTTATTTAGTCTTTTGTTCTCTGGAGGTTTTTGTTTGTTCATTTCTTTTCTCTTCCCTTGGTGGCATTTGAAAATTTTTGGAAGTTTAGAAGAAAGCAAACTGCACCCCGACCTCCCTCTCAGAGAGAAGCTCAGTTTCTTCTCTTGGTGTTCCAGAGCACATAAATTCCCCCTCTGCTGCTGGCAGAGCATGTTCCTAGTCATGGTCTCTGGGGTCAGAGGAACTCCCACTTGTACCCAAAACCATGAGAAATACTAGCCTCAGCTATCTGGGCAGTTCCACACTGCCAGGGAGGTCCCAAGCAGAGATAGTGCTTTCACACTGGCCTGGGCTGGGAGTGCTCAGGCTCTCCGGTTCCAAGAGAGTGCAGGCAGGCGCATGCATGCACCTCTTTCAGGGAAGGGTGTAGGGCACGACTCAGACTCTGGTTGTGCTGCCCATGCATGGAGAGTGCAAAAGGCTGTGGTTCTGCCACCCGGAGAGGATCCTTCACCCTCACTGGCACCAGCACCCAGACGATCTCATGGGTCCCAGCAGCTCAGGGACCAAGACCTGGGTTCTTCACTGCACTGTCTCTGGCTCAGCGCTGGCGGTGGCTGTCCTGGGTCGGCGGGCTTAATTAAGTCCCTGTCCCTAACCGCCCGATTCCCTCAGTTTTCCCCTAAGATCCTTTGCTCTTTTTGAGTGCTTTCAACCAGACTCCAAGCTAATGCTGGTCCCCAGTCACAGGGCACTCTTGTATTGGGGTATTACTTTCCAATGGGTTGCTTCTAGTGGCTCCCTCCTCCTTTTGTGTATCTTCCAATATCAGTCCCATGATCCCACTCTGCTTTACCTGCCCACTGACATCTTCTGTCCCTATAGAGATCCAGAAGTGTATAATTCTAATCTCAGGCTGATTTCATGGGTGATCCTATCTTTTTGGTAGGTAGTCAGTTCACTTTAGGAGACAGGTTGAAACGGTGCCTCCTCCTACTTCTCCACCATCTTGTCAGCCATATACTTTTAAAAAATTAGTTTCATGGGTAGAATTTAGTGATTCATTAGTTACATAGAACACCCGATGCTCATTGCATCAAGTTCCATACTTAATGCCTATCACCCAATTATCCCTTCCCCTAATAATGTCCCCTCCAGCAACCATCACTTTGTTTCCTAAAGTTCAGCATCTATTATGGTTTGACTCCCTCTCAATGTTCATCTTATTTTATTTTCCTTCCCTTTCCCTATGTTCATCTTTTTTTTTTTTTTTAAGTTTTTATTTTAAATCCAGTTGGTTAACATAGTGTTATACATGGATGGAACTAGAGCGTATCATGTTCATCTCTTTTGTTTCTGAAATTCCACACATGAGTGAACTCACGGTATTTGTCATTCTCTGACTAACTTATTTCACTTAGCATAATACCCTCTAGATCCACCCACGTTGCTGCAAATGGCAAGATTTCATTTTTTTGATGGCTGAGAAATATGTATATATGTATATATATAATTTATTCATTATTTATTTATATTTATATAAAACCACTTCTCTTTATCCATCCTTCTATCAAAGAACATCAGCGCTCTTTCCATAGTTTGGCTTTTGCAGACATGGTTGTTATATACATTAGGGTGCATATATCCCTTCAAGTAACTATGTTTCTATCCTTTGGGTAAATACCTAGTAGTGTCATTGTTGGTTCAGGGTAGCCCTATTTTTTTATCTTTTGAGGATCCTCCATACTGTTTCCCAGAGTGGCTGTACCAATTTGTATTTCCACCAACATTGTAAGAGGGTTTCCCTTCCTCCTTAGCCTCACCAATATCTGTTGCTTTCTGAGTTGTAAATTTTAGGCATTCTGACCAGTGTGGGGAGCTATCTCACTGTGATTTTGATTTCTATTTCCTTGATGCCCAGTGATTCTGATAATTTTTTTCATCTCTCTGTTAGCAATTTATGTGTCTTTTTTGGAGAAATGTCTTTTCATCTTCTGTCCATTTCTCTTTTTTTAATTTATTTTTTACTTATTTTCAGCATAACAGTATTCATTATTTTTTCACCACACCCAGTGCTCCATGCAATCCATGCTCTCTATAATACCCACCACCTGGTACCCCAACCTCTCACCCCCCCATCACTTCAAACCTCTCAGATTGTTTTTCAGAGTCCATAGTCTCTCATGGTTCACCTCCCCTTCCAATTTCCCCCAACTTCCTTCTCCTCTCTAATTCCCCATGTCCTTCATGCTATTTGTTATGCTCCACAAATAAATGAAACCTTATGATAATTGACTCTCTCTTCTGTCCATTTCTTGACTGCATTTTTGGTTTCAGGGAGTTAAGTTTGATTAATTCTTTCCAGATTTTGGAAACTAGCTTTCATCTGATAAGATATTTGAAAGTATCTTCTCCCATTCCATAGGTTGTCTTTTAGTTTTGTTGGCTATTTCTTTTGCTGTGCAAAAGCTTTTTATCTTGCGTTTTGCTTTTGTTTCCCTTGCCTTTGAAGATGTGTCTAGCAAGAAGTTGCTGTAGCCAATGTCAAGGAGATTGCTGTTTGTGTTTTCCTCTAGGATTTGGATGGTTTCCTGTCTCACATATAGGCCTCTCAACCATTTTGGATTTATTTTTGTGTATGGTATAAGAAAGGAGTGCGGTTTCGTTTTTTTGTGTGTAGCTGTTCAGTTTTCCCAACACCATTTATTGAAAAGACTGTCTCTGCCTCCCCCCAACCCCCACATTGGATATTCTTTCCTTGTTTTTTGAAGATTATTTGACCATATAGTTCTGGGTCCATTTTGGAGTTTTCTATTCTGTTCCACTGATCTATGTGTCTGTTTTTGTGGCAGTACCATACTGTCTCAACAACTACAGCTTTGTAATACAGCTTGGAGTCCAGAATCGTGATTTCTCCAGCTTTGGTTTTCTTTTCCAATGTTACCTTGGATGTTCAGGGTCTTCTGTGGCTCCAAACAATTTTTAGTACCATTTGATACAGCTCTATGAAAAATGCTGATGGTGTTTTGATAGGGATTGCATTGAATGTGTAGATTGCTTTGGGTAACATAGACATTTTAACAATATTTGCTCTTCTAATCCATGAGCATGGAATGTTTCTTTGTGCCTTCCTTAGTGTCTTTCACAAGTGTTCAATAGTTTTCAGAGTATACCTCTTTACCTCCTTGGTAAGGCTTATTCTCAGGTATCTTATCACCTTTGGTGCAATTGAAAAGGGGATTGATTCCTTGATCTCTCTTTCTGTTGCTTCGCTGTTGGTGTGTAGAAATGCAACTGATTTCTGTGTGTTGATTTTATGTCTTGTGACTTTACTGAATTTGTTTATCAGGTCTAGCAATTTTTTTTTTGGCGGAGTTTTTTTGGCTTTTCTATATAGAGTATCATGTCTTCTGTAATAGTGAAAACTTGCCTTCTTCTTTGCTGATTTGGATGCCTTTTATTTCTTTGTGTTTTCTGCTGGGGATAGGACTTCCAGTACTGTGTTAAATAACAGTGCTGAGAGTGGACTTCCTTGTTTCATTCCAGACCACAGAGGAAAAGCTCTTAGTTGTTGCCCACTGAGGATGATATTAGCTGTGGGGTTTTCATATATGGTCTTTATTATGTTGAGGTTTGTTTCCTCCATCTTACTTTGTTGAGAACAGATCAACATTCCTCATGAATGGAGATTTAAAAATTCTAAACAAGTATTTAACAAGCAAATGTAATATATAAAAAGTTCCATCTATTTCCTCAGAAAGTTAAAAATAAAGTTACTCTACAACCTGCAATGGCATTATTAGGTATTTATCCAAAGGATACAAAAATACTGATTCAAAGGGTCGTATGCACCCCAATGTTTATCAACAGTATTCATGTTTATCAGTAATATCAACAATAGCCAAAATATGGAAAGAGCCCAAATATCCATCAACTGGTGAATGGATAAAGAAGATGTGATATATACAGATATACATATATGGATATATATGCAATAATGTACATATACTGTATGCATATACACTTACACACACACACACACACACACACTCAGCCATCAAAAAGAACAGAATCTTGTAATTTGCAATGACATGGATGGAACTAAAGGCTATTATGCTAGGCAGAATAAGTCAGAGAAAGAAAGACAAGTGCCATATGAGTTAATTCATATGTGGAATTAAAGAAACAAAACAGATGAACATAGAGGAAGGAAGGAAAAATAAGATTAAAAACAGAGAAAGAGGCAAACCATAAGAAAGTTTTAACTACAGAAAACAAACTGAGGATTGCTGGAGGAGAAGTAGATGGGGCAATGTGAAATGGATGATGGGCATTAAGGAGAGCCTTTGGAGGAGCACTGGGTCTTATATATAAGTGATGAACCACTAAATTCTACTCCAGAAAGCAACATTACTGTATATGGTAACTAACTAGAATTTAAACAAAATATCATGGAAAAAAATAGTTACATCATGCCTAAGTAGGTTTATCCCAGGAATACAAGATTAGTTTAATATTAAACACTCAATTAATGTAATTCACTGTGTTAACACACTAAAAAAGAAAAACCATATGATAATTTCAAAAGGTACACAAAGATTATTTGATAAAAGCCCACTTCTACTTCCAATACACTTCTCAGTAAACTAGAATGGAAGGGTACTTCCTCAACCTGATAAGGAGAATCTATTGCAGCTAACATCATACTTAATGATAAAAAACTGAATGTTTTCCCTCTTAAAATCAGGAAACTACCAAGGACCCCCACTCTTATCACTTCAATTAAAAAATCAATTGTATTTATAAACACTAGAAATGTACAACACAAAAGAAAAATTAGGCTTAATTATAATATGTTCTTCAAAATTGCTTTCCCGTGGTGTACATGATTTGTATAATATCCTCTCCTTGAATTTGGGTGTGATTGTCAAAATGATAGTGATGGATTTCACCTCTCATGATTAGTTACATTTATGGCAAAAGGAAATTTACAGATGTAATTAAGATACCAAATCAGATTATCTTGAATTAATCAAAATGGGGATTACCTGGGTGGATGTGACTTATTTGGGCAGAAGGTCTTAAAATTGTTATCAGAGTAAATTTCTCCTGCTGACCTGAAAGATGAGCTCAAAAGTTTCAAGGGACTGAAGTCTGCCCCAACCTGCATGAACCTGGAAGAGCACAGAAGCTTTAGATGGGAATACAGTCCTGGCTGATCCACACATTGTAGTCATAAGAACCCTAAGCAGTAGATAAAATCAAGTTATGCCTATTCTCCAGACCCATGGAGACTGAGATAATAACTGGATATTGTTTAAGACACTAAGTTTGGCTGATTTATTTGTAAGTAATAAAAAAGTACAGATACTATTCATAATAGCATCAAAATATGAAATAATTGCAGATAAGACTGACAAAAGATGTGAAAGATCTATACAATGAAAGTTTTAAAACATCACTGAGAGAAATTAGGCCTAAAGAGAGAAAGATGGAAGACTTAATGTTGTTGAGACCTCAATCCCTCTCCAAGCTGATCTATTTCAATTCAATCCCAATTATTATCTTAACAGTCCTGTTTGAAGAAATAAACTGGTTCTAAATTTTATTCCTTTTTTTAAAATTGTGTTTCAGTTAGCAAACATATAGTACATCATTAGTTTTTGATGTAGTATTCAATGATTCATTAGTTGTGTATAACACCCAGTGTTCATCACCATATATGCCCTCCATAATACCTATCATCACCTGCTTACCCTGTTCCCCATCCCATCCCTTCTGTAACCTTCATATGGAAATGCAAAAGACCTAGAATAACCAAAACAATTTTGAAAAATAATAATAAAGTTGAAGCAGTAACACTTCAAGTATACAAGACCTACTATACAGCTACAACAATCAATATATTATAATGTTGACTTAAAGATTGTCAAATAGCTCAGTAAAACAAAACAGAGAGTCCAGAAATAGATTCCAATATATATATAACATTTTCAACAATGGTGCAATGGAAGTTTAGAAAGAATATTCCTTTCTGCAATTCGTGCTGAAACAACTCTATATCCTTATGCAAAACAAACAAAAAGAAAATCTTTGATCTACACTTCATACTATATTAAAAAGTAACTTAAAATGATTCACAGATATAAACGTGAAACCAAAAGCTATAAAAACAAGAAAAAACAATAGTGAACTTTTGTGACCTTGGGTTTGGCAAGATTTTTTCAATTTTTTGTTGTTTTGTTTTGCTTAAATTCAAGTTAATTCACACATAGTGTATTGTTAATTTCAGTGTAGAATTTAGTGATTCATTAGTTACATATAGCACCCAGAGCCCATCACATCAAAGGTCTTCCTTAATGCCCATCAACCAATTATCCCATAGCCCCATCTCCCCTCCAGCAACAAGCAAGATTTTTTAAATTATGACACTGAAAATACAATTCATAAAAGTATAAATTGATTAATTAGACTTTACCGATTTTAAAAACATCTGCTCTTCAAGGGACAATGAAGAGAACTTAAAGATAAGGCACAGACTAGGAGGAATTTTTTTAAATAATATATATGACAATGAACTTGCATCAGAATTAAAAAAATATATCAAAATTCAACAATAAGGAAATAATGCAATTCTTAAAATCAAAGCATTCAAACAGACACACCAAAGAAGATAGAGAAATGGCAAATAAGCACATGAAAAGATCATCAATATCATTAGTCATTAGGGAAATGCAATAAAGCCACAATGAGATACCATTACATATCTGTTAAAATTATTAAATTGCTAAAATTAAGCATATTGACCATGCCAATTTTTTTATAGGTTATGGAAGAATTAGGACTGTAACATATTGCTGGTGGAATGAGAAATGATACAACCACTTTGGAAAATTATTTAGTATTTAAATGTATAAGTACCCATTTAACTAGCTACTTAATTTCTTTTTAAAAAATTTTAAAATTTCTTTTCAGTGTTCCAGAATTCATTGTTAATGCACCACACCCAGTGCTCCATTCAATACATACCCTCCATATTAACCACCATCAGGCTCATCCAACCTCCCACCCCTCCCCCCAAAACCCTGAGTTTGTTTCTCAGAGTCCACAGTCTCTCACGGTTCATCTCCCCCTCCAATTTCCCCCAACTCACTTCTCCTCTCCATCTCCCAATGTCCTCCATGTTATACTCCTTATGCTCCACAAGTAAGTGAAACCATATGATAATTGATTCTCTCTGTTTGACTTATTTCACTCAGCATAATCTCTTCCAGTCCCATCCACGTTGATACAAAAGTTGAGTATCATCCTTTCTGATGGAGGCATAATACTCCATAGTGTATATGGACCATATCTTCTTTATCCATTTGTCTGTTGAAGGGCATCTTGGCTCTTTCCACAGTTTCACGACTGTGTCCATTGCTGTTATGAACATTGGGGTACCGATGGCCCTTCTTTTCACTGCATCTGTATCTTTGGGGTAAATACCCAGTAGTGCAATTGTAGGGTTATAGGGAAGCTCTATTTTTAATTTCTTAAGGGATCTTGACACTGTTTTCCATAGTGGCTGCCCCAACTTGCATTCCCACTAACAGTGTAAGAGGGTTCCCCTTTTTCTGCATCTTCTCCAACACATATTGTTTCCTGTCTTATTAATTTTGGCCATTCTAATTGGTGTAAGGTGGTATCTCACTGTGCTTTTTTTTTTTTAATTTTTAATTTTTTAATTTATTTTCAGGGTACCAGAATTCATTGTTTATGCACCACTCCCAGTGCTCCATGCAATACATGTCCTCCATAATACTCACCACCAGGCTCACCCAACCTCCCACCCCCAGCCCCTTCAGAACCCTCAGATTGTTTTTCAGAGTCCATAGTCTCTTATAGTTCGTCTCCCTCTCCAATTTCTCCCAACTCAATGTGGTTTTGATTTGAATCTCCCTGATGACTAATGATAATGAACATTTTTTCATGTGTCTGTTAGCCATTTATATGTCCTCTTTGGAGAAGTGTCTGTTCATGTCTTCTGCCCATTTTTTGACATGATTATCTGTTTTGTCTGTGTTTAGTTTGAGGAGTTCTTTCTAGATCTTGGATATCAGCCCTTTGTCTTTACTGTCATTTGCAAATATCTTCTCCCATTTCGTGGGTTGCCTCTTTGTTTTGTTGACTGTTTCCTTTGCTGTGCAGAAGCTTTTGATCTTGATGCCATTTAATTTCTATGTATTTACTCAAGAGAAAGTAAACATATGTCCATACAACATTTGTACATATTTTGTAATATTTTATATGTATTCATTGTACATATTCATAATATTTTCATAATTATGTTTTATAATATCAAAACACTCCAAATGTTCAGCAACAGGTAAATGGATAAACAAACTATAATATATCTACACAATGGACTATTAGTCATTAGTAAAAAGAATAAATTAATGTAACATACTGTAATATAGATGAATCTTAAAATAATTATGCTGGATGAAAGATGCTAGATGAATAAAAGTATACAATGCATTATATAAGGTTCTAAGAAATAAAAAATGAAGAACACATTTAGCACCCAGATCTTCAATTATAATATCACTTTCCAATAAATTATTGATCCTAGGACTAGGGCAAGAAATAGACAAGATGAGACTGGAACATCTTGAAATGGTAGAAAATAAACACACACACACACACACACACACACACACACATATACAAACTCCTGATGCCAAAAGCTGCAACTTATGCAACAAAATAAAGCAATATTGAATTATAATCCAAAGTATAAAATAAATGCTCATAAGCCCATACTGATATAAGTAAAATGCCAAGAAATTTTTCTATGCAGAAAAATTCCAAATAAATAATTTATATATTCCACCCTAAAGGAGGAAAAGCATAATACCCTACTCCCTGACTTCCCTTTGAAGAGCTCAGTATGGAAAGAGAAGGGAAAAAAAAGAGTGCTCAGTGGAGAAACCTGAAAAGTACTGCTTCAGCAGGGTGACTAGGGTTAATGTCAATAATATTAAGTCTGGTTGACAGTATGTACCATTTAACCAATGTGGTTTTTACTGTTGTGATTTTCCCCCTCAAACCCATAAGCCTAGTCTAATCATGAGGAAAACATAAAATTGTAATAAAAGGACATCCTGCAATAATGCTTACCAGACTCCTTAGGACTGTTCACATCATTAAAAAAAAAAAAAAAAAGGATAATCTGAGAAACTGTAGCAGCCAAGAGGCACCTAAGGAGACATGGCAACAGTGTAATGTGGTATCCTGGATAAAACAATGGAAAGAAAAGAACATTAGACAGAAACTAAGGAAATCAGAATAAACTATGTATGTATGTATGTTAATATTAATGTATCAATATTAGTTCATTAATTGTAAAAAATATACCATATTAATGTAAGATGTTAATAGGAAAAACTATACAGAGGATATAGAGGAACTTTCCAAATTATCTGCTTAATTTTGCTATAAATCTTACACTGTTCTAAAAAGAAAAGGCTATCAGTTAAAAAAAAATTAGAGGAGACAGTCCTAAATAATATATGTAGTATAATTTAACTTGTTTAATAAATCAGATATGATTTTTTTTTAAAAACCTAATGTATGGTGACAGAAAGCAGATTAATGGTTTCCTGGGGACAGATGGTGATTGACAGAGATGGGAGAAGATAGGAAAGAGCAGCAGGAAGGGATTAAAAAGTGGTGAAGAAACTTCTGGTGTAAAAGGGTATTTCTGTCATTTTGTTTGTGGTGAAAATGTTTCAAAAGTACATAAATATGTCAAAACTTCACAAAATGTACATTTTAAGTACATGCAGCTTATTGCATGACAACTATACTTTAATAAAGCTTTTCCTCCCAAAGTATAAACAAACAAACTTCCAAATTTGAATTCTCTTCTCCAAAAATAGTCTTCAAGAATATTTGGAGACAGCCCTCTTACATCTGAATTTAACCAGTAAATTTTGTTTAACTCAAAAATTCATATATTTGAGAATTCCTGTACCAACAATGCTAATCACCCAGCATTAAATTTCATGACATAATGATGATTTAGGAAGCACTGGCATCTTTATCATTATTTTCCTACCTCAAGATTTTAAATCTTATGCAAACAACCTAGTCAAGTTAGCTTGAGGGAATTTTTATAATCAATCAAAACTGAGCCAAATACAGTTTGCCATTTAAAATGAAGCCTAGTGCCAATTTTATGGCTATAGCAATCTGAAAACCAAATTACAAGCCATCAGCAATTTAAAAATCATACCCCTAAGGAGACTGATATTTGGTCACTTGGGTTCAATTCTGACTATGCTACTGTCTAATTTTTGGCTACTCTATGCCTCAATTTTCTCAACTATGAAATGGAAATAATGTATCTACTTTATAGGACTGTTGAAGGATTAAGTAAATTAACACATGTAAAGGTCTCAGAAGACTACCTGGTAGTGCTCTCCAGATTACGCAAATTCTACGGATTCTATGGCACTAACTATCAGGGAAATATATATTAAAACCACAATGAGATATCACTACACACACACCATGAAGGCTATAATAAAAAAGACAAAAAAGTGTTGCCAAGAATGTGGAGAAACTGGAACACTCCAGTTTCATACACTCCTGGTGGGCATATAAAATGTGCAGTCTCTTTGGAAAACAGCCTGGCAGTTCTTCAGAGGGTGAAACCTAGAGTTACCATATAACTCAGAAATTCTACTCCTAGGTATGTCTAAGAGAAATGAAAATATATGTTTGTATGAAAACTTATACATGAATGCTCATTAGAGCATTATTCATAATAACCTAAAGTAGAAACAGCCCAAATGTCCAACAACCAGTAAATGGATAAATAAAATGCAATATGGCCACACAATGAAATATTATTTAGAAAGGAATGAAGTACTGATACATGCTACAACATGGCTGAACCTTGAAAACCCTATGCTAAGTGAAAGAAGCCATCAAAAAAAGACCAAATACAGTATAAGTCCATTTATATGATATGAAATGCCCAGAATAGGTAAATTCACAGAGAAGGAAAGTGACTGTGGCTAGCTGCTGGTAGATTTAGGGTGGGAGGATTGAGGAGGGACTGTTAAGAGGTATGCGGTGTATTTTGGACGTGGGTCTTGGGGTCAGCAGAGATGTTAGTTTATGATCCTGTATCTCAAATATATTTCAATACTCTCCCCCTCTCTCTACAATATATTATAAAATAAGAGGTCATCTACTTAAAAAATAAACCTCAAAGGTAATTATTTTAAAGAATAAATATGCTGAAGGGAGAAAATACTTTTCATCATCTCTATTGAGGGACTTACGATGTAGCACAGAATATAAGCTAGAGCGAAGGGAAACGTTCCTTAAAGTTCTATTTAATAAAAGTTGGAATAAATTCCTTAGACAAATCAAAGGAGGACACACAATATCTAAACTTCCACTTCCAAATGTCTCTGCCACATTGAAGACTGTTCCAGAGGAGTAGAGCACCTTGGTTGGATTAAAGAAATCTGAAAGCGCTCATTTTCATGGAAGTTATAACAGAGAGTCTCTTTTATATTATTTAGGATCATTCTTGATATATTCATTCAATAACATAGTCAAGTATCTTTCTCGATGTTAAAATCTTTACAAAACTGAAATCCTGAAAGAATCCCTTCGTTTTTTCAGTTAGATGGAGCATGATTCTTAATTCGTAGTACAATATCTTAATATGTTTCCGAAGTTCCATCCCTCAGCACCTGCCATTCAGGGTGGAATTCAGACTAGCGGGTGGGGATACCAACTCCAGAATTTCAGTTCGGGTGCGTCATCCGTGTAGGGAGGGGCTTTGGGCGGGGCATCCCGATAGGGAGGAGGCGTCACTAGAAAGCTGTGGGGCCAGTCTACAGCTGTCATTACTCGAGTTAAGCTTTGTATTATTTGTATTCGATGATACGGTGTGTAAGCCGTACACATTCTCAATGCGAACTAGTTTCACTCGGCACTTAAGTGAAATATGTAAGTACAGTTTCCTTCTGAGCTACCTAGAAACGTGAGAGCTCCAGGGATGATTGTCGCCCGCTATTTATTGGGAGCAGGCAGAAACCCGACTATTATTGAGAATGGGCTGTAGCGAGAAGTCCAAGTAGTTCCAGGGTTTTAATGAGAAGGAAAGTGGAACGCAGTCAGGGATTGGGAGCTACAAGACAAGCTCCGCGTGGAAGCCGGAGAAAAAATCCGGAGAGAGAGCCGCGTATATAATTGCTTTCGAAGCCTCCGCCACTCGAGTGCTGGAATTGTGAGTATTCTGCGCCTCGGGTCCTGGGACTGAAGTCGGAGAACTCTCCCAGCTAGGAGAGACAACCTTCTTCTGCTCTCCCCACCTGACTCAGGGACTAAACTGCCGCCCTTCCCCTGACCACCAGATGGAGGGCAAAGGCAGTAGCTGACCAGCGCCGCCCCATTCCGACCCGAGAGGTGGAGATCCCCCACCCCGCCCCACCGAGAACAGCCAAATTCAATTATAATTTTCTCCTCCCGCTTCTCCTACATTTCCCATACCCCCTCCTCCTTCCCCTAACCCTCCTCCTTCGAGACAGGGGAGGAGAAAAGGGGAGTTCAGGTCGTCATGACAGAGCCTAAGGCAAAGGATTCCCAGGCTCCTCACTTGGCGGGCGGCGCGCCCTCCCCAACACCGGTCGGATTGGCTCTGTCGGGACGCCGGGACGCTGGCTCCTTCCAGGCGAGTCAGACCTCGGACGCCTCGCCTGTAGTTTCGGCCATACCCATCTCCTTGGACGGGCTGCTCTTCCCTCGGCCCAGTCAGGGACAGGACCCGGCCCGGAAGACTCAGGATCAGCAGCCGCTGTCAGACGTGAAGGCGGCGCATACCAGAGTTGAAGCCGCAAGCGGTGCAGGAGCTGGCAACTCTAGAACCCCAGAAAAAGACAGAGGGCTGCTGGACAGTGTGTTGGACACGCTACTGGAGCCCTCAGGCCCGGGGCAGAGCCACGCCAGCCCTCCTGCCTGTGAGTCCACTAGCCCTTGGTGCCTGTTTAGCTCCGAGCTTTCCGAAGACCCCCGGGTTGCCTCCACCACCCAGGGGGTGTTATCCCCGCTCATGAGCCGGCCAGAGAGCAAGGCTGGCGACAGCTCCGGGACGGCAACTGCCCATAAAGTGCTGCCCAGGGGACTGTCACCGTCCCGGCAGCTGTTGACTCTGACCTCTGGGAGTCATCCTTGGCGGGGGGCCGCAGTGAAACCAGCACCGCAGCCGGCTGTGGTGGACGTAGAGGAGGAGGATGGCTTTGAATCCGAGGGTTCCGTGGGTCCACCTCTGAAAGGCAAATCCCGGCCTGTGGGAGGCACGGCAGCTGCAGGAGGAGCTGCGGCCACCTCTCCTGGGGTGTCCTCAGGAGGAGTCACCCTGATCCCTAAGGAAGATTCCCGCTTCTTGGCGCCTAAGGTCTCGCTCACCGAGCAGGAGGCGCTAGCGGCGCCCGGGGGCTCCCCGCTGGCCACCACGATGATGGATTTTATACACGTGCCCATTCTGCCCCTCAACTCGGCCTTACTGGCCGCCCGCACCCGGCAACTGCTGGAAGGAGAGAGCTATGACGGCGGGGCTGCGGCTGTCAGCACCTTTGCCCCGCCGCGGGGCTCGCCCTCGGGTTCGTCCACACAGGTAGCTGCCGGCGACTTCTCCGACTGCGCATACCCACCCGACGCGGAGCCCAAGGATGATGGGTTCCCGCTTTACGGCGACTTCCAGCCGCCTGCCCTGAAGATCAAGGAGGAAGAAGAAGGCACCGAGGCAGCTGCGCGCTCTCAGCGGCAGTACCTAATGACCGGTCCTAATCCTGCCGTTTTCCCGGATTTGCCGCTGGCTCTGCAGCAGCTACCTCCCCGAACTCCATCCTCCAGACCCGGGGAAGCGGCGGTGACGGCGGCCGCACCCGCCAGTGTCTCTGTCTCCTCGGTGTCCTCGTCGGGGTCGACCCTGGAGTGCATCTTGTATAAAGCCGAGGGCACGCCGCCGCAGCAGGGCCCGTTTGCTCCGCCGCCCTGCAAGGCGCCAAGCGCAGGCGCGTGCCTGCTGCCCCGGGACAGTGCCTCCACCTCGGCTTCGGCTATCGCTGCAGGGGTGGCCCCTGCGCTCTACCCGCAGCTCAGCCTCAACGGGCTCCCGCAGCTCGGTTACCAGGCCGCCGTGCTCAAAGAAGGTTTGCCGCAGGTCTACCAGCCTTATCTCAACTACCTGAGGTGAGGGCCCCGGGCGGGGCGTGGGGAGCCCTATGCGTCTCGCGAATAGCGGTCCAGCCAGTTCGTCGCCATCAGCTCCTGGCCCTCAGGGTCCTGCTCACTCGAATGGCCTCAAGAGGATGCGTGGTCGGGGCGGGGCACAGGGTAGTTTGGTTTCCTTTATCTTCTCTCAGCTCCATACTATTTTAGGGACACAATGGGGGCGCATAATATGCCGTTTTTGGAGCGTGCCTCCTCAAAAATATTTTCTAAACTTTTCAAATCTGCGAGATTTCGAGGCAAAACTAGCCCTGATTTAAAATGTGCAGCGTCACTCTAGGTGAGCTGTAGCCCAGTGGAGCGGAAAAAGCGCGGCGAGTTGGGGGCTTTATAAAATGGTTATTTTCTTAGGACATTTACTGGGAATGTCTTTCTTGGAGAAGAGACTTTAGGGCACGGATCCTCCGGGACGGGTGGTACTTGTTACATGGTCGCTTAGCCGGAACTGCAAACATAACTTCACGGGTTGGGATATTTAATGGCTCAATTTTCATACGTATCTCAAGGCTAAAGTTATGTGTAATATGTTTACATTATGTTTGGTGTAATTATGTTTACACCAATATTGTTTCGGATTTGCTACAACTTTTTTCACATAGGTTTTCAAAAATATTTTGATTTACATACTGGAGTAGTGGAATTTCTAAGAATGTTCGCTTTAGAATCTTATTGCTGTGAATGAGCAAAATAGTGTCAATATCCTGAACAATTCTTTAACTCGTCAAACACATAAACTTGTGTGAGTAAACAATCATTAAGGGTTGTGTTAAAAACTCAAAACAAAAGCATTGCTAAGTACCATTCAACCTTAAAACAAAACCATGTTTATAGTTACCCAGGCTACAGGAAGGAAATAACATTTCATTTGTCAAAGTAAATTTATTATTCTATATAAGAAGTTTTGTAGAAATATTTTTTAAAACAAAACCAATGGACCTTTGCTTTCTTAAACATAAAATTATATATTATTCTTTTATGTTGGTGCTGCTGATGACTGATTAATAATTTGCAAATGTGGTGAATCCAGGAACAGTACAGGAAATTTAATTTGCATGTCTTTCAAGGGTGCATATACACAGTTCTATTTGAAAATTCCCTTTCACTGTGTCAATTCGGTTAAGAAAACTTAAGTAGCTAGTGGTGCACCTAAAAATAAATGGAGTACTTTGTTTTGCATTTCAAGGCCGGATTCAGATGCCAGCCAGAGCCCACAGTACAGCTTCGAGTCATTACCTCAGAAGATTTGTTTAATCTGTGGGGATGAAGCATCAGGCTGTCATTATGGTGTCCTCACCTGTGGGAGCTGTAAGGTCTTCTTTAAAAGGGCAATGGAAGGTAGGCTCCTTTCTCCTGATCCTTTATTATTGGTTTAACTGTAAGCTGAGATTATTATTTTTTAGATTTTATTTACCTCTTGCTTCTAAGAAATGGTGATATTTCTATATAACTTAAAATATATGACTATGTTTTTTTTTAAGATTTTATTTATTTATTTGACAGACAGAGATCGCAAGTAGGCAGAGAGGCAGGCAGAGAGGGGGGGGGAAGCAGGCTCCCTGCTGAGCAGAGAGCCCGATATGGGGCTGGATTCAAGGACCTTGGGATCATGACCTGAGATGAGGGTAGAGGCTTTAACCCACTGAACCACACAGGCACCCCTATACGACTATGTTTTAACAATATGCTTTCATTTAATACTCAAAATTGAATGTGATTAGATATTATAATTGCAAACTCTTTGGCTAGCATTTTTAATATTAGACTCAAATTGTACTAATCTTGGGGCAATGCTGCTATTGTTCATTACCTATTTACCTTTAAAGAAACAACTTCACTGTAATTGTATTTTTATATTTCTATTATATGTGATATGTACTACATTTAAAATTTTGATCAAAAGAAAAATTGTAAAAGTCATTGAAATTATGTATATGTACTTATATGTGTGTGCATATATATATGTGATGCAGATACAAATTTTCTACACAATTTTGCCTTTTCTCTACATTCATATGTATGTAATATTTAAATAATGGTAATTCTAAACAAATTTTTAAAATTCTCTTTTTGTTTGGTATATTTTTATAAGGGGATAGGAATAAACAGTTCAAAGCAAATGAAAAATTTGAGCACAATAACAATTTCTGAAGAAGTATTTTACTGTAAGAACTTTATATTTTTAAAATGATCTAAATGACTTATTTATCTAATGATAATTATCTAATGATTTTGAATTGACTTACATAATGTATTTTGGACTTGAACTAAGCTGAAATGAGCTTAGGGTTCCCTCTGGAGTGCAGAGATCACACCTAGACAAGAACCAAAAATCTGATTACCTGCTTTTTTGTTCCCTGTTTGTGAGTTTTGTTTTTGTTTTTGTTTTTTAATTTCAAGAAACTTCTATTTAAAAGTAGGAAAGGAATGAATGAGCAATTTTTACCTTAAGGGAACTTTCAAAGGAGTTTGATGTGTATATTTAATATATACCAAAAGAATATGACCAAAAAGACATTCTAAATTCACTATTCTTGTAGCTGCCTAACAGGTGATTCTTTACAACTATTATACCTTTTTGGTAAAAATGAGTCCCAACCAGTTATTAGTAATATTTGTAAACTACTTAAACTAATTCTTCTTAAAGAATATCTGTTTTGTATTTATCCAGAACATGATTTTTCCACAAAGGAATATATATATTAAATATGCACATATATATTAAAATATGCATACAAATATATTATATATAATATAATTAATATATTATATAATATATAAATTATATATTATAATATATTATGTATGTGTATAATATAATATATTACAAATATAATATATTACAAATACATATTTGTATTTTTGTATTATATTACAAATATATATTTGTATATATAAAAGGGGCTACATGAGAAAATGGGACACAACTGGTAATGGCCCTAACTTTCCTATTGACATTATTTAGTCATAGTTACAAGTAGGCATTCTTTGTGTGGAAGAGTAGATTCTCCAGCACATAATTGGAGTTACTATTTCCATGTAACTTTATGTCTGGTTTTTTGAACATTCCTTTTGACATTAATTTGATTCCCTTCATTTTTACAGCCTCCTTAGGGTAGTCTAATTTTTATAAGTGGATGATTCCTGTAGAATCCCCTGCTTGAAATCCAGTTTTTTTTTTTCTAGCCCAGCTCCATCTCTTTATAGGTAAGCATGTCCCAAAGACATAAATTTGAATTTCCAAAGAGCACACAACTAGTCAGTAACTAATTCTTAATCACCATAGGTTAGATATTCTTTCATTGCAATGTTCATAAATCAGAGAGGGTGGGCACACATAAATATTTGATGAATGCTACTTAATTTTCAGAAGTTACTTTAAACTGTGCATATAGAACCAAGAGCACCCTAACTAAAATACAAATGTTTTTATAGTATTAAAATAGTATCCAGAACCACAGAAAATGTCTTCCCAAATGTACTCTTGGAAAGCATTTGTAAGACCACTACTGTTGGCATGATTCTGTTTTAGTCTTGAGTAGTAGATATGAAGTACCTTTACTTGGCAATATTTATAAAGGAAGTCAAGGTAGAGGTTTATAAGTCATTCGTGAAATTAAAGCAAGATTACAAAAACTGTGTGAGGAATTCCATTCACTCAGCATTTTTTTTAATTTAAAAATTTTTAAAGATTTTATTTGACACAGAAAGAGAGAGAGAGAGCAAGCACACAGGAGGAGCAGCAGGCAGGGGAGAAGCAGGCTCCTCACTGAGCAAGGAGACTGATGAAGGGCTCCAATGCAGAGCTTGATCCCAGGACCCTGGGGTCATGACCTGAGCCAAAGGCAGCCATTTAACCAACTGTGTCACCCAGGTGTCCCTATTTAGCACTTATTTTATACCTCTTATATTTAGATCTGTGACAAAGATATTCTTCCCTTGATTTCACCTCTCTTTGCCTTAGAAATAAGATGAGGATAACAATAGCTACCCCTCAGGGTTGTTACAAAGATTAAGTGAGTTAATACATGCAAAGTTTTGAAACAAATGCCTAGCATATTGTCAGTTTCAATGGTGTCACTTCGGTCAAGGAACTTTTGATAGTGCTGAGCAGGTAATATATATGTAAGGCCTTTTTGCATATAAAATAAAGATTCTCAGTAAATGTTCAGATAGGTAAGCAAATCTGTAAAGTAGTTAGGATTTGTGTGGTTTGTGAATTAGTGTGTTTAGGCAGGGGGAAGTTAATGGAATGTGTATATTCTATAATGATAGGAGAAAACTTCATGGAAAATATGAATTTCATTTTGTTCCTAAAGGAGAAGTAAGGTTATTGATCTCTGGGTATTGAGGAGGGCCTTTAAGTGTATATGTCCACGGAAGAGTGAAAAGATTAAGATTTGACTAGGACTTGAAGAATTATATTTGGAAATCATTAAAATTAAAGGTTAGGAAGTTTAATTGCCAGTGTTTGAATGAGTTGGGATAAAATCAGTGATTTAAGATAATAGAAGTTTCTGGGAATTTTCATGACTAAGAAAGAAGAGTAGAAGGACTTTAAGAGTTGGAGAGAAATAAGTGTGAAATCTAAAGTAGGGGTAGTTTAAGGTAGAACTATGTATGGATGCCAATATGTTCAGAAGTTGAAAGTCAATGGTCAAAAATATAGATATTTTGGGGGCACCTGGGTGGCTCAGTGGTTTAAAGCCTCTGCCTTTGGCTCAGGTCATGATCCCAGGGTCCTGTGATGGAGGCCCACATCAGGTTCTCTGCTTGGCAGGGAGCCTGCTTCCCTTCCTCTCTCTCTGCCTGTCTCTCTGCCTACTTATAATCTCTGTCTGTCAAATAAATAAATAAAAATAAAAATAAATATATTTATATATAAATATTTTTACCAGGCATAGTAATGGTCATAGCAGGGTGTCTGGGTGACTCAGTCAATTAAGTGTCTGCCTTCAGGATCCTGGGATCAAGCTCCATGCCTAGGTCCCTGCTCAGGGGAAACCTGTTTCTAACCTCTTTCTCTACCATTCCTTCTGCTTGTGCTTGGCCTCTCTCTCTCTCGTTCTCTCTCTCTCAAATAAATAAATATAATCTTTTTAAAAAATGATAATCGCATTTTAGAGTACTTTCTACATACCAGTGACTAAGTGTTTTATGGGTGTTTTAATTTCTTTAATCCTTATAATCTTTATAATCATTGTATTTTCAATTTACCAATAAGGAAACTAAGAAACTAATGATTAAATTGCCTTAATCACAGTTAGGAAGTGGTAGAGTGAGGATTCAAACCCAAGTAGTGTGATTCCAGAACCTGTGCAACATTTTTCTCAATTATACTACATTTCTCTTAAGAGGAAATTCTGTTTAAATTTCAAAGAAAAACAATAGTGGGTTGAAAGAAAAAATTGTGAGCCAAATGATAAAACATCTAGGAGGTAAAAGTGAATCCTAAAGGAAATTGCAAGATGAAGATTGAATAAAAGTGTGTGATATAAATTAATGGATGATACTAACTTCACCTTTAGGACAGCTATGAGAAAAAACAGTCAAGGACCAAGATCCAGTTTCTTTACTTCTCCTCCAAGTTGAGAGTGAGAGACCCTAAAGCCTGTAAATGAGTCACCCAGGAAAACTGGGTTTGTCTTGGTATGAGAGGAGAGAAGAGGCAGGAAAGAAAAGGACAGGTGAGGAGAGGGGAGGAGAGGGGAGGGGAGAGGTCAGAAACCGCTCAAAAAGTGAGTGTTTAGGGTAGGAAGAGATGGCCTCTCTTAACCTAAGAAAATGAATTAGCCAAAAGCAATTGGTTGACTAGCCCTTTGTATTACTTTACTAAGACTTGGAATGAACCAGGAAGTGGTCAGGAATTGCCTTAATACCTTTCAAGGAGATGAAGTCATAACGACACAACCAGTTCTATAAATGCAGCCCATGACTTTGTAGTAAGAAGCAAAAATTATTTCTCATTTGCTTTTCTGTGCATGTACTGTGACTAGCTTGGTGCTATGAATATATACTAGATATTCAGTAAAGTTTTTCTAAATCATCATAACTGATGATGCCAAGCTCTTATTCTTTGGATGCTTTTTACTGTAACACCATTTGTAGTGAATAAATCTGATGGAATATGGGTGGGGAAATATTATAATATAATGGAAACTTATTTAGAAGACACTTGTCTAAGTCAGTATTGATGGATTTGTGATTATACTACATTATTAGTTTCATTTTTATTCTAGGCATGTGGAGGTATAATTGACAAATAAAACTGTGAGATATTTAACATGAGGATTTGTTACATACGGTAAAAGGATTCCCCTATCAAGTTAATTAACACGTTCATCGCCTCACTTACTTATCTTTTTTTTTTTTTGGCAAGAATATTTAAATTTTACTCTCTTACCAAATTTTAGTCATATAATACAATGTTTTCAACTAGTCACCATGTTATATATTATATCTTCAGACCTATTCATCTTAAAAGTTTGTACCCTTTTAGCAGCCTCTCACTATTTCCCCTATTTCCCAGACCCTGGTGACCATTTTCTAAACCAAAGTATTTATTGAAAGCTTTCTGTATGCTAAGCATTATGCTTGGTACTAGTTGAAAAAGCAGTGAAATGGAACTGCAGCCCTAGTGGAGTTTATAATGTACTGTAGGCAAGAAACACTCTATCGATTGCACTTAAACAAAGAATTATAGATGTGCTAAGTGAATAGTTTAAGCAATGCCTGGAAAACTAGAGAATTGACCCCTTTATCAGAAGCTGGGGATGATAGGAAATACCTTTTAGATTTAGAAAGTAAATCATAAGTAGACCACAGAAGAAACTGGATAGAAATGAAATATTTTATGCATAAAATATTTCTTTCAAAAGTTGAATAGAGTTGGTGTCAGAGACTAAAAATGAACTGATCTGGTAGCATATTCTCCCTGCTATGCCTTCCAGAAGAGAAATAATGAACATTCAAATTCATTTAAATATTATATTATTTTAAGAACAATTTTAGATTTACAGCAAAATCAAGAGGGATGTATAGAGTTTTCCCATATACTTCTTGCCCAGACGTAGCCTTCCCTATTATTAACATCCTCCATTTTTTGTTACAGTTGATGAATGTACTTCAATTATGAACACTAAATAATCACCCCAAATCCATAGTTTTCATTAAGGTTTGCTCTTGGTATTATACATTCTATGGGTTTGAATAAATATACAATAAAATGTATCCATAGTTATGGTATCATACAGAGTAGTTTCACTACCCTAAAAATCCTATGTTCCATTTATTCATTCTTCTCTGCCCCCAAATCCCTGGCCATCAGTAATCTATTTACTCTTTCTGTAGTTTTGCCTTTTCCAGAATGCCATACAGTTTCACTTAGTTATATGCATTTAATTTTCCTCTATGTCTTTTCATGGCTTGATATCTCATTTCCTTTGAGTTGGGAATAATATAGCACTGTCTGTATGTAGCACAGTTTATCCATTCACCTGCTGAAATATATTTTAGTTGCTTCCAAGTTTTTACAATTATGAAGAAAGCTGCTGTAATGATCCACGAGCAGGTTTTTACGGGGACATACTTTTTTTTTTTTCCCTTTGGGTAAATATCAAGGAGTTTGATCGCTACATTTTATAGATGTTAATTTTGTAAGAGATCTTCAAACTGTCTTCCAAGTGACTATGCTATGTTGTATTCCCACCAGCAATGAATGAAAATTCTTGACACTCTGTGTCTTTGCTATCATTTGGTATTGTCTGTGTTCTGGATTTTGACCATTCTAATAGGTGTATAGTAACATCTCATTGTTTTAATTTGCATTTCCCTGATGACATATGATATGGAGCATATTTCCATGTACTTATTTGCCATCCATGTATCTTTGGTGAGAAGCCTATTAAGGTCCTTTACCTGTTTTTTAATCTGGTTGTGTTCTTATTCTTGTGTTCTTATATATTCTTTATATATTTATTTATTAGATATGTCTTTTGCAAATATTTCCTCCCACTCTGTGTCTTTTTAGACAATGTCTTTTGCATAGCAAAAAAATTTACTTTTAATGAAATGCGGTTTCTCAGTTCTTTCATGAATCATGACTTTAGTGTTGTATCTAAAGAATCATTAACGAACTCAAGGTAATCTAGATTTGCTCCTATGTTATCTTTTAGGACCTTTATAATTTTGCATCTTATATTTAAGTCTGTGATCCATTTTGAGTTAATGTTTATGAAGAGTGTAAAGTCTGGGTTTATCTTTTTTTTTTTTTTTTTAAGATTTTATTTATTTATTTAACAGACAGAGATCACAAGTAAGCAGAGAGGCAGGCCGAGAGAGAGGAGGAAGCAGACTCCCTGCTAAGCAGAGAGCCTGATATGGGGCTTGATCCCATGATCCCTGAGATCATGACCTGAGATTAAGGCAGAGGCTTTAACCGACTGAGCCACCCAGGCACCCCTGTGTGGGTTTAGATTCACTTTGTTGCATGTGAATGTCCAGTTGTTTCAAGACTATTTGTTGAAGAGATAGTTTTTGCTCCATTGTATTCACTTTGCTACTTTGACTATATTTACATGAGTCTATTTACATGAGACTATATTTACATGAGTCTATTTCTAGGGCTTTTTATTCTGTTACATTGATCTATTTGTCTGTTCTTTCACCAAGATTGCACTGTTTTGATTGCTATAGATTTATAGTAAGTCTTGAAGTCAGGTATATCAGTCCTCCAACTTCAATATTGTGTTGAATATTCTGGGTCTTTTATGTCTACATATGAACTTTAAATTGTTTGTCAATAACCAGGAAATAATTTTCTGGGGTTTTAATTGGGATTGTATTGAATCTGCAGATCATATTAGGAAAAACTTGTGTCTTAGCAATATTGAATCTTCCCATCCACAAACATGGAATAGTGCTCCATTTATTTAGTTATTTTATTTCATTAATCAGAGGTTTTTTTAAAGATTTTATTTATTTATTTGACACAGAGAGAGAGAGAGAGCACAAGCAGGGGGAGGGGCACGCAGGAGGAGAGGGAGAAGCAGGTTCTCTGCAGAGCAGGGAATCTGAAGAGGGACTCATTCCCAGGACTCTGAGATCATAACCTGAGCCAAAGGTGGTTGCTTAACCAACTGAGCCACCCAGGCACCCATCATTAATTACAATTTTGTGATTTTCCTCCTATTGTACATATCTGGTTATATTTATACTTAAGTACTTCATTTTTAGAGTGGCTAATATAAATGATAGTGTTTTAAATTTCAAATGCCACTTGTTCATTTTTTTATTAAATTGATTTATTTATTTTCAGAAAAACAGTATTCATTATTTTTTCACCACACCCAGTGCTCCATGCAATCCGTGCCCTCTATAATACCCACCACCTGGTTCCCCCAACCTCCCACCCCCCTTCAAACCCCTCAGACTGTTTTTCAGAGTCCATAGTTTCTCATGATTCACCTCCCCTTCCCATTTACCCCAACTCGCTTCTCCTCTCTAACACCCCTTGTCCTCCATGATATTTGTTATGCTCCACAAATAAGTGAAATCATATGATAACTGACTCTCTAATGGATGCATTCCTGGAAAACTATAAACCACCAAAATTGAACCAGGAAGAAATCGACAACCTGAATAGACCGATATCTAGAAACGAACGAGATTGAAGCAGTGATCAAAAACCTCCCAAAAAACAAGAGCCCAGGACCTGACGGATTCCCTGGGGAATTCTATCAAACTTTCAAAGAAGAAATAACACCTATTCTTCTGAAGCTGTTTCAAAAAATTGAAGCAGAAGGAAAACTTCCTGACTCTTTCTATGAAGCCAGCATTACCCTGATCCCCAAACCAGGCAAAGACCCTCCCAAAAAGGAGAATTTCAGACCAATATCACTGATGAATATGGATGCTGAGATTCTCAACAAGATCCTAGCCAACAGGATCCAACAGCACATTAAAAAGATTATCCACCATGACCAGGTGGGATTCATCCCTGGGCTCCAGGGATGGTTCAACATTCGCAAATCAATCAATGTGATACAACAAATTAATATGAGAAGAGAGAAGAACCACATGGTCCTCTCAGTTGATGCAGAAAAAGCATTTGACAAAATCCTCTTGTTAATTTTTAATATATAAGAAAATGACTGACATTTATATATTAGCCTCATATCCTGAAGCTTTGCTATAGTTGCTTATTAGCTCCAGGAGTTGTTTTGTTTGGGTTTTCTACATAGAAGATCATGTTACCTACAAAGATAGTTTTATTTCTTCCTTCCCAATGAGAATACCTTTTACTTCTTCTTTTTGTTCTATTGCATTAGTAGGACTTCCACAACAGTGTTGAAAATGAATGGTAAAGGGAGATACTCTTGTCTTGTTCCTGGTCTAATGGAAAAGCTTCTAGTTTCTCACCATTGGGTATGACATCACTTTTAGGTTTTTTGTAGGTTATTTTTGTCAAGTCGAGTAAGTTCACTTCTATTTCTAGTTCATGAGTGAGTACTGGATTTTGTCAAATGCTTTTTCTGCAACTACTGATATGAACATCGTGTGATGTTGCTTTTTTAGCTTGTCGATGTGATACAACACATTAATTTTCAAACATTGAACCAATTTTATGAGCCTAAGATAAATCTCAATTGATCATGTTGTACACTTCTTTTCGACTTTTTTGGATTTGATTTGCAAGATTTTGTTGAGGATTTTTGCATCTATGTTCATGAGAAATATCAGTATGTAGTTTTCTGGTACTGTCTTTGGTTTTATATGAGGATAATGCTGGCCTCATAGAATGAATTAGGAAGCATTCCATCTGTTTCTATTTAAAAGATTGTGGTGAACTGGTATAATTTCTTCCATAAATGATTGGCAGAATTCACCAGTGAAGTCATCTGGCCATAGTGCTTGGAATGGCCAGCTGTGTTGGAAAGTTATTAATTGTTGATTCAATTTCATTAACAGATATAGGCCTATTCAGATTGTTTATGTCTTCTTTTTTTAATTTATTTTTTAATTTATTTTCAGCATAACAGTAATCATTATTTTTTCACCACACCCAGTGCTCCATGCAATCCGTGCCCTCTATAATACCCACCACCTGATACCCCAAAGTCCCATCCCCCCGCCACTTCAAACCCCTCGGATTGTTTTTCAGAGTCCATAGTCTCTCATGATTCACCTCCCCTTCCAATTTCCCTCAACTCCCTTCTCCTCTCCATCTCCCCTTGTCCTCTATGCTATTTGTTATGCTCCACAAATAAGTGAAACCATATAATAATTGACTCTCTCTGCTTGACTTATTGCAGCATAATCTCTTCCAGTCCCATCCATGTTGCTACAAAAGTTGGGTATTCATCCTTTCTGATGGAGGCATAATACTCCATAGTGTATATGGACCACATCTTCCTTATCCATTTGTCTGTTGAAGGGCTGCTTGGTTCTTTCCAGTTTGGCGATCATGGCCATTGCTGCTTAAATATTGGAGTACAGATGGCCCTTCTTTTCACTACATCTCTGTCTTCTTGTGTGAGTTTTGGCGGATTGTTTATCTCAAGGCATTGGTCCATTTCATTTCAGTAATCAGATTTGTGGGCATAGAGTTGTTCATAGTATTCTTTTATTATCTTTTTAATGTCTATAGGGTCTGCAGTGATATCCCCCTTTCATTTTTGATGTTAGTAATTTGTATTCTCTCTCTTCTTAATTAGCCTGGCTGGAGGCTTATATTGATTTTATTGATCTTTTCAGAGAACCAGCTTTTTTTTTCTTTATTGACTTCCTGCTTTCAATGCCATTGATTTCTGACCTATTTTTTGTTATTTTTCTGTACTTTCAGTATCTTAATTTGCTCTTCTTTTTCTCATTTGATAAGGTGAAAGCTTTGATGATTATAAATTTTAGATCTTCTTTTTAAAATATACAGTTAATGCTATATTTATAAGTGCCATAAATTTCCCTATAAGCACTGCTTACACATAACTATATACCACAGACTTTGATAATTTGTATTCTCATTTTATTTAGTTCAATTTTTTTAATTTTTCAAGATTTTTTTGTTTGACTCATGTGTTAACTTAAAATTATGTTGTAAAATCTCCATCTCTGCATGTTTTTTTTTTCCAGTTGTCTTCCTTTTTTTTTTTTTTAAGATTTTAATTATTTGACACAGAGAGAGAGAGATCACAAGTAGGCAGAGAGGCAGGCAGAGAAAGCAGGGGAGGCAGGCTCCCTGCTGAGCAGAGAGCCCGATATGGGCCTCGATCCCGGGACCCTGAGATCATGACCTGAGCCGAAGGCAGAGGCTTAACCCACTGAGCCAGCCAGGTGCCCTCCAGTTGTCTTTCTGTTTAAAGTTCAATTTCATGTGATCTAAGAGCAGACATTATATAATTTCTATTCTTCAAATTTGTTAAAGTGTGTTTTATGATCTAGAATGTGGTTTATCTTGGTGAATGTTCCATGTGGGTCTGCAAATGTGTAATCTGCTGCTATTGAATGTCGTTTATAGATATCCAGTTGAATGATGTTGTTGAGTTCAGCTGTGTCCTCATTGATTTTTCTGTGCCTAGTGGATCTATCCATTTCTGATAGAGAGATGTTGAAGTGTCCAACTATAATAGTGGATTCATCTGTTTTTCCTTGCAGTTCTATCAGTTTTTGCTTCACAATATTTTAATGCTCTGTTTTTAGATCTTACACTTTAACAACTGTCATGACTTCTTGGAGAATCAACTCCTTTACCATTATATAATGCTCCTTTTTACCAAAGAACTTTCCTTGTTTTGAAGCCTGCTCTAATTATACATTCAAATTTTCATGGACCAATTCATGAATTGTTTTCTTTGTCTTTAGAGCTCTATAATGTTTTCTCCGTATTTTGTAGTCCACAGAACTATCAAATAATCTCTCCCACCACAATTTCTTTGATTAAAATTTGGGGTCTTGAGAAGATAATTTGTCAATAATTTATTTAGTTTAATTTCTCTCCAGTAGAGTCTACCTTGTGGCAGTTTTTCTGTTATCCTAAAAATAAACATGAAGTAATTCACTGAACTGAACTTCTAAACTTTATAAATAATAATAAATGTCCTTATTAATAAATAGATAATTTATCTTTATGCTACAGTTCTCTCGGTTTAATATTTAGCATGAATGGTAAGCTTGTTTTAAGCACAATTTTGCATTATAACCCACTAAAGTCTCCATTTTACCAAAAAAGGAAGTAGTAGAAAGATTGCATTGGGGATCATCTGCTTAATATTTGCTTACTTAGGGTTGTCAAATTCTTAATGCCTCTTCAGAACCTCCATCTTAACATTACTGCAAGAATCTGAAAGGGAAGACATTGGAATCAAGACATACATGCTAAAACTAACAGCTAATGCTTCTGCGTGTCTGTGCTTCTGTCTTTGAGTTATTATACTTTAATTACTCAAATAACACAATAATACATTCTCCTTTAAAAAGGAAAAACATTACCAATTAAGGCTTAAGTCCTCTTTGATCAATAACTCTAATCTGTTCCCTAGCATTCCTCTCTACCTCTATCTTAGTTTTTAATGTGTATGTATGTGTATATAATGTTTTTATATATTCATATATAAAATTTATCCTATATGCAATAATCCTTCATCATTTTTTTCATGCAACAATGACTTGAAGCTCTGTATGTTTATTTATAGTCCTGGCTTATTCTTTATTGAATAATATTTCATAGTATGAAAATCCCCTTATTTATTTATTTCAATTGGCCAACATATAGTATATCATTAGTTTCAGATGTAGAATTCAGTTAATCATTAGTTGCATATAACACCCAGTGCTCATCACAGCATGTGCCCTCCTTAATGCCCGTCAGCCAATTACCCCATCCTCCCCACCAACCTCCCTCTAGCAACCCTGTTTGTTTTCTGTAGTTAAGAGTCTCTCATGGTTTGTCTTCCTCACTGACTTCTTCCCTTTCAGTTTTCCTTCTCTTTCCCTATGATCCTCTGCCCTATTTCTTATATTCTACATATGAGTGAAACCACATGATAATTGTCTTTCTTTCACTGACTTATTTCACTCAGCATAATACCTTCCAGTGCCACTCATATTGAGGTAAATGGTACAATTTCATCCTTTTTGATGGCTGAGTAATATTCCATTGTTCGCATGTGTGTGCACATGTGCTCTCTCTATATATACATACATACAGACAGACATACATACACACACACACACACACACACATGCGCGTGCCATATTTTCTTTATCCATTCATCTGTTGATAAATATCTGGGCTCTTTCCATAGGTTGGCTATTGTGGACATTGCTGCTCTAAACATTGGGGTGCAGGTGCCCCTTCAGATCACTACATTTGTATATGGGATAAATACCTAGTAGTGCAATTGCTGAGTCATAGGGTGGCTCTATTTTTAACATCTTGAGGAACCTCCATACTGTTTTCCAAAGTGGCTGTACCAGCTTGCAATATGAAAATGCTTTTATTAATGCATCACTGTCAAACCATAACTTGAGCAAGTTTTTTTTGTGTTTGCCTCCTTGAATACATGCCTTGTTCCTTTTCCCAGAATATAATTATTTTTATCCAGCTCTAAGTGAGCTACATGATTAGCTTCCTTCATGCTGCCAAAGTGATTTAAATCATTAACTTAATTAATTAACTTAATTAACTTACTACATTTAAAAATTGCTTGTGCTAGAACTAGAAAGATGAATATGTACATAATCCCCATATTTGACATATCCAAAATCAGGAAGAAGAGAAAACAAAACAGAAAAACTGTTGTGTAGTTAGTAAACATGAGAATACTTCAACTCTAGTTATGGCAGAACCATGGATGACACATCATAGTATTCATCTAGACTACTCTGGAATAATTGCAGTTTGTTCCACTAACATATCCTGATGTTGTGTAAGAGGCTTATTCATTTAAAAACACTTAACTACTCTTGACCATGACCCAGGCACTGTTCTAAGTGCTTTACTATATTAAGTCATTTAATCCTTCTAAGAGTCTTCTGAGATAGACGTACTCTTATTATCTGTATTTCGCAGATGAGTAGGTCACTACAAACTATAAGGGTTAAGTTTCAAACCCAGGGCATATGACTGCAACTTCTGTGTTTTGTGTTCCTTGGTACTCTCTCTCCAGAATGTTTCATATTTGAATAAATGTTAATTATTTTATAGTTCTTCAGACAAAAACATGGTATCTTCCAGGAGACTGGTTTTCAAATTGTACTCCTCAACGCAGTCCCATTCCTTTTTCAAATCAGAACAGTTCTGCTTTTGTATGTTTATTTGTTTTTTTTCTTCCACTTAAAATTTTATTTGAACGAAGGATTCTCTGCCAACATTTTCTTTTAAGTATTACTTCATCATAACAGGAAACTGTTAGGCCTCAAACAAGTGTTTATTCAGGTACTTGAGTAAATCCTAAACAGTTCTTTGGTTTTAAATGCTGATACCTTTTGGATATCTGTGCAAAGGTAGGATGAACACTTGGTCAAGATTTCAAATCCAGTTGTTTAACATTTGAACAGAATATGAATGTTATTTTCCAAAATTACATCTGAGTTATAGAACTCTATCTTTGTCAGCAAAACAAAATAACTCCGTGGACTCTTTTAACAATCACTTCTTTAAAGGACTGATTGAAATAATTGATACTTAAGACAGTGACTCTAACTATTTAATTCCCTGGATTTTAAAATTTATCCTCATTTAGAATTTTAGAAAGATAACCTATTGATCTTCCATATCTACCTAATTTGAAAAGGGTAAACACAATATCCTTCTTGTTGTTGGATGGCCCTCATATAATAAATGACATAGTGCATATTTCACATAATTTGTCAGCCTATTGTATTTTCCTTTTTAACTCCTACAAGGTAAAAAAGTGAATTTTCATACTGATTTTGTAATGTAAATAACTGGGGCTTTTGTTTCTCAACTACTGCTACAGCCTTTGGTGTTATATACTTTATATACTTTATATAAAATCTTAAGGAATCTTATGCTCTATTGAGCATAGTACTCAATAGTAATCATTTCTTCAGAAAAAAAAATACTTTCAATGTTATTTTCTCTTCTGTGCCAAAGTGATTTATGAGATTGAATAAACAAGTGGTGAGTATGAACTGGAGTAAATTCCTTTGAAAATGCCATGAACGCAATCACTCCAGAAAAGAACACAAAAGTGTTCTATATAATTACAAGGATTTTTGGACCCTTTTTGTTTATAACAGCTGCTATTACAATTCTTGCTTTAAAAATCATGCATTCTCAGTAGTCCATCTAACAGGTTATCTTCCCCATAAAAACATTCATTGTTTTTGTCTCTCTAATTAATATGATTTTTTTTTAACCCTCAAGATCCAAACCGCATTTAGTTTTTATTACCTGTGTTATACTTGGGTTTTCTTACCTCCCTGATGGAATCTAAAATTCTATGAATTTAGGCATTATCACTTATTTGTCTTTTATAACCTTCTGCAGAACCCAATATAGTAGTAAAAGTTCAGGAAGAATAAATAATAAAAATTGTTTCATAAATATTTATTGTAATTTTCAGGGCTGCTACATTGCAAAACCACAGTGGGCAATACAGTCTATAAATTTGTTTCTTAAAACATGTCCAAAATTTCTAAGCTAAAATCTTTTGGGCCAGATGTGTTTCATGATTCAGAATTATATAGACATTTTAAAAAAGATGATCTTGAATAAAACTTTATAATGAAACATTAATATTTATACAGCGAAATGTATGAACACAGCCTATAAAATGTGAGTTTGGGCCTGGTTCTGCTGCCAAATGAAGTCAGTTCAAGTGAAGTCTCATTGACAAATAACTACAACAGAACTTTTGTTAGCACGTCTTTTTGTATATTAAAATTGTGAATGAGGAATTGTTAACCTCTGTCCGTTCCTGGCTTTATCTAATCAGTCTGGATTTCTTAATTCATGATGCCAGGTAACCTCAAGCTTTGTCCTTAATTATTCCTCTGAAAATGTCATTCTTTGTTGGTCCCTTTTAACTTCCTAGGGTACTTGAATGTCAAAACTGGTCCCTTTTAACTTCCTAGGATACTTAAAGGTCAAAACCGGCCACTAGACCTCACTAGGGAGCAGAGGCTAGCTCAGACTATGCAGAGCTAGTGTGGAGGGAAATCAGGCACTAGGTTGATGTGTAATAGCAGCCTCCTCAGGAAATTCTTGTTTGAAGAATAAAGCATATCATCATATTGTATCCTGTCAGTGAGCAGTTTGGTGTGTATTTTTTTCAGCTACTTTTCTATACATAGTAATATCAAATGGATGAAGTTATTTTAATCCAAATGACATTATAGCTTGCTTTTTTCACAAAATCCTATATTTTAGATACATTTTGACATCTTTAATATAAACAGCTTTTTTCAAATGTCACAGAGTATCTTATTGTTGGGATATATCATAATTTATTAATATCTTATTCACAGACATTTGTTTGGGCTATTCTCAGCTTCACAAATAATGTAGTAATAAATACCCACCTAGAGGTATTGCTACACGTTTCTAGAGTTTATGGTTTTTTTTTTTTTTTAAGATTTTATTTATTTGTCTGAGGGACAGAGAGAGACAGAGAGAGAGCAAGAGCATAATCAGGGTGAGGGAGAAACAGGCTTGCACTGAGCAAAGAGCCCCATGCGGGACTTGATTCCAGGACTCTTGGGATCATGACCCTAGCTGAAGCCAAGCACTTAACCAAGTGTTAACCTAACCAAATGTCCCTAGAGTTTAGTTTTTGTTTTTTGTTCTTAGGTTTTTGAGAGGTAGTTTCTAGAAATGGAATTGTTAGGCTAAGTAATGAATGCCTTAAGTAGGTAAGACCAAATTGTCCTCCAGTTCTCAAAATTATTCATGTTTTATCAACCTGATTGCTAGAATGACTATTATTGTTTTAATCAGTAATAATTATTGAGCATTGAATATTTTTCATACTTCTGTAGACTGTATTTTATGAATTATCTTCATATTTTTTGTTCATTTTTCTTTGTCTTTTTTTCTTAGTGGTTTGTAAGAATATTTTACATATTAATAATGACATTCTTTTGACTTATACATGTGTTACAAATACTTTTCCAATTTGTCCTTTGACTTTTTTGTCTTAAAAAATAAGTTTAGAAATTTGTTTATATAGTAAAATTGCATAAATTTGGTTTTGAATGATAGATTTCATCTCAGTATTAGAAAATTTACCACTCCAAGATTATAAAATTCATACCTCCAAGTTCCCATGCTTTCAATATTTTTTTCTTAAAAAACCTTAAATTTTGATGTCCCTGAATTTTTTTTTTTGTATGAAAACCCAGTAGTCCAAGGGTCATTTACTGAGTACTCCATCTGAAACTAAAAGCTTAATGCCTAACTCTTATTTTTTTTTAAGATTAGAAGTCCTACTATTTCCAAGAAAGAACATTTTTTTTACTATTACAAGACAAAATAAATAAACTCTTTCAGCACAACTTATTATTTTTGGTTAAGTTGTGAGTCTTTGCTTACGAACCTAAAAGGTTGGAATGAAAACAGATAATGAACATTAAACATTCAGCATGACTGCAGCAATTAAGTTGAAATATAAAATGAAGAAAGCTCTGCAAATGTCATTGCTATGGTTGATTTTTAACACAGGGACCTTAAAATACAGTAGCATCATAATTATATTTTGTAACATAATGATGCATGACAGAGCAAATCTTTTTTTTACCATACAGTGTTTTTCTCACTGCACAGTATTTAGTTTCAAATTTAAACTACATATTTTCTCTTATAAAAGAACATGTGTTCCAAACTGTTGATATGTCCTATGATAAGGGTCACAGTGGTATGCTACATTTAGCAGAAGGGACCCTTTATCTGCTTTTTCAAGCTAAAGGCAAAGTTTTTGTTAGAAAAATGAAGTAATTCAGTTTTGCAAGACATCCCTTTGTGATGTAAAGAGCATTTTGGAAAACAGATACCTGCAGGTGATTCTGTTGTTATTTGATTTGTTGTGAAGGCATTATAGGTACATTATAGAAAAAAAGAAGTTTCAAAACTACATAAACACTGGAAATAAAATTTTCTAAGTTCTTAAAAAAGTCTTCTAAAGGATTTCAATGCTTAGATTCTGGATATATTTAATAATAGTGACATTTATGTGACATTTATGACATACCAGGACCTTGACTTTATGTATTACATGAAGCACAAAAAGGTTAAATCACTTGCATAGACTAATAGAAAATAAATGGCAGAGCTGAGATTGGAGCCTAGAGAAATTTCTGTCTTATCCATTATGTTACATCTTATCCATTACCTACTGTCTCTTTGTGTTAATTATTTGTCATGAAAACTGATTTACATCAGGGAGGGAGGAAATTTGCTAATTGAATTTCAGGGTAAAAGAAACTTTGCATAATAGACAGATGGGATTGAAAAATGAATACTCAGTAAGAAGCCCTGCAAATAGTCCATTCATTGTCCATGGTTTCTGGATGACTGACTTCCACCTTCCTTTTAGACGTCCAACACTCTCCCACCCTCACTTTCAACTGATGACCTTGATTCATAATTTTCTGAGAAAACTTTCTGAAAATTCTACCACCACATATACTCATGTAGCATCTAACCCATAGTCAATTTTCTCTCCTGTTACTAGAGATCTGTGTTTCTCTTCAAGGCCAGCCCTCTCCCCTTATATGTCAGGTCCAGTGTTCTGTTGACTCAAGGGCAGGCCCCAGCAATTTTCCCCCTCTCTACTTAAATCATAATTTTCCCCCTCTCTGGTGAATCATTCCCATCAGCATTTAAACTTGCCATTATTTCTCCCATCTTAAAATAAAGCCAAAATACTCCTGTTGGTTTTACTTATTCTTCAACTGCCTACTATTTCTCTACTTCTTTTGCAGCCACATTTCTCTGTGGCTTAAATCTATTCTTCATTAAATCTATCCAGTCTTCCTTAAATCTATCCAGTCTTTTGTTTCTGTCCCTCATTCCACCAAAACTTCTCTTGTCAAGGTTACCCCATAGTAAAAATCTGATGGGCAATTCTCAGTCCCAGCTTACTTGCACTTGACAATTGATTGCTGCAGCTTCCTGGAAATACTTTTTTTCTCTTGGCTTTCAGGACACCACACTTTCTTGATTTTTCCCTACTGACCCCATTCAGTCTCCTCTTCTCCTTTAGCTTTTAATATCAGAGAGCTTAGTTCTCAGTATTTGGACCCCTTTTCTTTCTGTTTATCTACTTACTTCCTTGGAGGTATAATTTAGTCTCATGGTTTTAGGTAAATCATCCTGGTCTCTCTCAAATCTCTATCTTCAAGCCAGACTTCTTCCTTGAATTCCAGACATATATCCAAAAGCTAACTTAATATCTTCATAAATGACTACTGAACATCTCAACTAACAAGTCCAAAAGTTAGCTCCTATTCTACAGCATTTTAATGACCTATTCAGCTGTTTCTTATGCATAATAAAGTACTGCTTTACTCAGGGGGAGCCAGAGTCTTTAAACTGGGAAGTGATATAGAGATTTTTTTTTTAATTTTTTCAATTTATTTATTTTCAGAAAAACAATATTCATTATTTTTTCACCACACCCAGTGCTCCATGCAATCTGTGCCCTCTATAATACCCACCACTTGGTACCCCAATCTCCCACCCCCCCACCACTTCAAACCCCTCAGATTGTTTTTCAGAGTCCATAGTCTCTCATGATTCACCTCCCCTTCCAATTTATCCCAACTCCCTTCTCCTCTCTAACACCCCTTGTCCTCCATGATATTTGTTATGCTCCACAAATAAGTGAAACCATATGATAATTGACTCTCTCTGCTTGATTTATTTCACTCAGCATAATCTCTTCCAGTCCCGTCCATGTTGTTATTTGTTGCTGATTTGTTTTTAAGAAAGTTAACTCTAAAAGCAATAAAGAAGATGAACAGAAGATGATACTAGGGAGCCAGTTTTTTTTTTTTTTTAATTCTTTTCTCAATTTTAATTTTAATTTATTTCTCCTTGTTTACCTCTCTCACAACCCCCCCCCCACTATCCCTATTTTGGGGCCACATCTTCCATTCAGACATTGTGAGGAATAAAGAAATTAAATAAATGAAGAAGAAAAAATTCTCACAAAGCAAAGTAAAATCAATTTACTAAACTTCGATTTGGAAAGGGATAAGACACATACTGAATACTCATTTCTTTTTTGTTTTGTTTTGTTTTTTGTTTTTTTGGGGGTTTTTTTTGTTTTTTTTGTTTTTAGTTTTTAGTTTTTTGTTTGTTTGGTTTTTTATTTTTTATTTTTTATAAACATATATTTTTATCCCCAAGGGTACAGGTCTGTGAATCACCAGGTTTACACACTTCACAGCACTCACCAAAGCACATACCCTCCCCAATGTCCATAATCCCACCCCCTTCTCCCAACCCCCCTCCCCCCAGCAACCCTCAGTTTGTTTTGTGAGATTAAGAGTCACTTATGGTTTGTCTCTCTCCCAATCCCATCTTGTTTCATTGATTCTTCTTCTGCCCACTTAAGCCCCCATGTTGCATCACCACTTCCTCATATCAGGGAGATCATATGATAGTTGTCTTTCTCTGCTTGTTATTTCGCTAAGCATAATACGCTCTAGTTCCATCCATGTTGTCGCAAATGGCAAGATTTCATTTCTTTTGATGGCTGCATAGTATTCCATTGTGTATATATACCACATCTTCTTGATCCATTCATCTGTTGATGGACATCTAGGTTCTTTCCATAGTTTGGCTATTGTGGACATTGCTGCTATAAACATTCGGGTGCACGTGCCCCTTTGGATCACTACGTTTATATCTTTAGGGTAAATACCCAATAGTGCAATTGCTGGGTCATAGGGCAGTTCTATTTTCAACATTTTGAGGAACCTCCATGCTGTTTTCCAGAGTGGCTGCACCAGCTTGCATTCCCACCAACAGTGTAGGAGGGTTCCCCTTTCTCCGCATCCTCACCAGCATCTGTCATTTCCTGACTTGTTGATTTTAGCCATTCTGACTGGTGTGAGGTGATATCTCATTGTGGTTTTGATTTGTATTTCCCTGATGCCGAGTGATATGGAGCACTTTTTCATATGTCTGTTGGCCATCTGGATGTCTTCTTTGCAGAAATGTCTGTTCATGTCCTCTGCCCATTTCTTGATTGGATTATTTGTTCTTTGGGTGTTGAGTTTGCTAAATTCTTTATAGATTCTGGACACTAGTCCTTTATCTGATGTGCCTTTGCAAATATCTTCTCCCATTCTGTCAGTTGTCTTTTGATTTTATTAACTGTTTCCTTTGCTGTGCAAAAGCTTTTGATCTTGATGAAATCCCAATAGTTCATTTTTGCCCTTGCTTCCCTTGCCTTTGGTGATGTTCCTAGGAAGATGTTGCTGCGGCTGAGGTCGAAGAGGTTGCTGCCTGTGTTCTCCTCAAGGATTTTGATGGATTCCTTTCACACATTGAGGTCCTTCATCCATTTTGAGTCTATTTTCGTGTGTGGTGTAAAGAAATGGTCCAATTTCATTTTTCTGCATGTGGCTGTCCAATTTTCCCAACACCATTTATTGAAGAGGCTGTCTTTTTTCCATGGGACATTCTTTCCTGCTTTGTCGAAGATTAGTTGACCATAGAGTTGAGGGTCTATTTCTGGGCTCTCTATTCTGTTCCATTGATCTATGTGTCTGTTTTTGTGCCAGTACCATGCTGTCTTGATGATGACAGCTTTGTAACAGAGCTTGAAGTCCGGAATTGTGATGCCACCAACTTTGGCTTTCTTTTTCAATATCCCTTTGGCTATTCGAGGTCTTTTCTGGTTCCATATAAATTTTAGCATTATTTGTTCCATTTCTTTGAAAAAGATGGATGGTACTTTGATAGGAATTGCATTAAATGTGTAGATTGCTTTAGGTAGCATAGACATTTTCACAATATTTATTCTTCCAATCCAGGAGCATGGAACATTTTTCCATTTCTTTGTGTCTTCCTCAATTTCTTTCATGAGTACTTTATAGTTTTCTGAGTATAGATTCTGTGCCTCTTTGGTTAGGTTTATTCCTAGGTATCTTATGGTTTGGGGTGCAATTGTAAATGGGATGGACTCCTTAATTTCTCTTTCTTCTGTCTTGTTGGTGTAGAGAAATGCAACTGATTTCTGTGCATTGATTTTATATCCTGACACTTTACTGAATTCCTGTACAAGTTCTAGCAGTTTTGGAGTGGAGTCTTTTGGGTTTTCCACATATAGTATCATATCATCTGTGAAGAGTGATAATTTGACTTCTTCTTTGCCGATTTGGATGCCTTTAATTTCCTTTTGTTGTCTGATTGCTGAGGCTAGGACTTCTAGTACTATGTTGAATAGCAGTGGTGATAATGGACATCCCTGCCATGTTCCTGACCTTAGCGGAAAAGCTTTCAGTTTTTCTCCTTTGAGAATGATATTTGCGGTAGGTTTTTCATAGATGGCTTTGATGATATTGAGGTATGTGCCCTCTATCCCTACACTTTGAAGAGTTTTGATCAGGAAGGGATGCTGTACTTTGTCAAATGCTTTTTCAGCATCTATTGAGAGTATCATATGGTTCTTGTTCTTTCTTTTATTGATGTGTTGTATCACATTGACTGATTTGCGGATGTTGAACCAACCTTGCAGCCCTGGAATAAATCCCACTTGGTCATGGTGAATAATCCTTTTAATGTACTGTTGAATCCTATTGGCTAGTATTTTGTTGAGTATTTTCGCATCTGTGTACATCAAGGATATTGGTCTATAGCTCTCTTTTTTGATGGGATCCTTGTCTGGTTTTGGGATCAAAGTGATGCTGGCCTCATAAAATGAGTTTGGAAGTTTTCCTTCCATTTCTATTTTTTGGAACAGTTTCAGGAGAATAGGAATTAGTTCTTCTTTAAACATCTTCTTTAAATGTTTGGTAGAATTCCCCCGCGAAGCCGTCTGGCCCTGGGCTTTTGTTTGTTTGGAGATTTTTAATGACTGTTTCAATCTCCTTACTGGTTATGGTGATACCTAGCTGATCTCCTGCTAGCTGAAGTAGTCTCAGCCTGCTACTTCTCCACCATCTTGACTCCTCCCTATAATTCTAGTTTTTTACAAGGTCAATTTTGGGTGAAGTCAGAGTGGCTCTAGAGAATTATAATAGAATCTTAAGTCATCTGATATGCTAAAACAGAAATTTGAAAAAAATAATGATGTTGAACATTCACAAATTCAGGTGTGCAATACTCAAAAGAAAAAATAAAACTAGGGGTGCCTGGGTGGCTTAGTGTCTGCCTTTGGCTCAGGTCATGATCCCAGGGTCCTGGAATCAAGCCCAGCATCGGGCTCCCTGCTCTGTGGGAAGCCTTCTTTTCCCTCTCCCACTCCCCCTACTATTCACTCTCTTGCTATCTCTCTCTGTCAAATAAATAAAATCTTAAATAATAATAATAATAATAATAATAAACTCTTAGATCTGAGGGAAAGAACCATTTATATGTGTAAAAAGTCATAATCTTAGAGTATCACAATGATTTAAGCAACCTTGTTGACATGTAGCTTTGTAATCTTTTTCATATTTTTGTAGATAAAAACTCTACAAATTCTCAGTATTATGTCAAATTTTCTTTAAGTAACATAATTGTGTGGGTTTTAAAATATTGTATAAAATTTCTTCTCTAAATGACTACTGGTTAGCTAAATACATGTTTGCAAGAATCGGGTTAGATGCTGCATATAATTTGGTGTTTTAAAACTACAAAGATATGTAGATAATTAAGAGAGAGGTCAGAAGAGATCCAGAGGCATTGTTTTCTTTATAAAGAGATCAGTAAGACTAGCCTCAGGACAGAGCAACTGATCCACAGTCAGAAAGAAATTAGAAGGTGGGGTGCCTGGTTGGCTCAGTTGGTTAAGCATCTGCCTTCAGCTCAGGTCATGATCCCAGAGTCCTGGGATCAAGCCCCACATCATGTTCCTTACTCAATAGAAGCCTGCTTTTCCTTCTCCCTCTGTCAGCTGCTCTTCCTGCTTATGTTCTCTCTCTGTAAAATAAATGGAAAAATTCTTGAAAAAAAGAAATTAAAAGGAAATGAAAAGAAGAAAGAAGAGGAAAAGATTGTAAATGATAACATCAAAGACTTAGAGTGTTAAAATAAGAATGTCACCTGTAAGATTCTGTAAACTACTTCATTCTTCCTTCAGAATATATTTAGAATCTGACCTTTTATCACCATGATTATTCTTCTTTGGATTTATTATGGTAGTGTTTTAACTGTTCTTTTCCACATTTGTGCTCCTAGAGTCTATACTCAAAGTAGAACCCAAAATGATGCTGTTAAAATATAAGCCAGATTATATCAGTACTCTGCCCAAAACTCTGCAATGACATTAAACTTCCTTCAGAGAAAAGCCAAAGTTCTTTCAGTGGTCTCCAAGGCCCTCCCTGAGCCTCTCCCTGTTATATTCTTACCTTCTTTTCAACTACCATTTCTTCTGGCTCAGTCAGCTCTAACCTTACCATTATAATGAAACCCAAGTTCATATGCCGGATGTGCAAAAAAGCCAATCACTCCTCTATGGAATACGGAAAAAGGAAAGGATTTATTCAAGAAGCAGCCAAACAAGGAGATAGAGATCTAGATCAAATCTTTCTCCCTGAAGGGGGAGGATCAGAGACATTTAATGGCAAAGGAAAGGATCTGGGTAGAGAAGAGAGGAACTGTGTGATTTCAAAGTCAGATAAAGATGGAGAGGCAAGGAAGATAGTGGAGTTGTAGGGGACCCTAGTTTTGTCTGGTGCCTGGAATTCAGCTAGATAGCTAGCAAATCATTCTTAATACCTGAGAACTCAACCAGAGATTAAAAGAAAAGCTGAAATTCTATGAATAGAAAAGCAACCACTTCTTGTAAACTAATTTCTTATTTTATTAACTCTTTTTTAAAAGTCTTTTAATTTTCATTTTTACATTTACATTTTATATATATATTTCATTTTTGGTCTCCTTTCTTTGTATTCAATTTTGGTTTTGTATTTATATATAAGTGTTTCTTTCTTTACAGTTTTGGGATCTAGTCTCTTCTAACAAATAAACCAAGTACACCTAGGATCTAGTTTAATGTTCTATTCTTTTCACCTGCTTGATTCTATTCTCTTTATTTCTTTTTCTCTTATGGATTCTGTTCTCTTCTAATATGCTTAGTGTGTATTTTTCTGGAGTTGTTGTTGCTATTTTTGTTTTTTCTCTCATTCTTCTATTCTCTGGACAGAATAAAATGGAAGAACTCACCCCAAAAAAAGAGAACGGGAGATAGTATTAACTGCTAGGGACTTAACAATATGAATATAAGTAATATGTCAAAAGTAGAATTCAGAATGATTGTTAAGATACTAACTGGGCTTAAAGAAAAACATAGAAGACACTAAAAAAATTTTCTAGAGAAGTAAAAGAACTAAAATCTAATTAGTCAAAATAAAAAAGGCTATTACAGAGATGGAATAAAAAATGGAGGCTCTAATTGCTAGGATAAATGAGGCAGAAGAGAGAGTCAGTGATATAGAAGACAAAATGTTGGAGAATGAAGAAACAGAAAAAAAACATAAACAACTACTCAATCATGGGGAGGAAATTAAAGAGTTAAGTGATACCATAACACAAAACAATATTAGAATAATTGGGGTCCCAGAGGAAGAGGAAGGGGGGCAGAAGGAGAAAATTATAGCTGAGAAGGTCCCCAGCTAAGAAGCTGAGGAAGGAAACAGGCATTCAAGTCCAGGAGGCACAGAGAACCCCCCTCAAAATCAATAAAAATAGCTCAACAACTTGACAAGTAATAGTGAAGCTTGCAAATTTCAGAGACAATGAGAAAATCCTGAAAGAAGCTTGGGACAACAGGTCTAAGCACCTACAAGGGTAGAAACATAAGGCTGGCAGCAAACATATCCTCAGAGACCTGGCAGACCAGAAAAGATGGACATGTTACATTTAGGGTGCTAAATGAGAAAAATATGCAACCAAGAATAATTTATCCAGCAAAGCTGTCCTTTAGAATAGAAGGAGAGATAAAGAGTACTCAGCACAAATGGAAAATAAAAGAATTTGTGGTCACTAAACCAGTCCTACAGGAAATATTAAAGGGGATCTTATAAGTGAAGAGAGAGCCCAAAAGTATCAAGACCAGAAAGGAACAGAGACAATATACAGAAACAGTGACTTTTCAGGCAATACAACGGCACTAAATTCATATCTTTTAATAGTTACTCTAAAAATGAATAGGCTAAATGCTCCAGTCAAAAGACACAGGGTATCAGACTGGATAAAAAAGCAAGACCCATTCATATGCTATCTACAAGATACTCATTATAGACCCAAAGAACCCTCCAGATTGAAAAACAGGGATGGAGAACCATTTATAATGCTAATGGACATCCAGAGAAAGCTGGGGTAGCAATTCTTGTATCAAATTCAATTTTAAATCAAAGACATGGGGAAGGACACTATATCATAATAAAAGGGTCTATCCAAAAGAAGATCTGAAAATTTTAAATATTTATGCCCCTAACTTGGGAGAAGTCAATTATATAAACCAATTAATAATAAAATTAAAGAAATGCATTGATACTAATACAATAATACTAGGAGACTTTAATTCCCACTCACAACAGTGGACAGATCATCTAAGCAGAAGTTCAACCAGGAAACAAGGACTTTGAATGACATACTGGGCCAGATGGACTTCATAGATAAATTCAGAGCATTCCATCCTAATGCAACAGAATACACATTCTTCTCCAGTGCACATAGAACATTCTGCAGAATAGATCACATACTGGGCCACAAATCAACTGGTACCAAAATATTGGAATTATATCTTGCATGTTTTCAGACCACAATGCTCTGACACTTGAACTCAATCACAAGAGGATATTCGGAAGGAAGTCAAATATTTGGAGGTTAAAGAGCATCATACTAAAGATTTAATGGGTCAGCCAGGAAACTAAAGAATTAAAAAATTATGTAAACAAATGGATACGCAACTGTTCAGAACCTTTGGGATGCAGCAGAGGCAGTCCTAAGAGGAAGATACATAGCAATACAAGCCTCACTCAAAAAAAAACTAGAAAATCTCTAGGATTTTGATGGATTCCTGTTTCACACTGAGGTCTTTCATCCATTTTGAGTTTATCTTTGTGTGTGGTGTTAAGAGAATGGTCAATTTTCATTCTTCTGTATATAGCTGTCCAATTTTCCCAGTACCATTTATTGAAGAGATTTTTTTTTCCATTGGATATTTGTTCCTGATTTGTCAAAGATTAGTTGACCATAGAGTTGAGGGTCCATTTCTGGAGACTCTTTTCTGTACGATTGGTCTATGTGTCTGTTTTTGTGCCAATACCATGCTCTCTTGATAATCACAGCTTTGTAATAAAGCATGAAATCAGGCAACATCATGCCCCCAACTTTGATTTTCTTTTTCAACATTTTCTTGGTGATTTGGGGTCTCTTCTGGTTCCATACAAATTTTAGGGTTGTTTGTTCCAGCTCTTTGAAAAAATGCCAATGGTATTTTAGTAGGGTTGGCATTGAACATGTAGATTGTTCTGGACAGCATTGACATTTTCACAATGTTTATTCTTTTAATCCATGAGCCTGGTATTTTTTCCATCCTTTTGTGTCTTCCTCAATTTCTTTCATAAGTGTTCTGTAGTTTCTGGGGTATAGATACTTTACCTCTCTGGTTAGGTTTATTCCTAGGGATCTTGTGGTTTTTAGTGTTATTATAAATGGAATTGATTCCCTAATTTCTCTTTCAGTAGTTACATCATTAGTGTATAAGAAAGCAACTGATTTCTGTGCATTGATTTTATATCTTGCCACAATACTGAATTGCTGTATGAGTTCTAGTAATTTGGGAGTGCAGTCTTTTGGGTCTTCCACATAAAATATCATGTCATCTGCAAAGAGAGAGTTTGACTCCTTCTTTCCAATTTGAATGACTTTATTTCTTTTTGTTGTCTGATTGCCGATGTTGAAAAGTAGTGGTGAGAGTGGGCACCCCTGTCGTGTTTCTGATCTTAAGGGATAATCTGGCTTTTCCCCATTGAGAATGATATTCACTGTGGGATTTTCATGGATTGATTTTATGAAATTGAGGAATGTTCCCTCTCTCCCTGCAGTCTAAAGAGTTTTCAGCAGGAATGAATGCTGTATTTTGTCAAATAATGATTCTACATCATTTGAGAGGATCATATGGTTCTGGTCTTTTTTTATTATTATTAATATGTCCTATCACATTGATTGATTTGCAAATGTCAAACCACCCTTGCATCCCAGGAATAAATCCCACCTGGTCATAATGCACACATCCTTTTAATATACTGTTAGAACCTATTAGCTAGGACATTGCTGAGTATCTTGGCAGCCAAATGTTTTAGAAAGATTTTCACCAGATTATAGACAATTGAGAAACACTTGGAGCTGTAGAGACAATTCAGGAAGTCAAAACAGTAATTGAGGTCAGTAGTCATGAAGTCACACAAATTGGTGATGTGGAAAGAAAAAGAAGGAGACAGACATGGAGGGCACCACCAAGGAGAAAAAGTAATTGCTTGGCATCCAGTTGGTTATGGGTAATGGGAGAAAAAAAAACAGCCATCACTATAATATGTTGAGAAGGGAGAACTAAAAGAATAGTAATGCCATTAAGAGATATAGAAAAGACAGGAAGAAGAGCTGGGTTGGGGAAAAATAATGAGTTCTATTCTGTACATGTTGAGTTTGAGAAAAAACAATTTGAAAAAACTGACATTCGAAAGAAAGAAAGCTGTGATCACCAAGACAGCACGGTATTGGCACAAAAACAGACATAAAAATCAATGGAATAGAAAAGAGTCTCCAGAAATGGACCCTCAACTCTGTGATTAACTAATCTTTGACAAATCAAGAAAGAATATCCAATGGAAGAAAGAAATCTCTTCAATTGGGAAAATTGGACAGCTATATACAGAAGAATGAAACTAGACCATTCTCTTAACACCATACACAAAGATAGACTCAAAATGGATGAAAGACCTCTATGTGAGACAGAAATCTATCAAAGTCCTAGAAGATAACAATGGCAATAACCTTTTTGACATCAGCCACGGCAACTTCTTTCAAGACGTGTCTCCAAAGGCAAGAGAACAAAAGCAAAAATTAACTTTTGGGACTTCATCAAGATAAAAAGCTTCCACACAACAAAGGAAACATTCAACAAAACAAAGAGGCAACCCACAGAATGAGAGAAGATATTTGCAAATGACATTTCAGAGAAAGGGCTGGTATCCAAGATCTATAAAGAACTTATCAAACTCAACACTCAAGAAACAAATAATCAAGTCAATAAATGGTAAGAAGACATGAACAGACACTTCTCCAATGAGGACATACAAATAGCTAATAGACGCATGAAAAAATGTTTATCATCACTGGCCATCAGGGAAATTCAAATCAAACCACATTGAAATACCACCTTACACAAGTTAGAATGGCAAAAAATAAGAAGGCAGGAAACAACAAATGTTGGAGAGGATGTGGTGGAAGGAGGACCCTCTTACACGGTTGGTGGGAATGAAAGTTGGTACAGCCACTTTGGAAAACAGTATGGAGATTCCTCAAGATATTAAAAATAAATCTACCCTATGACCCAGGAATTACTGTAATGGGTATTTACCCCAAAGATATAGATGTAGTGAAAAGAAGGGGCACATGTGCCCTAATGTTCATGGTAACACTGTTCACAATTACCAAACTGTGGAAGGAGCTGAGATACCCTTCCACAGATGAATGGATAAAAAAGATGTGGTTCATATATACAATGAAATATTCCTCAGCCATCAAAAAGGATGAATACCTACCATTTGCATCAACATGGATGGAACTGGAGGGGATTATGCTAGGTGAAATAAGTCAAGCAGACAAAGACAATTACTACATGGTTTCACTCATATGCGGAACATAAGGAATAGCACAGAGGACATTAGGGGAAGGAAGGGAAAAGTGAAGGGAGGAATATCAGAGGGGAAGTAAAAGCATGATAGACTATGGACTTTGGAAAAAAATCTAAGGATTTCAGAGGGGAGGGAGCTGGGAAGATGGGGTAGCCCAGTGACAGGTATTAAGGAGGGCATGTGTTGCAATGAACACTGAATGTTAACACACAAATAATAAATCATGGACTGTATGGTGACTAACATAAGATAAAAAAAAAAAAAATTAAGAGGGGTGCCTGGGTGGCTCAGTGAACTAAGCTTTTGCCTTCGGCTCCAGTCATGATGTCAGGGTCCTGGGATTGAGCCCTGTATTGGGTTCTCTGTTCAGTGGGGAACCTGCTTCCCCCACTCTCTCTGCTACCTGTGATCCTCTCTGTCAAATAAATAAATAAAATCTTAAAAAAAAAATCAAGAAAGTTGCAAAAATAGTACAGTGAGTCCCTTGTACCCTTTACCTAGTTTCCATCAGTGGTAAGAACATACAACTATAGTACAACTTCAAAACCAACATATGGACAATGGAAGAAAATTGCTAACTAGACCACAGACCTTATTCAGCTTCACCAGATTTTATATGCATTCGTTTGTGGGTATGTATACGTCTATGCATGAACTATTTTGAATTCACAGAGAGTTTTCCACTGTGCTTGGTTACTCATGATTTGTCAGATTTTAGTGAGTTTGAAAGGTCAGATAACCTGTGCCTAAGTGATGTGTCTATGTCTGAGTTCCTTGAGGATAAAAATGGAAGAGCAACAAGAGGAAAATGTGAAAGAGAAAAAGGTTACTTATTTAACCACTGTAACTACAAAGTTTGCTTGTGTTTGAAATATAGAATCTGGAGCCTGTAAAAAAGAATTAGAAAATCTCAAACGTGCAAGCTAACCTTACATCTAAAGGAGCTGGAGAAAGAAAAGAAAAGAAAGACAAAGCCAGAAGAAGAGAAATAATAAAGATTAGAACAGAAATCAATGAAATAGAAACTGAAAGAACAATAGAATCTGATCAATGAAACTGGAAGACACTTCTTTGAAAGAATTAGGAAGATTAATAAACCCCACCTGGACTTGTCAAAAAGAAAAGAGAAAGGACCCAAATTAATAAAATCATGAATGGAAGAGGAGAGATCACAACCAACACTGAAAAAATACAATTATAAGAACATATTGTGAGCAACTATACGACAATAAATTAGGCAATCTGGAAGAAATTGATGCATTCCTAAAAACATATAAACTACCAAAACTGAAAGAAGAAGAAATAGAAAACTTGAACAGACCCATAAACAGCAAAGAAATTCCATCAGTAATCAACCACCCCCCAACCAAAAAAAGGAATATGGGCCAGATGGTCTCACAGTGGAATTCTACCAAATATTTAAAGACATTTAATACCTATTCTTCTGAAACCATTTCAAAAAATAGAAATGGAAGGAAAATTTCCAAACTAATTCTATGAGGGCAGCATTACCTTGATCTCAAAACCAAAGACCCCACTGAAAAAGGAGAATTAGAGACCAATATCCCTGATGAACATGGATACTAAAATTCTCACCAGAAGAATACACACCAACAGTACATTAAAAGGATTATTCACCATGATCAAGTGGGATTTATTCTTGGGCTGCAAGGGAGTTTCAACATCCACAAATCAATCAAAGTGATAAATCACTTTAATAAAAGAAAGGACAAGAACCATATGATCCTCTCAATCAATGCAGAAAAAGCATTTGACAAAAGACAGCATCCTTTCTTGATTAAAACTCTCCACAGTATAGGGATAGAGGAAACATACCTCAATATCATAGACTCCATATATGAAAAGACCACAGTGAATATCATTCATGACAGGGAAAAACAGTGCTTTTCCCCTATGGTCAGGACCATGAAAGTTTGTCCATTATCACCACTGTTGTTCAACATAGTACTAGAAGTCCTTGCATCAGCAATCAGACAACAAAATGAATGAAAAAGCACCTGTGTCAGCAAAAAACAAGTCAAACTGTCACTCTTCACAGATTAATGATTATGATATGGAAAACCCAAGAGACACCATCCCAAAATTGCTGGAACTTATGTAGAAGTACAGCAATGTGGCAGAATATAAAATCAATGCACCAAAATATGTTGCATTTATATGCACTAACAGTGAGACAGAAGAAAGAGAAATTAAGGAGTCTATCCCATTTATAGTAGCACCAAAACAATAAAATACCTAGGAACAAGCCTAACCAAAGAGTTAAAGTATCTGTACTCTGAAAACTATAGAACACTCATGGAAGAAATTAAGGAAGACACAAAGAGATAGAAAAACATCTCATGCTCATGGATTAGAAGAAAAAAAAATCATGTCTATGCTACCCAGAGCAATCTACACATTCAGTGCAATCCCTATTAAAATACCACTGACATTTTTTATAGAGCTGGAATAAATACTCCTAAAATTTGTATGGAACCAGAAAAGACCCCAAATAGCCAAAGTAATGTTGAAAATGAAAACCAAAGATGGTGATATCACCTTTCCGGACTTCAAGCTATATTACAAAGCTGTAATCATCAAGACAGTATGGTATTGGCACAGAAATAGATGCATAGATCAATGCAACAGAATAGATAGCCCAGAAACAGACCCTCAACTCTATGGTCAACTATTCTCTGGCAAAGCAGGAAAGAATATCCAGTGGAAAAAGTCTCTTCAACAAACGGTGTTGGGAAAATTGGGCAACTAACTACCTGCAGAAGAATGGAACTCAACCATTCTCTTACACCATACACAAAGACAAACTCAAAATGGATGAAGGACCTCAATGTGAGAAAGAAATCCACCAAAATCCAAGAGGAGAACAGAGACAACAACCCCTTTGACCTTGCCCGCAGCAACTTTTTCCTAAATACATCTCCAAAAGCAAGAGAAACAAAAACAAAAATGAACTATTGAGACCTCACCAAGATAAATCTTACGCACAGCAAAAGAAATAGTCAGCAAAATTAAAAGGGAACCTATAGAATGGGAAGATGCAAATGTCTTATCACATATAAGGCTATTATCCAAAATCTTTCTAGAACTCATCAAATTCAACATCCAACAAACAAGCAAACAAACAAACAAAAATCCAGTCAAGAAATATGCAGAAGACATGAACAGACATTTCTCCAAAGAAAACTGACAAATGACCAACAGATAGATGACAAAATGCTCTACATCACTCAGCATCAGAGAAATATAAATCAAAACCATAATAAGATACCACCTCACACCAGTCAGAATATTCTCACTTATGTTTTAGGGTTTAGGAATATGACAAACTTCTACTACTGTACATATTTACCTGATACTTGAGAGAAATTGGATTCTTGGGCAGGGGGGTGCAGGGCTCTAGTTCAGGATGAAACTTAGAAGCATCCTTATATAAAAGATGTGAGGTACCATGCCATTCTCTGCCTTTGCTGCCTGCCAGTGTTATGTAACCCACAAGCAACCCCTTTCAGGAGCTCATGTCTGATGCCCAATGCCCATAACTGTTCTTCAGGAACATACTCTGTGCCTTCTTTGTCCTCAGCTGAAGACTATTTATGTCTATTTAATCTTTAGGTACTTTGGAAAAATTAAATACCTATATAGTGTCTATTTTTTATAAGGATTACATGAAATAAGCCAGTTAAATTCCTAATATATTGACCCATAGTATACTTAATATTTTTTCCTCCTGGCGCACCTTGGTGGCTCAGTGGGCTAAACATCCAACCTTTATCTCTGCTCAGGTCTTGATCTCATGATCGTTGAGTTTAAGCACCCTGCATTGGGCTCCATGGTGGATGTGGAAACTACTTTTTAAAAAATTGTTTTCTTCTTTACCTCCTCCCCACCCACCTTTTCCTTCACTTTAATAAGACAAAAACAAACAAACAAACAAAAATACCCTTGGCTCTTACATGAAGATACTTTAAAACTTAATTCTTCATTATTGTCAAGCTACCTTTCACACTGTCAGTCTTTGTTCCCGTCTGTCTTTTTTCCTGTTTTACATAACAATCCCCAGACTGGCTAATGTGGAAAAGTAGTCCAAGCCTTAGTCTCATTCTGCTTGTGTCTTCAGAAGAATTTAACTTCTAGAAAACATTTATAAATTTTCAAAGAGTAGTATAATGAATATCTATACACAACCATATGAAAGTAAACTGTAGGCATACTATCTTACTTCTCAAAATTTCAGAGCATATCTCCTAAGGACAAGAACATTCTGCAAAATAACCCTGGTATCACATCAGAAAATTTAATAATGATACAGTAATATTATCTAATATATACTCAGTATTGAGATTTCCCCATTTGTTCCCAAAATGTCCTATATAGGTTGTTTTTTCATGAAAGCTCTATCAAGAACTATGTTTTACCTTTGGTTAAGTCTTTTTCCACTCCTTTAATCTAAAAAGATCTTCCCACCTCTTTTTGTCTTTTAGGACATTGACACTTTTGAGGAGTCCAGAACAGCTGTTTTATAGAAATTCCCACAATCTAGATTTGTCTCTTTTGTAGTTGTCGTTGTTTGTTTTTCCCCATACAATTAAATTCAGGTTAAACATTTTGGAAGGAGTCATGTGCAGGCCAGTAGTTCTCAAACACTCTGGTCTTATGACCCCTTTCCTATACATGCTTATTGAGAGCCCAAAGAATTTTTGTTTATGTGGATTATATCTCTCTGCATTTATCATATTGTAAATTTAAAATGGTAAGCTTTGGAAATTTTTTATTAAGTCATTTAAAAAATAGCAAAATTATTTGATGTTAATTTTCCAGACCAAAAACTTTAGTGAAAAGTGTGACATTGTTTTACATTTTTACAAGTCATTTTAATGTCTACTTTAATGGAATGCAGCTGTGTTTCATATCTGTGCCTACAGTCAGCCTGTTGCAATATGTTGTTTTGGTTGAAGCATATGAAGAAAATGTGGCATCACGCAGATATGTGGTTGAAAAATAGAGGAGTATTTTAACTGTCTTTTCAGTCTTGACAAGTCAACATTTTCTTAGGGATTGCAAAAGGATGATTTTCTATTTCTTTTATTTCTTCTGATTTTATCAGCTGTAAGTCTTTTTTATAGTTCTTTCTCTCTTCCAAAAGGTAATTTAGTAATCTTAAAATACTGGAAGGCCTAGTAGATGTTTATTTCCCCTTGATTATCAATTTTCAAAGTAAAGAGTTTGTGCCTTAGCATCATCCTGTCGTTTCCAGTGAGTATGATTTTTTTTTCTTTCTCTTCTTCTTTCCTTTCTTCCATATCATTATGTACTAATGGTTGTTTATGTAGTCAGTATGTTTTAATCACTTGAAATAAATTTTTTGATGTTTAAATTGTCTTTGGTCAGTGTGGCTTTGACACTGTTTCATTAACCCTCAATAACATCAAAATAATTCACAACAAAGTATCACAGATTGAACTTGTACATTTTCTGCCACAGTCCTAGATCAACCATTCCTCCAAAGAGCTCTGGTTCCTTTCAGATGAAAATGATATTAGACAGAGCAATCTGGATCCCAGTGTTTATTGCTGCTGTGGTTGCATTTGCTTCTAGGCATTTTAAGTGGATCAACCTGAAAAACACATCTTTTTTAAGAAATGGGACAATCATGATTTACACCAGAGTTCCTCAACATTGGCACTGCTGACATTTGGGCCCATTAATTCTTTGTTTTTGGGATTTTCCTGTGCACTGTAGGAAGTTTAATAGCATCCCTGGCCTCAGTAGCATCTACTACTCAGTTGTATGAACCAAAATTGTCCCCAGATAATTCCAGAGCTCTTGTCTTGTTGAGGGGCGCCTGAGTGGCTCAGTGGATTAAGTTGCTGCCTTCGGCTCAGGTCATGATCTCGGGGTCCTGGGATTGAATCCTGCATCAGGCTCTCTGCTCAGCAGGGAGCCTGCTTCCCTCTCTCTCTCGGCCTGCCTCTCCGTCTACTTGTGATTTCTCTCTGTCAAATAAATAAATAAAATCTTTAAAAAAAAAATGTCTTGTTGAGAAGCACTGGTTTACAATTTTATTTATAACAAAATTAAAATAATTGTTATGGTTTTTATCTATATGTTTATGTATTTGTATGTGTGTTTTCACACACACATTTTCACAGTGCCAACAAAGCATGACCTCTAACAACAGCAGCTCTATGGGCTTGTTGTTCTATGGGCTTCTTGTTCCATCTTCTCTATGAAACTTTGGTCCATTTCCATCATCATTAATTTTAAAAAAAAGTCTCACTTCAGTGACCAAAATGTACAGGCCGGCATGATAGTCAAAATTTCAAACTCTCACCTGATTTAGCATTTGTCCTTTGCTAGAGCTCAGTACTGCTGGGGGCCTGAAGCTACAGAGAACCAACAAGATCACCTTCTTCTATGTTTACCATGCTCACATTTCTAAGATTCCTTAACGGCTGATTTTGACCTTTTCTATGTAGAGGCATAGGAAAGAGAAGGGTTAAAAGGAGAGGCACAGTTGTACTTGGCAGGCACATATATGACTGTCACTGGAGTTTTCTGTGCTTGGTAGATGATTATAGCTGGCCATTTCTCCAGCAAGATACTTGGTGAAATTCTTGGGATATTTCACTGGAAAGCTCCAACTGTAATCCCATAATGTAGGTAATACCTCTCTTCTCTCTGGAAACATGTTACCTCTCCTCTCTTCTTACTTCTATTCTGTTTCTGGACTTCAAATGGTTGGTCCTACATAAACTCCTCTCCCTCTGTTGGATCAGAGTATCCTCTAATCTGTTCTCTCAGGTGTAACTATTTTTAATAAGAAATTAAAAAGCTTTTTATTGGCATAAATAATTTTAGGAAAGTATTCAAAGAGAGGTATAAAGCTTAATGAATTATCACTGAATAAACGAAACTAGGATATCATCATCCAGGTCAAATGATTTGCAAATCATTAGCTTTCCAGAAGTCTTCTTGCACCCCTTCCAGTCACTCCCAATAGGTAACTACTATCTAACTTTTAACATTATAGATGGTTTTAACTGTCTGGGGATTTTATATTAATGCAATCATATAGTACTTTTCTTTGTCTATTATTTTACATATTATATTTATGGATCCATCTATATTTTTGTGTAGGCTATTTATTCTCATTGCTGTATAGTAATGCATTGAAAAAATGAAAAAAATTGTTTATGTATTATTCTACAGATGATCATTGGAGTTTTCAGTTTGGGATTATTATAAACAGTGCTTCTATACATACTGTGGTACATCTCTCTCTCTCTCTCTCTCTCTCTCTCTTTTTTTTTTTTTTCACATATGTATACCTGTCCTTACAGTTCAGTTTTGCATTTGGCTCTCCCTAAGAGTTTTACTGGTCCTAGACAACTATTTGTTTCTTGGCACAGGTTCATACATCACGTGGTAGAGAAAATCACTCTTTCAAAGGCCAAGATATTTGTATATTTTGTTTTTAGTCATGGGTGGCTCTTCTCCCCACCCAAAATTTGCGGGCAGATTCCTGGCTTCATCAGCATAGTTTGGGTAGTGTTCTCTAACCCATTTTTCACGGAAAAACAGCCTTTTGAGATTCTCCATTTTATGTAGGTTTAAGTTACTACACTCTTCTCCCAGTGGGGCTGTGGCCACAAATCCCAGGCCCTTGTGGGTGTCAAACCCTAGTTCTTGGCTTCTAGGTCCTATATCTGATCTGAAACTTTTTCTGACCACAGTCCATTCCCGTTTACCCACTCTTTTTTCTTTTTTAATTTCTGGCTTATTAAGATTGCCCCCCCCTCCTTTTCTGTTCTAGATTGTAATTAAACAACATACTTTTGTTTTTCTTCAACATTTGTGTTTGTGGTGGAAGCAGTGCCTCCATAAGTATGGGCTCAGTTGCCTCAAGGCCTTACTTCATGAATTATACCATACCAACTTTCTTGTCTTTGTTCTTTATCTGTTAAACATATATATTCATTTATCTCACTATTTTACTACATGTTCCCCCACTTTACTACATGTTTTCCCCTCCTTTTTAAAGAAAGGCATAAAAATGTTGTGACCACTTATGCTTATGAGGCCACATAAATAATATAGAATTCTTATTTTAAAGGTAAATCTCTTTGTAGCTAATAAAGACTTCATTTCAAACAAAATGGAATTTTTGTCATGTACCTAAAATTTTATAAGTCATTAGGCACGTAAAATGACCTACTCACATTTTAATAGTGCTTTTTTTCCACAGAATATGATTCTCTTAATAATAGTAGAAATTGAATTTATATTAATGTATTAAATGCAGAGAGCAGTTGGAAATAATATATAAGTATAGCCAGACATTCAGTAATCCCTTTTTTCAGATCATTAAAATTGGAGGGGGAGAAGAACTATGAGAGACTGTGGACTCAGAAGCAAACTGAGGGTTGGGGGGGGGCAGGTTGGGAAAGCCTGGTGGTGGGTATTAAGGAGGATGTGCATTGCATGGAGCACTGAGTGTGGTGCATAAACAATGAATCTTGGAACACTGAAAAAATAAAATAAAAATTAAAAAATATAAATATTTCAGAAATAATAAGGACTTCTGTCTTTGCAAAGGTAGATGTTAAGAATAAGCTTGCTGGGGCACCTGGGTGGCTCAGTCATTAAGCATCTGCTTTTGACTCAGGTCATGATCCCAGGACCCTGGGTTTGACCCCACATCAGGCTTCTTGCTCAATGGGAGTCCTGTTTCTCCCTCTCTCATTCCCCCTTCTTTTGTTCCCTCTCTTGCTCTCTCTCTTTCTGTGTCAAATAAATAAATTAAAAAATAAATAAAAATAAGCTTGTTATAAATGAACAAAGGAAAAAAGAGACAGACTCTTAAATATGAGGAACAAACTAGTGGTTACCAGAGGGAAGGTGGGTTGGGGGGATGGGTGAAAATGGATAAAGGGGATTAAGAGTACACTTACCATGATGAGCACTGAGTGACATATTGAAACATTGAACTACTATATTGTATGTTTGAAACTAATATAACACTATATGAATTACACTGGAATTTAAAAATTATAATGAACAATAAAAGTATAAAAAATAAGCTTGTTAAAGATACTAACTCATGGGCGCCTGGGTGGCTCAGTGGGTTAAGCCGCTGCCTTCGGCTCAGGTCATGATCTCAGGGTCCTGGGATCGAGTCCCGCATCGGGCTCTCTGCTCAGCAGGGAGCCTGCTTCCTCCTCTCTCTCTCTCTCTCTGCCTGCCTCTCTGCCTACTTGTGATGTCTCTCTGTCAAATAAATAAATAAAATCTTTAAAAAAAAAAAAGATACTAACTCATGATCTATTAATGTAAAAAGGCAAGAATTTTCTTGAAATAATAGGCATTCTGTATACAAACATTGAAAGGTGCTAAAAATCTGGAGCAACAGATTTTTTTAAAAGTTAGTATATATGATAATAAGTAAAATATTACTATAGAGTTTATATTGTTGAGTACAACCATAGTTATGGCTTTAAGTGAAAAAATAAATATAATTAAGTACACATATATTCAACAAATATTTATTGGACTCTTAATTTACATAAGAGTTACGAAAGACCTAGTTTTTAACTTCACAAAACCTAAGGAAGTCAAGCAGTATTTACAATACATACATATTGAATATTTAGTTGTTTACACAGAGGAAATGTCTAGGTCTTTCTGGAGTCAGTTAAGACCAGATTTGAAATATAACCAAGAGTTTCCCAAGCAGATAAATTTAGAAAAAGGAGGAGAGTCATAAAGACATGAGAGATTTGGGAGAAATATAAGGATGTTAGTACAGCTAGAACATAAAATGAAAGAGAATATGTAATTTAAAAGAAAAGATGTAATAGTAATCACCCCTTGCTTTTCCTACCCTAATCTATAAACAATATTTTCCAAGGGGAAAGAGGAAAATGTGGTGCTCTATTACAGACCTTTGGCAATATTGCATCAGGTTTCAAAAAGGACAGATGACATATCCTTTCCCCTGCTTGATTAAGCAAATGTTTAAGGTACTTCTGTGTTCCTTTACCATAAACTTTGGCCAGAAGAGTATATCTGATTTTATTGTTGACTACTATAAAATATTAAAGGAAATTTAACAATCTTCTAAAATCACTTTTCACACTTAAGAAGTATAAGCTAGAGGCGCCTGGGTGGCTCACTGGGTTAAAGCCTCTGCTTTCAGCTCAGGTCATGATTCCAGGATCCTGGGATGGAGCCCCATATCAGGCTCTCTGCTCAGCAGGGAGCCTGCTTCCTCCTCTCTCTCTGCCTGCCTACTTGTGATCTCTGTCTGTCAAATAAATAAATAAAATCTTAAAAAAAAAAAAGAAGTATAAGCTAAAGATGTTAAAAACTCAGTCTGTGTTACAAGACTTTATTCAAAAATGAAGCATGCAAAAAAGTAAATTTTCCAGTTAATTAAGGTTTATGTGTTTAAGCTGAGATTTTTTTTGTTCAACCCAAATAAATTAGATTGTCCATCTTTATTAAATGGAACATATTTGTGGTTTAATATCATCATGGTTAAATATTAAATTCATTTTCCAGACCTTTTGAAAATATGTTATTTCTCCTGCACATATGATCCCAGGATCACACATTTGTCCACATTTCTTCTTGTCCTCTCCTTCATTCAATACTTCTCATTGTTTTAATTTTTTCTCTCTTTATCATTATTTTTATCTATTGTATTTTCTAATTTGCAGCCAAAATTAACTGCAGTAAAGTCAATACAATCAGTAATGGTTTTTTTCATGTGTTACTCACAATCATTAGACCATTTAAAAGTAAGATAGCTCCAGGATATTCCAATAGCATTAAGTGTATAGATTTTATAATGGCCTATCTTAGAAATGCCTTTAATTCTTTAGTCTGTATCTATGTTCTTGATGCTTTAGATGTCAGAAAGAAAAAGTTTTACTACAGTTTGACTATCTTATAGAACTAATACTTACCAACAACATGTAACTAATCTTGAAATGATGGAAAGATTTAAGGGCAATCTGATGCTGACACCGTTAAGAAGATGCACAGAAATATTGTGTAAACCCTCAGATTGATTTATAAGGTGCGTTCATCTCATTAAGGCTTCTGAAGACACAGGTAAAGTATTAAATAGATCTGGAGCATCACCAGTATTCGTGTATGCCAAGCAAAAGCCTGGCTGAGACAGTAATCCACTCACTGATGTGCACTTTTTAAAGTTGTCAGTGCATAAAATTTCCAATGGTATTTAGATATCATAGATAACTTTTGTGTGTGTGTGTGTTTTGTTTGTTTGTTTGTTTGTTTTTTAGGGCAGCATAACTATTTATGTGCTGGAAGAAATGACTGCATTGTTGATAAAATCCGCAGAAAAAACTGCCCAGCATGTCGCCTTAGAAAATGCTGTCAGGCTGGCATGGTCCTTGGAGGTAATGCTTATATTTTCATCATTAATATGTTGAGTGTTTACACTCTAAAACCATGGATCAGGAAATTCTAGTTTTCTTATACATCTTTGTTCTTGGTTTACTTTTTCTGTCATGATTATTGGTGTCTTAATTAAGTAACCATTACTATCCCATTAACTATAGATTATCATTATTTTGAGGTCTGTTATGAGAAGTAGTAAGCCTTCATTTACCTATATTGCTTATAAGTAGATGTTATGAGAAGTTCACCAGTTTCTTAGTAAGTTACATGAGTTGGATCTAGGCTCTGACATTGATTATCTGTGTGGCTCTGATAAGTCACCAACCCATTCTGGGCATCAGTATCCTTATCCATAAAATGGGAGCACTGAAGTTCTTTCCAGCTCAAAAACTGATCCTGTGAATTGATTAAGTACATTGATCTCCATCCCTCCTTCTCCCCAATAATCTCTCCCATCCTACATCCCTACCTCATTCTCTTTAAGTAACTATTTATTGAGCCCTTACTACTTACCAGGTACTATACTAAGTTCTGGGAGTGTATACACATACATACATATATACATGCATAAACACACATATAAATACATAAATAAAACCTACCATCTGCCCAAGAAGAAACCTACCATCTGCTTACATTCTGGGGAAAGAAGCAATAAATACTTATGTCAAATTATGATAAGGGCTATCAAAAATATGATATATGGTGAGTTAATAGGAAGTATCAGGGAAAGGAATCACTCCTGAATCCTTTATTTTCATTTCATTTAGCCATTTCTTTTTTCCCCTTCTTTTTTTTTTTTTTTTTAAGATTTTATGTATTCCTTTGAGAGAGAGAGAGCACAAGCAAAGGGAGAGGCAGAGGAAGAGGGAGAAGCACTCTCCCCACTGAGCTGGGAGCCCAATGTGGGGCTCCTTCCCAGTTCCTGGAGATCATGATCTGAGCCAAAGGCAGACATTTAACCATCTGAGCCATCCAAGTGCCCCTTTTTCCCCTTATAAATATATTTACTTTTTGTTCTATCCTCCCTAAGTTTTTATTTTCAAGTATTCTTTTTTTTTCCTTTCTTCAAATTTTTATTTTAATCCCAGTTAGTTAACATACAGTGTAATATTAGTTTCAGGTGTAGAATTTAGTGATTCATCACTTGCATTCAATACACAGTGTTGATCACAAGTGCCTTCCTTATCCCCCCCCCATCCATTTCACCCATCCCCCTTACCAACTCCCCTTTAATAAGCTTCAGTCTGTTTCTTGGTTTGCATGCATCTCTCCTTTTTTCACCCCTATGTTCATTTGCTTTGTTTCTTAAATTCTGCGTGTGATTGAAATCATATGGTGTTTCTCTTTCTCTGATTGGCTTATTTTGCTTAGCATAATTTACTTTACCTCCATCCACATTGTTGCAAATGGCCAAGAGTTCATTCTTTATTATGACTGAGTAAAATTCCATTATATATACATATCATGTCTTTATCCACTCATCAGTTGATGGACATTTGGGCTTTTTCCATACTTTGGGTGTTGTTCATAATGCTGCTATAAACATTTTGGTGCAGGCACTAGGGTGGCTCAGTCAGTTAAGCATCTGCCTTCGGCTCAGGTCATGATCTCGGGATCCTGGCAACAAGCCCCTTGTTGGGCTCCCTGCTCAGCACGGAGTCTGCTTCTCCCTCTCCCTCTGCCCCTCCTCCCTTCTCATTCTCTCCCTCCCTCTCTCTCTCATATAGATAAATAAATAAAAATCTTTAAAAATCGATAAACAAATATCAGAGTACATGTATCCCTTCAAATTAAAATGTAATCATATGATGTTTCTCTTTCTTTGATTCTATCCTTTGCATAAATACCTACTGGTGCAATTACTGGATCCTAGGGTCATTCTATTTTTAAGTTTTTGAGGAACCTGCATACTGTTTTTCAGACTACGCATCAGTTTGCATTCCCACCAACAGTTTAAGAAGGTTTCCCTTTCTCTACATACTCGCCAACACCTGTTGTTTCTTGTGTTGTTCGTTTTAGCCGTTCTGACAGGCATGAGATGGTATCTCATTATAGTTTTGATTTTTATTTCCCTGATGTTGAGTAGTGTTGAGTATTTTTTCATGTGTCTGTTAGCCATCTGTATGTTTTCTTTAGAAAATTATCTATTGATATCTTCTACCCATTTCTTAACTGGATTATTTGGTTTTTAGGCATTGATTTGGATAAGTTCTTTACAGATTTTGGATACTAACCCTTTATCTGTCATTTGCAAATATCTTCCCCATTCCATAATTTGCCTTTTAATTTTGTTCATTGTTTCCTTCAGTATGCAGAAGCTTTTTATTTCAATGTAGTCCCAAGAGTTTATTTTTGTTTTTGTTTCCCTTGCCTCAGGAGACATATCTAGTAAGAATTTGCTATGGCTGATGTCAAAGAGGTTACATGTTCTCCTCAGGATTATGATGGTTTCCTGTCTCACATTTAGGTCTTTCATCCATTTTGAATTCATTTTTGTGTATGGTGTAAGTGGTCTAGTTTTGTTCTTTTTCATGATGTTTTCCAGTTCTCTTCCAGGATTTTGATGGTTTCCTGTCTCACTTTTAAGTCTTTTATCCATTTTGGATATGTGTGTGTGTGTGTGTGTGTGTGTGTGTGTGTATGGTGTAAGAAAGGGTACAGTTTCATTCTTCTGCATGTTGCTGTCCAGTTTTCCCAACACCATTTGTTGAAGAGCAAGCCTTTTTTTTCCATTGAATATTCTTTACATTTTATCAAAGATTAATTGAACGTATAGTTGTGGGTTCATTTCTGGGTTTTCTTTTCTGTTCCACCGATCTATGTGTCTCTTTTTTTGCCAGTACCATACTGTCTTAATCACTACAGCTTTGTAATATAACTTGAAGTCCAGAATTGTGATGTTTCCATCACTTAACTATTTCTTCGGCAATATATCTGATAGCATGCATACAATGTAATAGTTATTTTTTTAAAAAAACACATTAGTATGAACTTATAAGATTTTTGTAGTTTTTTTCTTTTATATGTATATTTCTTTTTTTTTAAGATTTTATTTCTTTGTTTGAGAGAAAGAACTAGAGAGCCTAAGCAGGTTGGGGACCATAGAAGGAGAGGGAGAAGCAGGCTCCCCACTGAGCAGGGAGCCCAATGTGTGGCTTGGTATCAAGACCCTGCGATCATGACTTGAGCTGAAGGCAAATGCTTAACCATCTGAATCACATAGGTGCCCCTCATGTATGTATGTATGTGTGTGTGTGTGTGTGAGTGTGTGTGTGTGTGTGTGTGTGCATAATTTCTATAGAATATACTTGACATATAAGTAACCTTAGTTTCAGGTATAAAACTTAGTGTTTTGACTGCTCCATATATTATGCTAGGCTCATCATGAGTGTAACAACAATCTGTCATAGAATTCTATTGATTTATAGATTCATTGATTTAAATTCCCTATGCTGTAGCTTTCATCCCTGTGACTTACTCACTTCATGGATAGATAACGTGTGCTTCTCACTCCCTTTCACCTATTTGGTGATCATCCCAGCACCTTCCACTCTGGTAACCATGTTTGGTTTCTGTATTTATGGATCTATTTATGCTTTTTTATTTGTTTAGACTTTAAATATAAGTGAAATCATATGGTATTTGACTTGCTCTGACATATTTCACTTAACATAATGCCCTCAAAGTCCATCTATGTTGTTGCCAATGGCAAAATCACATTCTTTTTTTGACTGAGTCCAGTGCATATATATACCACATATTCTTTATCCATTCATCTATTGGTGGACACTTGGGTTGCTTCATATTTTGGTTATCATTTATAATGCTGAAATAGACATAGGGGTGCATATATCTTTTCAAATTAGTGTATTTGTTTTCTTTGAGGTCCAGTAGTGGAATTACCGAATCATATGGTATTTCCATTTTTAATTTTTTGAGGAACATCTGTACTGTTTTCCATAGTGGCTGCTCCAATTTTCATTCCCATGAACAGGGCCCAAGTCTTCTTTTTTCTCCAAATCCTTGTGAACCCTTGTTATTTATTGTCTTTATGGTTCTATTATTCAGACAGGTGTAGGGTGATATCTCATTGTGGTTTTGGTTTGCATTCCCCTAATGATTAGTGATGTTGAATATCTTTCATGTGTTTGTTGGCCATCTGTATGTTTTCTTTGGAAAAATGTCTATTCTGGTCTTCTGCCCATTTTTAATCAGTTGGCTTTTTTTGTTGTTGTTGCTGAATCATGTAAGATCTTTATACATTTTAGATATTAAGACCTTATTAGATATATCATTTGAAAATATTTTCTTGCATTATGTAGGCTGCCTTTTTGGTTTGTTGATGGTTCCTTCATTGTGCAAAAGCTTTTTATTTTGATATAGTCCAGTATTTTAATTTTGCTTTTATTTCCCTTGCCTGAGGAGACCTAACTAGAAAAATGTTGCTAAGGTTGATGTTCAAGAGATTACTATCTGTGTTTTCATCTGAGAGGTTAATGGTTTTCAGTTTCACATTTAGGTCTTTAATCCATTTTGAGGTTTTTTTGGTGGATGGTGTAAGAAAGTGATTGAATTTCATTCTTTTGTACATATCTATCCAGTTTTCACAGCACTATTGGAGAGACTTTTTCCTGTTACATATTGTTACCTACTTTGTCATAGATTAATTTACCCTATAAGATTGGCTTACTTCTGGGTCTCTATCATGTTACATTGAGCTGTGTGTCTGTTTTTGTCCAGTACCATACTGTTTTGATTACCACAACTTTGTAGTATATCTTGAAATCCACAACTGTGATACCTCCAGCTTTGTTCTTCTTTCTCAAGACTGCTTTTGCTCTTCAAGTTCTTGTGTAGTTCCATACAAATTTTAGAATTATCTGTTCTAGTTCTATGGCAAATGCTATTGGTATTAGCAAATACGAATTGTACTGAATCTGTAGATTGCTTTGGATAGCATGGACATTTCAATGGTACTAATTCTTCCAATCCAAGTTCATAGTATATGTTTCCATTTGTGTCCTCTTCAATTTCTTTCATTAATGTCTTATAGTTTTTATAGTACAGGTCTTTCACCTCCTTGATTAGGTTTGTTTCTAGATATTTTATTCTTTTTTGGTACAATTGTAAATGGTATTATTTTCTTATTTCTCCATCTGATACATTGTTATTTGTATATAGAAACACAACAGATTTCTTTATATTAATTTTGTATCCTGAAACTTTACTCAATTTTCAGAAAATCCAATTATTTAGTGGGAACAGCAATGAAACTTCAAAGTTACTTTGTGCCAGTTAGTATCTGGAGTTTGACTGTTTTGTAGGCAGTGGAATCAGTGACTTTTCTAACAAACTATTCATGAAATAAGATCCAGGTTTCTAAATGCAGCACATGGAGCCTTTCCTTATCTAATAAGTAGTCTCTCTTTTTCTAAGTCCTTCTTTCATCAGTCCTTTGGGAAGCTACACTGTAGTCAGAGGCTCTCACCTGTCTTTGCATGTATTTTGCTTTTGTCTGTATCATTCTCCCTTTAGTCTTCATGAACTCTTACTTGTCTTCCATATGAAGTGTGACTTTCTTGTGAAATTTTCCCATCTCTTCAGTCACTGTAAGGAAAGAGATTTTGTAGGAATACAGTTATCATTGTTTTGCATATCTGGAAAGGTTGAAAGCCCTTGAATGAGCTTGTATTGTAGTGTGTCCTCATTTTACTTATTTCAGCATTTCTACTCTTATAATGGAAGATGGAGCAAATTGACCAAAGCAGAAGTGATTGAATACACAACCATCAAGGAATGGGATTATTCAAAGGGGAGACTTCTCTCCCTCTGTAGACAGAGAAACTGGTGTTCATTTGGAAGAGAGACTTTGGTTCTAGTTAACAACACAGATGCTCAGTGAGAAATAGAATAAAAGAAGAGAGCTTTATAGAAGACTCAGAACTGGGAAGAAAGAGGAAGATACCAGTCCAGAGATATAGACTAATTTAGCATCAAAAAAGGGTGGGCAACAAGACCATGTTAGTGCAAAGCTGTTATAATTGACTTCATTTTCTTTATATTTCTTCAGCTTAAGGGAAGAATTGCTTCTGTTATAGGACAGAACTCCATTCAGAGGTAAATAGCCCTAACCTCAGAGAGTATAGTAAGAAATAGGCAGAAATGTGAGTAGATAGTTATCATTGTCCAGGTATAATATCCTCAATTTTGTTGTGTTTCCAAGGTTTCTTATTGATATCATGTGCCTCAGTTCCCCCAGAATTTTATGGATTTTTCTCCTTTTGCCTAATTTACTTCAATCAGTGTACTACTTTCTATGGCCAGTGACTATAAACGTCATCATCCAAACTAGAATACCTCTGAGGATGAAATGGAGCACTATCAATAACTAAACTAGGATGATGTGGCTCAGGCGGTTAAGTGTCTGCCTTTATTTTCAAATCATGATCCCAGGGTCCTAGAATTGAGTTCTGCATCAGGCTCCCTGCTCAACAGGGAGCCTTCTTCTGCCTCTGCCCCTCACCCTGCTTGTGCTTTCTCGCTCTTTCTATCAAATAAATAAATAAATAAAAACTTTTAAAAAAATAACTAAACTTGAATAACAGGTATAAACTGAAACTGTCTCAGACTAACTAAGCTGTAGGGAAAGTCCCCCATTTTTCCCACTTAAAAGATGCAAATGTGTTCTGGTCAAAATTAATACATAAACTTCTGGAGATATAGATAAAATAGTCAAATGTTTACTTATATATTGCATTAATTTAGTTAAACACAAGAATTTAAGTCTACTGAATTAGAAGTCTTGTATGTCTAGTCTAACATTTCATCAATAATTTTATTCAAACTAATTTCACAAAACTTTGCCAGCAGGATCTTTGGTTCTCAGTACAGCCAATCTGTAAGTCAGCTAATCATTTGCCAGAATTCATCATCATTTTATCTAAAATATTTGATATGTAGTACTTTTTGAATCAATGGGTAGTACTGTAACTGGAAATATATCCCAAGCCAAATATAGTCATCTACATAATATAACTATTTTAATATTTGTCCCAGAAGAATTTTTTAATGATTCCCCATAACAACTTGCTGTATTATTTAATTATAAAATATATTAAGCCTGAAAAATTAATTAAAATAAATAAGTACCTATGTACCTATCACTCAGTTTTTAATATCAGATCATTTTTTATATTTTCTTCATTTCTGTTGTAAGAAATAATTGAAGCTTTTGGTATGTTCTTCCCTAAACTCAGACTAATTCCTCAACAAATTTCTTTGCCTCTTTTAAAAAAATATCAGGTGTTCTCTACAAACCTTCCAAACTACCACTGTTTGAAGTTATTTCAGTTTAATTTGTCTTTGGCAGCATATTGTCATTCAAAATAATTTAGAGTTTCATAATGTTACATTGCTCATAGGACTAATATATAATGCAGTATCTTTGTTTCTGAGGGATAATTCTCAGATTTAAAAAAAAAAAAAAGGAAAAAGCCTTCCTGTGTTTCAGGCATATATGAAAGAGTGATTAAATTCTAGTATTATATGTGGTCACGTCACATATTTAGAAATACAAAATGCATTATTTATTTGATAAACAGATTTTCACAAAGGTTTATTTGTTGGATGAAACTGGCAATGATCTGCCTGAGAGAATTGGTAGCAAAAGTCTATAGAGTCAATAATCCAATTCTTACAAATCATGAAGGTACCCTTTTTTAACTAGATTCTAATTACTAATTCTGTATTAAATTTCTGGAGTAAGGGGAAACATACTTGTGGTCTACCGAGAATGTGAGAACATCCTTTGGATGGTAATCAAGGTTGCTCCTGGTTGGATTCTTCCTTAATTAGAAGAGTTTCACTTAAGTAATAATTCACTACTGGAAATGGAAATGCAAGCTTTACCTCCCTCCCTTGCTTCCTTCCTTCCTTCTTTCCTTCCTTGTTTATCACTCCTTCTTGAGATTTCTCATTTCTGATATAGACATTTAAATAACAAAAGATGAAACAAAGAGAGAATATTGAAACATTTTTAAAGATTTAATAAAGTATATGGTAGAAGTCAAAAATGTTAAAGTTTTGGGATGTCATGACATAGTTATTGCAAGTTGTTCTTACCAGCTTCAGCAACTATATTCTGTTATGCCCGAGTTTTCGCCTCTGAGAGACCACCAAAGAGCCAAGCACCAATGCAATAACACGAGGGTTTATTTGGCAAGCTTAAGCTTGGGCCCAAGTATACCCAGTGCAGCGGAGTAGGGACTTGGACCCCGAACCAAATTACAGTCAGAGTTTTTAAAGGCAGAGTAGGGGTGGACTCGGCGGTGGGTGAGGACAAAGGGGATGATGTTAGTCTCTAAGGAATTTTGGAAGCAACGTCTCCAGGACCTTGAGGAGCTAGCTATTGTTGGGAAAAAGGTTATTTATTACTAGGAATAAAAAATCTTCTCATGAGACCCTTTAGATGTATATCAGTGGATCATATGCTTGGGAATGGTTGCTGACACTATCTTGGAGGTTTAGAGATAAAGTTTAACACTTCTCCTATCAAGTGTCCTTGTTAGTGAGATTTGGGTTTAGAAGAAATTTAACTTTATTTTCATTTCCTTCTGCTTCAGACTCCTTCAGTTTTATGGTGGGGAGGGCGACATTAGGGCTTGGGAACTGAGTTATTTGCCTCTGGAAATTGGGCCATCGTTAAATCTCTAGGACATTTGTAAACCAAGGGAGACTCCTGTCTTGCAGGATTGTGATCTCTGCAAGTTAACTATTTGTTTTTCTTAGGGCAGCCAGTGGTGGCTGAGGAATGTCTCACATATTTACTGAGGGGAGGGGAGCAGGTGGAGAAGGGGTGCAAGGTGCCAGCTTTTGCTTTGCCAAGATGTCAGGGCTTATGTCAGGGCTAGACTCGAGGTGGGTACAGCCTTGTTTTTCTTGGCCCCTACATGTTCTGATTATAAGAATTGTGTTTGAGTTATTGGGTCTCTTAGTTGCATATAATTCTTATTTTTAAATTAATCACTTCCTTGCCTTCACCAGGTCACAGTGAACTCTTGCATTTTGTTCATTGCCGTACAGCACTGAGTAGGAAAGATAGTTACACACTGAAGGATGGTAATATATCTTCTTTTTTTTTTTTTTTTTTTTTTTTATTTCCAGCATAACAGTATTCATTATTTTTGCACCACACCCCGTGCTCCATGCAATCCGTGCCCTCTATAATACCCACCACCTGGTACCCCAACCTCCCACCCCCCGTCCCTTCAAAACCCTCAGATTGTTTTTCAGAGTCCATAGTCTCTCATGGTTCACCTTCCCTTCCAATTTCCCCCAACTCCCTTCTCCACTCTAAGTCCCCATGTCCTCCATGCTATTTGTTATGCTCCACAAATAAGTGAAACCATATGATAATTGACTCTCTCTGCTTGACTTATTTCACTCAGCATAATCTCTTCCAGTCCCGTCCATGTTGCTACAAAAGTTGGGTATTCATCCTTTCTGATGGAGGCATAATACTCTATCCCCAGGGGTACAGGTCTGTGAATCACCAGGTTTACACACTTCACAGCACTCACCAAAGCACATACCCTCCCCAATGTCCATAATCCCACCCCCTTCTCCCAAACCCCCTCCCCCCAGCAACCCTCAGTTTGTTTTGTGAGATTAAAAGTCACTTATGGTTTGTCTCCCTCCCAATCCCATCTTGTTTCATTTATTCTTTTCCTACCCACTTAAGCCCCCATGTTGCATCACCACTTCCTCATATCAGGGAGATCATATGATAGTTGTCTTTCTCTGCTTGACTTGGTAATATATCTTCTAATTTAGAAATTCTGCTTCTAACTTCTTTCCTTTGGAAATGATTTGTGTAATGATTCACAAAAAATTCTAAAATGAATAGAGCTCTGTATTTTGCATTTGTGGTAAAAATGCTAACTTATTATAAAGGTAATTAGTTCTTAAAAAATAAATAGCTTTCTGTGTAAAAGAATGATTAAATGCATAGCTAATGTTAGCTGACTTTTTCAGGCTGGAATTTTTTACAAGGTTATTTATTTAGTTAGTTAGTTAGAGAGGCTTTTCTTCAGATTTTAAAAAGTTATGTTAGAAAGCTAGTTTATCCCCTACCTCCTCCTACCCTTAGATTTACACCCCTGTCTCTTGGCAAAGAGAGTAATTTTCTGGGCTACAAACTATGGGTTGTGTAGTAAAGGTGTGTTCCTTTTTTCTTCTCCTACACTTGAAGACAATAAGCCTCAATTTTTTTTTTTTTTCTGAAGAATACCAAAATTCCTGAGCAGTACCTTTTGTGGAGGTACAGAAACTTAGTCTATGCCTTTGATTACTATAAAAACTGAAACCATCTGCTCTCTCTTTGGTGCAGGAATTGCTTTGGGTGACAGCTGCCACCTATGCCTTTAGACTTCTCATGGTCTTCCTCTTATGAGCATTTCCTTTTCTACTCAAACCCTGGTCTTTGAATCAACAACCACCATCCCAAGACAGAACCTCACACTCTTTCCTCAGTTCACTGAGTTGAAACCTCTAGCCAATTAATGTCTTCTGTTTACTCCCCAATTGTTCACCCTAAATGCCATTTCACACATGGTAGATAAGGATATTCCTTAGAGCATTCATTCTCATTTCTTTGGTTTTGTTTGTTTGCCTGGGGTTGTTTTTTTGTGGTGTTTGTTTGTTTGTTTTTTGTTTTGGGGGACTGCTTTTATGGATGCCAGCTAGAACTATTCAGTAGTATCTGATACTGTCTCCTATTTCCACATTCAGTAAAAAGTCAGGATTGAGGAATACAAAGGTTCTTCCCCATTTGTAGTCTGACTTTAGTTGGATGATTTAAAACAATTCTAGTAGAGCTTTTTTCCCTAATTACTTAATTTAAATTCAAATGCCTAATTTAATTTCATATTTCCTATTATCTAGCATTTGTATTTGTTTTTCAGCAAAAAACACAGATATATTGTTTCCATCTGTGAAGTAAAGGTGGAACCTGAAAAAGGAAAAGCGAGATAAGTCAGTGCTAAAAGGGGCTGTTAGAGATAGTCTCAGTGTACTGATTCCAGCAACATCATCTTTTTGCTAACCCAAAGTAAAAACGTATATCTAGACATGATTTCTTATAGCTACTATTAGGATAATTGCCTATAAATCCACAAAAACTACAGCAAAGCTTATTATGGTCCTCATAATATCAAAGGATTTGATTTGCACCATTCCCTGTCTGCTGATATTGACCACCTATTTTCTCATCCAATTCCCCAAAAGCTTTCTGGCTGTCATAAAACTTATATTTTAATATCCAGTATAATACCTTGCCTCCATGCAGTAAAGCCCAGCATTATCACATGAACACCCGGTGTCATCCACTCAATATAATATTTTTTTGCCCCAAATAAAAGCAAATAACAGAGAGGCAAAGTAAACAACATTCATTTCAGAACATGATCCAGAATTAGTGATCATTATTACTTTATTCACTCCGAAAGATCTACCTATACGTTTATCTATTGTTTTCCCCCCAACTCAGTCTTTCATTCAATTAATAAACTGAATTTTATTTTATTTTTGTGAAATAAAATGTTTATAAGTTCTTTCTGTGGGAAATTGTTAATGATAAACTTATTTGCTTCCATTTAAAATATCATTATTTAATCTTCATTTTTGGATGATGATTTTGGTAATTTAAAAATTTTATGTTGACTTTTTTTCCTCTACATCTTAAAGATGTTCATCTATTATCCTCGGGCATGTATCATTTTTTCTACAAATTCTCCAATTGATTTAACAGCTTCTTTGAGGCAATATTTTCTCTATATTTATATAAAACATTTTTATACTTAGTTCTCCAAGTTCACTCAATTATAAACTAGTTTCATTTGTTCTACTTGTAAATCATGATTTCTAAATCTGGTAATTTATGTCTTTCATAAACACCAGGAGTATTCTTCCCAGTATTCTTCAAATATTACCTCCTTCCACATTGCCTTTTTCTAACTCTGGAATACTTACTAGACATATATTAGTTAGCCCATTCTGTTTTTTCATCCATTCTGTCTTCTACATACTTTATCTTATTTAATATTTTCCATATTGTTATATACCTATGCTATATTCTGTGTCATTTAGTCAGTTATGTCTTCAAGTTTACTATCTTTTCATTTTAGTACTCTTTTTTTAGACATTATACTTGGTTTTTTTTATAAATCTGTCTTATTTTTACTAGTGTTTCCCTTTTTTGTGTTTCCATTCTTTTTTTCATATAACTTCAATAATTTTAAACACAGTTGTTGCAAATATTCGTAGTCAGTAATTCCAAAGTCCCATAACTCCAGATCTAATTATGCCACTGTACCACAATGGTTTAAAAAAATGCCACTATTCTTTATAGAATTTCCCCATGATTGTAGTATAAATGCTCCTTTATAGCAAATTTCAGGCTACTAATGTTTTAAAAACCAACTGTTAATATTCCTGAATACTTAGTAAGTATTCATGGGCTGTTGTGAGCCAATGCCAGTGCCCTGTTTATTATCTCTGCTACTTCTCATTCATTGTGCCTTTTGTAATTTTGGATTATAAACTCGTGTTTGGCACAGCTTAATATTTTTTTTTAAATCCTATGTGTCCTTAATTAAGGGAGTTTCTCTCCAGAGAATTTTTATTTATTCTTCCAAGCACTTGAAGGATTTAATCAATGAAGGAACACTTTTCATATTTATTTTTTTGCCTCCAGGATTCCCATACCATGCAGATAGAATAATTTCAAGCTGCCAATCTGGGTGAAGGAGGCCTTTGATTAAGAATTCAAAGGAGAGGTTTTTGTTTGTTTGTTTGTTTGTTTAAGAATTCAGAGGAAAGGTTTTTTTTTTTTTTTTTTTCCCATACTGAGCTAGGAGATGAAACAAATGTGCTTTCTTCTCATGTCCCTTTGCCAGTGGATAGAGATAGTCTTCATATTGGATGCCTTGATACTTTGCTGACTTTTTGAGAAGTTTATCTATGCATTTAAAAGTATCTATGCATTAAAAGAAGTTTATCTCCGCATAGTTATACTTCATTCATCATATTAGGTGTTCTGGAGACTAATAAGCTACCCAATTTTCTACATTGTCAATAAGAGAAATTTACATACAATTTTATGCTAATTTCAATCCAATATATTAAACCTGCTTTAAAGTTTTAAATATTATCAGTGTTTAGAAAGAAAATTTTAAAACACTTCTGTAGGAGATGGTATAGCATTGTAATAAGAGTAAGAATGTAGAGTCAGAACAAATAGGGTTTGATTTAAATTTTGCCACTAAGCCCAGCAATTACACTACTAGTTATTTATTCAAAAGATATAAAGGTAGTGATTCAAAGGGGCACATGAACCCCAATGTTTATGTCCACATTTTCCAAAGCATGGTAAAAGCCCAAATGTTGTTCATCAACAGATGAATGAATAAAGAGGTGTGTATGTCTATGAAGGAATATTACTCAGCCATCAAAAAGAATGAAATCTTGCCATTTGCAACAATGTGACTGGAACTAGAGATTATTATGCTATGCAAAATAAGTCAGAGAAAGACAAATACCGTATGATTTCACTCATATGTAGAATTTAAGAAACAAAACAGATGAACATAGGGGAAGGGAAGAAAAAATAAAATAAGACAAAAAGAGAAAAGCAAACCATAAGAAACTCAACTAAAGGGAATGACTTTAGGGTTGCTGGAGGGGAGGTAGGTGGAAGGATGGGGTAACTGGGTGATGGGGATCAAGCAGAGCACTTTATGTAATGAGCACTGGGTGTTATGTACAACTGATGAATCACTAAATTCTACCTCTGAAAATAATAACATACTATATGTTAACTAACTTGAATTTAAACCTAAAAATTAATACATAAATTTCCCCACTAATAGCTGTAGGACCTCAGGAACACACTGAAACTTTTACACATCTTTATTTTCTTTTCCATTAAGACCATATAATGAAAGTTATGAGGGCAAATGAAATGATAGCTCTAAAGAATATCCTTTAGATATCCAGGCACACAGGTGCCTGGCTTATAAAAAAGTTTAGCAAATTGTGGCTTCAAATACCTTTTATGTCTTAGAGTCATTTATGCAGATATTATCATTGGCAAAATATTTAACTTTAATGCAAATTATATTCTTATATCTTCTAAAAGTATTTTAATTATTTTTTTGTAGGAACAATTGAAAAATCAAAGCAGGTATCTTGGAATTGACATTAATTTACAGATTCATAAATAGTAGAGGTACTTAATGTAATGGTTACTGAATATTATTATTATATATGTTTATGTTCCCAAACCATATATTTCCCCTGGAAACATAATCTGAAGGGAAATGTATATATTTTACATGGCAGGAAAATTTGGTAAATGACTGAAAATATTTCAGTTGATTTTTTTTTAAACCTTTGTAGAAGAATGTCCTACTTATTTTGATTTTTGGAAGTACTTTGGTAACTGTTTGGGATAGACTCCATGACTACAGGAGTATGGTGAACTTACAAAAGATATTCACCAGTTTGTGGTATGGGCCCCTCAGCTCTCAACTCTGTATACATTGCCTTTGGTTTTTTTAGGCATCTAATGTAAATGAAGACAAAATGAGATTCTAATGACTTTCCTTTGTTGATGACCTGGGTCTTTTGCCTGTGTTTCTTAATCATTGAATTTCAGTAATTTCATCAATACTTAGCTCTTTCTTAATCCTTATTTTTTTTCTGAAACAGAATATACATTTTTGTATTTGAAACTTCCAGTCTTCTTATGTATTAGCAAAGTATTCTTTATTACCTTCAGAAATTTTTTGTTTTATGTTTTCTTTCCCTTTTTCATGGTCCTCAATAATAATCAGTATCTTAGCTCTCTGGTTTCAGTCTTCCACACCAACCACCCTTTCTCTACTGACTTTAATTTTTAGTTCTTATACCTCATTTTGTGATTTTTCTTAAAAATCTCAACATCATGTCTCTGGTTACTATTTTTAACACTGGCAGTTCTCCTTTTTAATTCTTCTAATAAGGCTTTTTCATCTATAATGGCTTTATTTAATTTTTTTTTCTTTTTCAGCTCCCATTTCAGATTACTGTGTTTTGTAATTTCTTGCATCTTTAGTTTGATGTTATATTTCTCTCCTTTGAATTCTTGAAGTTTAGATGTCACTTTATTTTTGAAATATAGGGAAAGTTTTGCCTAGGTCTATTTCCTATCATAATTCTTCCTCCAACTTGTATTCACCTGATTTTTAATTTTTACATTCTCCTTTTATCATTTCTAAAATTAGTTTTGCTTAAATTCTCTATGATATGTCTGCTACTTACTATACATTTAAGTCTATATAATTCTATCCTGGCTTGCTATTTGACTTAGTAATTGTTAATCATTTCCCTTTGGCTTTCTTTTTACTTTGATTATCCCCTTATAATTTCAGCTAGAAGACTCAAAGTCTTAGCTATTTTGTTTGGTACGGAAGACAGGGAAACAGTACTTGGAGTCATAAATGTAGCTATGGTAGAATAATATCAACAGCTAGAGTTTGCAAGCATATGCAAACCCCAAACATTTTATGAAATTCCTATACCCTCCACCCTAGATTGTCTCTTTTGCTGGAGGGAAATTCCCTTTAGCTTTCTTCTCATTCTTCAGAGAACAGAAGTTATATGTCAGGAGACCTAATTATTATAGACACTTTTGTGGCAAAGATGTTTTTATTGCTGTGCAATTATTGATTTATTCAAAAAAATTTTTATTGTTACTATGTACAAGATACTGTGATATCATCAAAGAGTTTATGTTTTAGTTGAGGACAGAAACAATTAAAAAAAAATAGGATAAAATATTGTAGCCTGCCAGAACATGATAAATGCTAAGAAAAAATAAAACAGAGATGCAGGATAGAAGGTGTTAGGGATTAGTTTACATTTGTCTCTGCTCAGGTGAATATGAACAGTAACTCCAAAAATAATTCCCAGTTTTCCATTACTTTTCTCTATTCTACCTCTTGTCTGGGTTGCCTCTATTTAAACTTAGAAGGCCAAATTGTGGTGGGGGGAGAAGTAGTGTGACCATATGGTCCTCGTTTGGGTGTCCTTTACCATTCTACTATGAAAATGGATGCTGAGGACTTATGTTCTCCGCTTTCCCTGTAACCTTCATATGTCCCAATTAAAATTATTCTCACCTACCACTTTAACATACATTAAGATACTAGACATATTTGGCATATGTTCCTGGGTTCTGTATCCTATCTTATTTGTCCCTATGTCCATTCATACAAATATTTATATAATTCCACCATGTTGGATTGTAATAGTAGTAGTATAAATTGTAATAAACAGATTGGCATGTATTGAAATCATACAATTGCTCTTCCAACAAAATTTTCTTGGCTACTCTAACAATCATTTATTCTTCTCAATGAACAGTAAAACCATCAATCCCAGTTCCAAAATATTGGATTCTGATTGAAACAGCATAATATTTATGTATTAATTTGAGCAAGAGTGATAGTTTAAGGTTCTCAATCCAGAAATATGTCTCTTCATTAATTCACATATTTATTTTGTGTCCTATGACAGAATTTTATACTTTACTTTTTAAAAATTTTGCTTCTTTTTTAAAGGTTTTATTTATATTTTAGAGAAAGAGAGAGAGTATGAATGGGGAAGAAGCAGGTTCCCCAGTGAACAGGGAGGCCAACATGGGGCTCCATCCCAGGACCCTGGGATCATGACCTGAGCAAAAAAGAAGATGCTTAACCAACTGAGTCAGCCAGTTGCCCCCAGAATTTTATAGTTTTAATACAGGTCCTATGTTTTTCTTAAGTTTCTTCTTATTTTATAACTTCCACCTCTGTTATGATAGAATATTACTTTCTATTTTTGAAATGGTAATTATTAGATCTGATATAGTGTTTTTTTATTTCCTAAATTTAGTTATATCTTAATATTTAATTGAAGTATAATTAACATAAATTATATTGATTTCAGGCATGCAACATATTGATTCCACAATTATATACATTAATCAATGCTCATAACAATAAGTGTAGTTACCATCAGTCACCATACATTATTCTAATATTATTGACAACAATCACTATGCTCTACTTTTCATCTCCGTGACTTTTTTATTTTATAACTAGAAGTTTTTACCTCTTAATGACCTTTATCTATTTCACACCTCCCCTCACCCAACCTCTCTCTGGCAATGACCAGTTCTCTATATTTAAGAGCCTGTTTTGAATCCTAAAATTTGTATGGAACCAGAAGAGACCCCAAATTGCTAAGGAAATGTTGAAAAAGAAAAACAAAACTGGGGACATCACATTGCCTGATTTCAAGCTTTACTACAAAGCTATGATCACCAAGACAGCATGGTACTGGCAGAAAAACAAACACATAGACCAGTGGAACAGAATAGAGAGCCCAGATATAGACCCACAACTCTGTGTTCAAATAATCTTTGATAAAGCAGGAAAAAATATCCAGTGGAAAAAAGACAGTCTCTTCAATAAATGGTGCTTGGAAAATTAGACAGTTATGTACAGAAGAATGAAACTTGACCACTCTCTTACACCATAAACAAAGATAAACTCTTACACCATACACGAAGATACTGCCTCAACCTGAGGCAGGAATCTATCAAAATCCTAGAGGTCACTACTGGGTATTTACCCCTAAGATACAGATGTAGTGAAAAGAAGGGCCATCTGCCCCAATGTTTATAGCAGCAATGACCACAGTCACCAAACTGTGGAAAGAACCAAGATGCCCTTCAACAGACGGATGGATAAGGAAGATGTGGTCCATATACACTATGGAGTATTATGCCTCCATTAGAAAGGATGAATATCCAACTTTTGTAGCAACATGGATGGGACTGGAAGAGATCATGCTGAGTGAAATAAGTCAAGCAGAGAGAGTCAATTATCATATGGTTTCACTTATTTGTGGAGCATAACAAATAGCATGGAGGACATAGGGAGTTAGAGAGGAGAAGGGAGTTGGGGGAATTTGGAAGGGGAGGTGAACCATGAGAGAATATGGACTCTGAAAAACAATCTGAGGGGTTTGAAGGGGGGTGGGAGGTTGGGGGAACCAGGTGGTGGGTATTATAGAGGGCACGGATTGCATGGAGCACTGCATGTGGTGCAAAAACAATGAATACCGTTACGCTGAAAAAAATTAATTAATTTTAAAAAAATCCTAGAGGAAAACATAGGCAGTAACTTCTTTGACATCAGCCACAGCAACTGCTTTCAAGACATGTATCCAAAGGCAAAGGAAACAAAAGTGAAAATGAACTTTTGGGACTTTATCGAGACCAAAAGCTTCTGCACAGCACAAGAAATAGTCAACAAAATGAAGAGGCAACCCACAGAATGGGAGAAGATATTTGCAAATGATACTACAAAGGGCTGACTAAGATCTATAAAGAATTCCTTGAACTCAACACTCAAAAGACAGATAATCATGTCAAAAATGGGCAGAAGACATGAACAGACACTTCTCCAAAGAAGACATAGAGATGGCTAAGAGACACATGAAAAAATGTTCATCATCATTAGCCATCAGAGACATTCAAATCAAAACCATATTGAGATATCACCTTACATCAGTTAGAAGGGCCAAACTTAACAAGACAGGAAACAACATGTGTTGGAGAGGATGTGGAGAAAGGGGAATCCTCTTACACTGTTGGTGGGAAAGCAAGTTGGTGCAGCCACTTTGGAAAACAGTGTGGAGTTGCCTTAAGAAATTAAAAATAAAACTACCCTATGACCCTGCAATTGCACTACTGGGTATTTACCCCAAAGATACAGATGTAGTGAAAAGAAGGGCAATATATACCCCAATGTTCATAGAAGCAGTGACCACAATCAACAAACTGTGGAAAAAGCCAAGTTGCCCTTTTACAGACAAATGGGTAAAGAAGATATGGTCCATATATACAGTGGCATAGTACACTTCCATCAGAAAGGATGAATACCCAACTTTTAAATCAACATGGATAGGACTGGAAGAGCTTATGCTGAGTGAAATAAGTCAAGCAGAGAGTCAGTTATCATATTGTTTCACTTACTTGTGGAGCATAAGGAATAACAAGAGGACATTAGGAGAAGGAAAGAAAAAATGAATTGTGGGAAATCAGAGGGGAGATGAAGCATGAGAGACTGTGGACTCTGAGAAACAAACAGGGTTTTGGAGGGGACTGGGATGGGGGGTTAGGTAAGTCTGGTGGTGGATACTGAGGAGGGCAAGTATCAGCACTGGGTGTGGTGCATAAAAAATGAATCGTGGAACTTAGAAAAAATAAAACAAACAAAAAAAGGAATCTCTTTTTAGATTCCTATATAAGTGAAGGGTGCCTGGGTGGCTCAGTCAGTTAAGCATCTGCCTTCAGCTCAGATCATGATATCCAGGTCCTGAGATCGAGCCCTGCATCCCCCACTGGGTTCCTTGCTCAGCAGGATCTGCCCCTCCCTCTGCTCCTGTATTCTGTGCTCTCTCTTTCTCTCTCCCCCTCTCAAATAAATAAATAAAGTATTTTTTAGAAAAAAAAAGCCTCCCATATAAATGAAATCATATTGTATTTGTCTTTCTCTGTCTGATTTATTTTACTTGGCTTTACTTTGCTTGGCTTCACTCTTGGTAGCTTTTGTTCCCTGAATGTTTTCCCTTTTCCTTTTGTTCCCTGAATGCTTTTTTTGTCAACCTTCAAATCTCTGACCCAAAGAAGCCTAGAGCTTGGGGCTCCACTCCTAAGTTTGCCATCTGAGAAAAGCAGTCAATCCCTCCCATCTCCCTGGTCTCCAGTGCACTCTGAGCTTACCCAGCCTGTGACTGAGCATTTCTATCTCTGGCACATGGCCCCATTTGGAGTCTCAGAGCCCCACAAATTCCTGCAGAGTATTCCCATGCAGCTCTTCCTGAAGGAGGAAGTAGGGGATCTTTCTGTATCTGCCACTTATGGGGTCCCTGCTTGAAAGGCAGTCATTGGACTGTGCCTCGGATCACAGTTTAAGGTAATCCCGAGCTGAAAGTACACTCCTCAGCCTGTTTCTGTAGCTGGCTTTCCTGCTCAACCCCCAACCCCTTCCCAGGGCCAGAGATACTTTGGAGGGATATCTGCTGAGGTGGGTGGGATTAAATGGGGTAGGTCCACAGGAGAATGTCATTGCTGAGCATACAATTTTAGCAAGGTAAATAGAGTGTTTATACTAGTTCCCATAAGAATGGGCATTAAACCCACTGATCTTTAAAGCTCTTGAAGTTAAACCATACTAGTACTGAAAGCCCAATGTTATATGGACTCATCTTCCCAGTGCAGGTGCCCAGTTCTGGGAGTGTGTAGTGTGGGGTCTGATCCTCTTTCTTTTCATACTTATGATGTCCCTCCCTTTTGTGGTCAGTCCCACCAAAGGTTCAGTTCCCAGCTGAACTGGGAACTTTACACTTTTCAATATGCCCTCCTCTCCATGAATAACTGTGGAAGGTCTATTCTTCCAGTCTTCAGGTCATTTTCAGAGTTAGTTGAATAGATGTAGCTATTATCACAGTACGTCTATGGGACAAAGTGAGCTTGGGATCCTCATACCCCATCATCTTATGCTACTCTGGGCTAGCTCTCAACACATTCCTAAAAGGCTAAAACCCAAAAGAAGATTCAATATTTACTGAAACCTTGTTTTAAGTAATGTAGTCTATAACATTAGCTCTTGAGAGGCAGTCCTGTCAAAATATTTTCCAGCTCTGAGCTTAGTCTCTACTGAAAGCCATTTGTCTTCTCATATATATTGTTGCAAAGCTCCATGCTCCTCCATTAGATACTGGTGTAAATATTCACACCACACAAACCCAGGGAATGTTGGTGTAATTAATTCTTTAATCCAAGTCTGAGACCTAACATTTTACTTATTCCATTTCATTTTATTAGATTGATGCTAAAACCTACAATGCTATATTCTAAGACTTAAGAAAAATAACAATCTGCTGAAAGATTTGGTTGATATGTATTTACATGATCTTTTCTTTCTTTTTTTTTTTTTATAGGTCGAAAGTTTAAAAAGTTCAATAAAGTCAGAGTTATGAGAGCACTAGATGCTGTTGCTCTCCCACAGTCTGTGGGCATTCCAAATGAAAGCCAAGCCCTAAGCCAAAGAATCTCTTTTTCACCAACTCAAGATATACAGTTGATCCCTCCATTGATTAACCTGCTAATGAGCATTGAACCAGAGGTGATCTATGCAGGACATGACAACACCAAACCTGATACCTCCAGTTCTTTGCTGACAAGTCTTAACCAACTAGGCGAGCGGCAACTTCTCTCAGTAGTCAAGTGGTCTAAATCATTGCCAGGTAATAATAATTTGTATATAGTAGCAAAGAATGAAAATTTTCTATTTCTTTACAAGTTGATTGTTAAAGTCTGTACAATAAATTAAGCATTGTGTAAACAGCATGTTATATAATCATTTCAGCAGTTCAAAATACTTACCTAGGATCTTTAATAATGTGTTTCTTATCTAGGACCCTACTGTGTGTTATGGAAATACAGAAGTCATAGATGATACTTTGAGTCTTGATGATTCCAAAATTACATGCATGAAACAGTTAAGGAACAGCATAAGTTTATGTGTTCAAGCACAGGTGTAATAGTAGTTCAGAGAAAAAGAAATTCTCCATCTACTTAAAAATGTCGAGTTCATTTTAAGTGCTACTTTAACCAACCTCAAATAGTTAAATAAAAACTGAATGTATCTATTCACATAACATATCAAAAATAGTATTCAGAGTACAGTGGGATATTTAAAGTTAGTTAAGAAGTATAATTTATAAGCATATATAAATAAATTGGACATAGGGAAATAAACTTCCTTCTAGTCACTATTTTCTCTATACTCAGACAAAGTGGAAAAGAGTAAGAATCTGGCTTGTACAATCATGAAAGGATTTAAGTCACTTTATTTATAAACTAATTTTGCTTCCTCAGCACAACTCCATACAATGATGAAGTTTTTACTTGGCTAAATCTGAGTCTACAGAGCCAGGAGAATACATGGGTATCCATTTTCATAGAGGCATTAATCCCATAATTAAAAATATAGCATTTTTAAAAATTATATTCTCTTCACACCAAAAATATGCTTACATTTTTAAAAATCAGTTGATTTTTCCAGTATCTAATCAAGAATTAAACATATGCCATTTTAGTCTCCAGGTTAATTCAATAGTCTTTTTAAAAGAATTTTTTTCTCAATTTGACTTAATGTATTTCTGTTATCATTTTACCTCAAAGGTTTGAAATTCAACAAATGACTTGTTATTCAAAAATCAAGGTTATTTGAAACAGAAAGAAAAATAGATTCCTGTTGAATCTTCTAAAAAATATGTGTTGAGAAAAAATTAATAAAATTCACTATTCTAATGGAGATAAGGTAATTTCATAGAAAAATCCAAATACCCAGGTTCTTATTAGCTTCATTGTTGCTGAAAGCCTTGGGCAGGTAATTTTTTTTCTATTAGAAAATTTCTGAGATTTTAAAACTTACTATAAAGTTGTTATCACCTTTATTTTATTTACTTACTTACTTAGTTTCTTATTTATTTATTATGTTATGTTTATTGCCATGCAGTACTTCATTGTTTTTGATGTATTATAACCTTTAATAGATCTTTATTAAATTGAGATATTACAATAAGGATGAACTTTGTTTAAAAATAGGAGTATTTATGTGTTTAACTTTTCTCAGTTTTTATATTATTTAGAAAAGATGGTTTCTTTGATTTTTATTGTTATAGCTTATATTTTTAACATTTTGGAGCTTCTTTACTGTTTCAAAAATTCTACTATCAGTTGGCAAAGTTGGAAAATACCCAATTATAGCTTAAAAGATAATTTATTCACTTTGAGTAAAAGCTAAGTGAACACTTTAAGTTGAAAGATTTACCTATGAAGATTTTTTATCTTCACATTCTCAAAAAGAGTGAGAGAAAATTTTTATACTGAATTTAGCAGCAACTCTTTTAGTGTTGCAAAAATGTTATCTGTGTTTAAGGAATAAAGAATGATGAGATCCACCAGTATTATAGGTACCATTTCCATTAACTGTAATGTAACAATAAGGGAAGCTTATTTGATAGTTCAATTTGGTAATTTAGATTAGCAAATAATTGTGTGACCCATGATCTTTTAAAAATACTGCATGAATGATGAAAATGGTCAATGAACCAGAGTGACTATATTGAACTCTTTGAAAGGACTCATGCATGTAAAGTCAAACCTTTCAGTTGACTTTAAAACAGAATACAGTTTTTACTCACTTGATTCACTCAGTAAGTGGCTATTGCATACCTTCTGTGTGCATGACCTAAACAGTAGTGTTGAAAAGCCAGAAATATAGGCTCATGGTGTGAACACATTTTGGTACAACATACCCTAGCTTTTGATCTTCAGCTTTGCACATGAGACAAATTTATTTTATCCATTCATTCACATGTTACTTGGTCTGTAAAAGATAAACTTTCATTATATGAGGCTTATTAATAAATCAGGATGTCAGTTTACTTACTTGTAGTAAAAAAAAAAAAAAGATGCTGCTAGTAAAGCATGTTGATGGGTCAATATAATAAGAAAGTGTATTTTGGAAGTCAGATTAAGATCAGATACAAAATAATAATCATAACAAAGGTGATGGTATTCCTGAGGGCTCCAAGGCATGTATCTGCAGGTCTCTGAAAGGATGCTTGTTGCCTGATCAGGGCCTCCTCTTTCTTTCTTTGTTTATGCTCTTCTATTATCTTGGACCCACTATGGTAATTGCAGCTTATCTGACATCTCTCTCATGATATTTTAGAGATATTGTTGCTCCAATATAATGGAGACTTGCAGGATGCTTTAGCCTCACATTTTAGCTTTAGCCAGCACATTTAAAATATTGTCTTAAGATACACTGCGTCTGACATATTGTATCTATTATGTGAATGATTTTACATTGACTTTTAGCTATAAGTTCAGTGAGTAATATTTTCTTATTTGGAGCTTGAAGTGACACAGTATTTGCAAAATTTTTTAAAAATGAACAAGACAGGGCGCCTGGGTGGCTCAGTGGGTTAAGCCACTGCCTTCGGCTCAGGTCATGATCTCAGGGTCCTGGGATCGAGTCCCACATCGGACTCTCTGCTTAGCGGGGAGCCTGCTTCCTCCTCTCTCTCTCTCTCTGCCTGCCTCTCTGCCTACTTGTGATCTCTCTCTGTCAAATAAATAAAATCTTTAAAAAAAAAAAATGAACAAGACAAAGATTAGGAGAATGGAGGAGGAGTATCTTAAGCTCACCTCATCCTAGGGGCACACCAAAGTAACAACTATGTCTGTGTAACTCACTCTGAAAATGATGTGAAGGCTGGAAGAACATAGCTTCCTTAGTTAATCACGGAGAGGAGGCCACACTGAAAGGAGAAGAGGGGCAGAGATATGGTTGGGAGCCAAAGCCACAGCAAGACTAACCACAAAAGGGAGAGACATCACAAGCATGGAGAAACTATAAGATCAGACCCACCAGGCACCTCAGCATGAGGGACATGAACTGAGAAGATGAGTAACATCTAGTCTGCCTTAATTTGGCAAGCTTTGAAAATCAGCTGTGCCTAACTCTGGGTACATTAAGAATTAGTGGGCTTAGCTCTGAGAGGGTCAAAAGGCCATAGGAAACTGAACTTCTCTCCTTGAAGAGCTAGCACAATAAATAACCCAACCAACCCAACACAGCCTTTAATAGCAGTTTGAATAGTGCCTGGGGTATATGTGAAGAGTAATTTACTAATCTTAGAGCATGGCTGGGGGGCATTTCTACAGGAGATTTCTTCAGGAACAAAATAGCTGGCAGATACCATCTCTCCTCCCTCCCTCTAGCCTAATTTACTTGGCACTGTGGCTATCAGCAGGAACACCATCTATCTTGTTAGCACCATGTGCCCTAAATCATGTTCCACTGCAGACTCACCCCATCCGTCTTGCCCACTTCAGCAAGCATTTGTCAAAAGGAGCTCCTGCCCTGACACACTGTGCAAGCATCTCCAGTAGGGACTGATGCCACTCCAAAGTGTTTCCTCACCTGCAGACAGTGGGAAATAACCCCATACACCAGCACATGGGCAGTTCCAGCAGCTGAACATTTTAGCTAGCCATGTAGCCTTCCACTGTGACAAACACACTGGATGGAAATAGGTGGTTTGACTGACAGCTCCAGCCACCAAGAAAAGAAAACTCAGGGGACCACATATAGAGAGTACTCTGACAATTGGTGTGCACATAACTGCACCACACAGAGTGAAGACAGCTAGCCTGACTGCTGACATTGCCCACCAACAAGCCCATGGTTATCTCAGACATACTCCATAAAAGCACAGGCACCAAACCCTGTACTATGAATCCACAGAATGTAAAGGCGGTCAATGCAGCTTGCTAGACTGAAAGCCCAATCAGCTAGTGGCTCAGCCACAACAGTAGTGTTTACACAGCCCATATTCAAGAGATGTCCCTGGACTACATTGTTCTGGTGAACAGGGGACACTGACAAACAGATACTACAAGACCTCTTCATCACAAGACCACTACTTTTAATACTAAGAGATATAGCTGACCATCTTAATACCTATAAACAGAGTTAGACAAAATGAGGCAGAGGAATATATCCCAAATGAAAGAAGACAAATTAACAACAAAATAACTAAATGAAATGGAAATAAGTATTGTGCCTAATAAAGAATTCAGTAATATCATAAAGGTTTTCAGTAGACCTGAAATAAGAGTGGAGGATCTCAGTAAGACCTACAATAAAGAGAGAACATATAAAAAGAATCAGTCAGAGATGAAGAATTTAATAAATGAAACAACAACAAAAAAATACACTAGAGAGAGTTAATAGCATATTAGGCAATGCAGAAGAACAAATCAGCATCTGGAAGATAGATTAATGGTAAACAAGCTGAACTACAAAGAGGAAAATGACTAATAAAAAATTAAAAATTAAAAAAAAATAAAAATAAAAATTGGTTACGGGAACTCAGTGACATCATTAATTGTAGTGATATTCCTATTATGGGGAATCCAGAAGAAGAAAACAGAAAGAAGAGGAAAGAAGGCTTATTTGAAGAAATGATAGTAAATTGACCAGTTTGGAGATTAAAGCACAATAGCAATGGAATCAATTATCTCTACAGGAATTAGTCTGGAGATTCACAGAATAAAAGGATGTAAAATATGACAGGGTATGAGGAAAATGAGGAAGGGAGTAAAAATGTAGGACATGAATGTGTTCAAACTTAAGTCACCATCACGTTAACAGACACTGCAATACACGTAAGATGTTATATGTGAAACCAATGGTAACCATAAATTGAAAACCTGTAATAGACACACATACAAAAAAAGAGACAGGAGCTCAAGCATAATATTAAAGAAAGTCATTAAAGCGTAAAGAAGGGGGTAAGAGGAGAAGAAAGGAACAGAGAACAAAAACAACCTATCAATAATTTCTTTAAATGCAAATGGACTAAATACTTTAATCAAAAGACAGAATGGATAAAAAAAGACTCACCTGTATACTGTCTACAAGAGGTACTTCAGACATAAAGATACATGCAGACTGAAAGTTAAAGGATTAAAGAACATTTACCATGAAAATGGAAACAACCAAAAAACTAAAGTAGTAAATAAATTTTAATTGACATAAAGGGCGAGATTGACAGCAATACAATAATAATGACATTAACACACTATTTACATCAATGGATCAGTCATCCAGACAGATGATCAAGAAGCAATGGCTTTGAGTAACTCATTAGTCCAGATGGACCTAACAAATATATACATAATATTTCATCCCAAAACAGCAGAATACTCATTCTTTCAAGCACACATTTGACATTTTCTGTGATAAATCACATTAGGCCTCAATACAATTCTCAGTATTTAAGAAGAATGAAATATAATATCATGCATCTTCCCACCAGAATAGTATGAAACTAGAAATCAACTACTAGAAGTTATCTGGAAAGAACACAAATACATGGAGGCTAAACAACATGATACTAAAAAAATGAATGGATCAACCAAGAAATCCAAGAGGGGAAAAAAAAAAACCAAACAAACAAACAAACAAAAAAAAAACCATGGAGAAGGAGTGTCTTGGTGGCTCAGTCAACTGAATGTCTGCCTTCAGCTCAGGTCATGATCCCAGGGTCCAGCATCATGCTCCCTTACTCATTGGGGAGCCTGCTTCTCCCACTCCCTCTGCCTGCCATTTCCCCCTGCTTGTGCTCTCTCTCAATATATCTCTCTAAACACAGGGTAAAAGAAATTGATAACAACTGTGCAAACTTTTTTGGACACAGCCAAAACATTTCTAAGAGGGAAGTTTATAGCAATACAGACCTGCCTAAAGAAACAAGAAAAATCTCATATCTTGCAACTAAAAGATATAACAAAAGAACAAAGCTAAAAGCTATTAAAAGGAAGAAAATAATAAACATTATGGCAGAAATAAATGAAATAGAGACTAAAAAATAATACAAAAGATCAATGATAGCAGGAGTTTGTTCTTTTGAAAATAAGCAAAGCTGATAATCTTGAGCCATATTTACCAAGAAAAAAGAGGACTAAAATAAATAAAATCAGAAGTGAAAGAGGACAAATACAACACCACAGAAATGAAAGGACTGTAAAAAAATTATTATGAAAACTTACTTATCAGCATATTGAACAACCTAGAAGAAATGAATAAACTCCAAGAAACATATAACTACAAAACTGAATAAGAAAGAACTAGGAAATTTGAACAGACCAATTACTAGTAAGGAAATTGAATCAGTAATCAGAAAAACTCTCAACAAACAAAAGTTCAGGACAAATTGACTTCACAGGCAAATTCTACCTACCATTTTAAAAAGCATTAATACATTTTTGTTTTCAAATTGTGCCAAAATTTAAAGGAAAGAAAAATTTCCAAATTCATTCTACAAGACCAGCATTATCTTGATATAGAGAAGCTTTGCACAGTGGCAGTCTCGTAGCCAATGAGGTTTATCCAAGGCGTGATTATTGCTAATTAAAACCCTTGATATAGAGAAATTTGTTGCATTTCTATACATCAGTAATAAATTAGCAGAAAGAGAAATTAAGAAAACATCCCCATTTACAATGGTGCCAAAAAGAATAAAATATCTGTGAAGAAACATAACCAAGAAAGGTGAAATACCTGTACTCTGAAAATTTAAAAAAATATATCAGTGAAGGAAATTGAAGGTGACATAAACAAATGAAAAGATATTCCATGCTCATGGATTGGGTAAATTAATATTGTTAAAACATCCAAATCCTTCAAAGCAACCTACAGATTTAATGCCATCCTTATTAAAATACCAACAGCATTTCCTAAAGAACTAGAACAAACAGTCCTAAAATTTGTATGGAACCACAGACAAACCCAAAGAGCCAAAGCAATCTTGAGAAAGAAGAACAAAGCTGAAGGTTTCACAGTCCCATGCTTCAAGAAATAATACAAAGTTGGAACAATCTAAACAATCTAAGCAGTATGGTATTGCCATGGAATCATACATATAAATCAAAGGAACAGAATAGAAACTGCAAAAGTAAACCCACAACTATATGGTCAATTAACCTTCAACAAAGGAGGAAAGAATATGTAATTGGAAAAAGACAGTCTCTTCAACAAATAGTGTTAGAAAACTGGACAGCAACATGCAAAAGAATGAAATTGGACCACTTTCTAACATCATACACAAAAGTAAACTCAAAATGGATTAGGACCTAAATGTGAGACCTGAAACCATAAAAATCTTAGAAGAGAGCTTAGTAATTTCTCTGACATCAACCATAACAACATCTTTCTTGATATGTGTCCTGAGGCATGGGAAACAAAAGCACAAATAAACTATTGGGAGTACATGAAAATAAAAAGCTTCTGCACAACAGAGGAAACAACCAACAAAATTAAAAGGCAACCTACTGAATGGCAGAAGCTATTTCCAAATGACATATCTGATAAAGTATTAGTATCCAAAATATATAAAGAACTTATGCAACTCAACACCAAAAACAAACAAGAAAACCAAAAGCCCAATTTAAAAATGGGCAGAAGACGTGAACAGACATTTTTCAAAGAACATATTTGGATGCTAACAGACCCAAGAAAAGATTCTCAACATCAGTCATCACCAGGGAAATACAAACCAAAACCACAGAGATATCACTTCACATGTGTGAGAATAGCTAGAATCAAAAAGACAATAAATACCAAGTGTTGGCAAAGATATGGAGAAAAAGGAACCCTCACACATTATTGGTGGGAATGTACATTGGTGCTATCACTTCGGAAAATCAAGTTGAGTTTCCTCAAAAAGTTAAAAATATAACTATCATATGATCCAGTAATAACACTTCTGGATGTTTACCCAAAGAATACAAAATACAATTTCAAAAGGATATATACACTTTTGTTTATTGCAGCATTATTTACAATAGCTAAATTATGGAAGCAGTCCAAGTGTCCATTGATAGATGAATGGATAAAGAATATATAGTGTGTGTGTGTGTGTGTGTGTGTGTGCATACAATGTTTCTCAAACACTATTATAGTGAGTATTGGCATCCTGGGGCTTTCATCACCCAAGTATTAAGAAGTCACTGATAATAAATTAATGATGGAGAGAGTAATTGAAGGAAACTTAGAGGCATATAAGTTATGGGTTGATCAAGAAGGATCCTGAAAGTCAGGGTAGGCTTTGGAAATTAAATTAATAAGTACTTATTTCCAATTCAATTCAATAATTGAACTTATTTCCAATCCAATTCAATAATAAATATAATTTATCCTTTATATCAGTATGTTACAGCAGAATTTACATGACTGAGAGGTTTGAGGGAAATAATTTAAAATTTCTCCCGACTGTTCTGTTTATTTTGTGAAAAAAAAAATCTATGAGAGTCAATGCTTTAACATTTTTAAACATTACATTTTTGAAATATCTTGCTTTTTCATCTCAGTTAGCCAGACTACTTGCAGTCAACAGTATCAGAAAACTAGGACAGTCCTTTGCCTTGTTTTCTGCCTTCGAAGCAAGCCAAAATACCTTTTGTGTCAGTGACAGCCATTGCATATGTGACAAAGGATTTTTTCTTTCATTAAATAAACTGAATAAATCAAATTTCTTCCCCCAGAAAAGTGATGGGAAAGAAATAAAACTAGCCTATGGGTAAAGTCAAGTTTTGATAATACTGTTATGAAGCCTTTTAAAAATGATTTAAAAATGATTTTTCTAGCAACCTTGTCCACTGAAATTACTATTGCTTATATCAACATATAAGGTTTATATATACTTTTAACCCTTAACATGTTTTGCATGCCTTTGAGGCCACTGACAAAGTACCATTTCTGGCTGGTACTCTTAACTTGGCATTTGGCATTTCCCTTCAGATAGATATGTTTCTCTCAATTTACACATTTTGTTTCTTTTGTGGATTTGTTTTTCAATTCACATCATAAGTTTGGCATTTCCTGCATTCCATCTTCTACTCCAGTAGTTTCTAATTCTACACTGACTAGATGAGCCCATTTAGCCTTGTCCTCAACTACCACTATATTCTGGTGACTCCTAAATACACAATATCAACCCAGACCCTCTAATGAACTATTGAACCGTGTATTTCAATTATTTATTACGTATTTCCCCTGGGTAAATTTCCAGGTCAACGTGACCGTCTGCTCCATAAACCTAAAACCTTTTTCTTTATCTGGAATTGGTGCTTCAGATAGAATCTTGGGTGTTATATTGGGCTCACTTTTCTCCTTCTCCTGTCCAATTAGTTATCAAATTCTGGCAACTCTACTTATTAAATATATGATTCATTGTATATGCTACTTCCACTGCTATTGCCCTAAGTTGAGGTACTTGTCCCTTTGCCTAGATTCCAGTTTTAGCTTTTTAACTAACCTTATTACCACTTTCACCGTACCACAAACAATCCTCCTCTGCCACCAATATCATCTTTCTAAAAACAATTATAGCCAAGTATATTATTTCCTTTCCTTTTCATAACAAAGTCCAAACTTCTTAACCTTAACATCCAAGATTCTTTTATGATTTGACTCCTGAATTTACAATGTTATTGCTCATTCTTCCTCTTCAAGCAACTCTTAAGTTTCAATTCTCCCACTACTCTTTGCTCAGTATCTGCCTTCTTTTGCCCATATTGTTTCCCTACTTGAATATCCTTCCTTTCTTCCACATTTTCCCCCTGGCTGGTCCCTAAGGAGCCTTCAGAGTTCTAATTACCTGTCACTTGCCCTGAGGACTAGTTCCCTGGCCTTCTCAGACTGAATTAAATGCCCCTTGCTCTACCATATCACTTTTGCCTTTGTCAACCACACTATCACTGTGAGTTAAAATTATATTCTCATTTTCTGTTTTACCAGACTGCAAGTGTTAAAGGCAGAAACATCTTTCTAGTCTTTATGCCTAATTGCAACCAGAATGCTTCATCCAGTAGAGTTGCTTAAGGAGTATTTATAGAAATTTAAATTACAGAATTGATCAAAAAAAAAAAAAGTAACTGTGCTATCTTAAATCATTAGCCATCAAGTCCTTATTCATTAAAAAAAAATCATATATATGTTGGTGATTGTATGTCAGTGATTGTGCTGTAGCTTTTTTGTGCTCCTCAAACTTCACTCATACTTTGTGTCAGAAGGTGCTGACATTTGGTTGTAAATTAAACTTTTCAGTACGTGACAATTATTACAACAGCACAACCTATATATTTGATCAAAACTCTGGAAGTAACACAGAAGAACTTAGGTTATATATGCCATATGTTACCATACACTTTTTTTTAAGCATTAAGGATTGAACAGCTTGCAACAGGGCTTTTGTCAGAAATTATCAGGTCAAATCACTTAAAAGGAAAGGGTATTTTTCTTTACTACTTGTTAAACATAATTAAGGATCATCCATCACTTTCTTCATGAAGTTTTTCATTTTGATCATCATTGCAAATGTACTGACTTTACCTGATTGTTATCATCAGTGGGAATTTGATCTGAGTGTTCCTGTCTTTGTTTCAGTATAAAGTAATGAATGATGTTACAGTTAATGGGGAAAAAAATAACACTTTTGTACCAAGCATGTTCAAGTCAATTTAACAGTGTACATCTATCACAGATAAGCCCTCTAAAAGGTGGCTATTTTAAAAAGCTATTTTCTGAGTTACTTTTCATTCTGTTAAATAGAAAATATGCTTTCTGCTATAAATATGGGTAATTTCAGAAGTTTTAAGTTATTTTGGCAAAGATTTGCCTTTTATATTATAATCTACTAAAAATATTCATTTTTATTTCTAGTAATCCCAGAATGCAAAAAGAGTAATAAGCAAGCCCCCCAATAAAGGGTAGCATAAAATAGAAGTAAATATATAAATGTAAGTGGAATCTGTTTTTAAAAAAGGACAAGTGAAGTAACAGTTATATGATGAAGTAAAAATTTTCAAATTAGAGATTAACATGAAACAAAGGCCTGAAGTGAAAAAAATACAGTAGGTCAAATATTTAAGCACCATGAAATGCTTTCTTTAGAAAGTTATGAATTGACTAAGAAAAGAATAAAGAATGAAAATGTGTTCCTGAAGATGGCAGTGGATAATTTATTAATGTTTTAATATAGCTGACTAATTGAACCTAAATTTCTATGGTTCTGTCATTTTATACATATTTGTTTTTGGAAATATATATGTATTTTCAGTATATACACCAGGGTATATATCAAATATATATTTGGGAAAATAAGATATGTATATGAATTCTTAGGTGAAACAGATGTTATTAAAATAGCTTTGTGGAAAATAGTTGATGTTCCCACCAAAACACTTAATTTTTGTCCCTTTAATTAAAGATTTCATCTATAATCATTGTTTTAGCTATATTCAAATACAAATAATTTCCAAGTTTATACTTTAATTCATATATCTCTCCATATTTTTAATTCATTTGTCCAGCTGCTGTCTAGACATTCTGAAAGTCCCTACAACATATCAAAATTTACAATTTTTTTCCTAGCCTATTTCTTCTCCTCTGTTTTGTCTCAGTTATGCTGTTATCACCAACCATTCCTGCAAAAATATTGAAACATCTATTAGGCTCCTTCTTCCTCCTACCCACATGCAATCTCTTTGATTTTACCCTTTAAATATTTTTCTAATGTACTCCCTCCTCTGTATGCCTACCTGTTGACTTAATTCTGACTTTTATCATCCCTCACTTAGTATTTGGTATTAGCGGGGCGCCTGGGTGGTTCAGTGCGTTAAGTATTTGGTATTAGCTCCCAACTTTTTCTGTAACTCCAGACTTAACTCCCTTGAATCCGTCCTCTACCTGGCTACCAAGAATTCCTCCAAAACACAAATAAGGTTATGTCATTACTCCTTAATAGACATAACTGACTAGAGCCCCCATATCCGGATTTATCTTTTTGCTTCTCACTCCTTTAAGTACATTAGTGCTAGGCTGTGATCCACAAAAAAAGGCAAAATGAGAATTGAAAAGAGGTGGAGAGAAGATTTTGACCATTTGAGTCAGTGCATTTACCCTTTCCCTACCATTATTCCTCTGCCACTAACACTAAGAAGGGCTGAAAAGAGGTTGTGAAGGATTCACACACACACACACACACACACACCCTCTCTTTCTCCCTCTCTCTCTTTCTCTAAACTCAACCAGATGGGTGTTTATGCAACTAATGTATCATTGAACACTACATCAAAAACTAATGAGGTACTGTATGTTGGTTAATTGAACATAATAAAAATAGCTAACTAACTAACTAACTAAATAATAAAAGAAGTCCTGGAAAGCAGATTGGATGAAAAGAAATAAAAAGTAGTGACTGTCAATAAAATAAAATGAGACTGGAGTAAGTTTCAAAAAACAAAAGTGATCATTAAACTATGGATCTACCTAAGACATAATTAAAGATGTTAAATAAAAATAAAGCACAATTGAGGGGCGCCTGGTGGCTCAGTGGGTTAAGGCCTCTGCCTCCGGCTCAGGTCATGATCTCAGGGTCCTGGAATCAAGCCCTGCATCGGGCTCTCTGCTCAGTGGGGAACCTGCTTCCTCCTCTGTCTCTCTGCCTGACTACATGTGATCTCTGTCTATCAAATAAATAAATAAAATCTAAAAAAAAAAAAAGCACAATTGAAAGCAGTGGTTTTATAAAACAAAATCAGATTATTTTTACATCCCAAAGATTTAAGATTCCTCAACACTCTGATTATACTCTCTGGTTGGAGATGATCACCTAGGCAGTTTTTTTTTTTTTTCTTTTTAAGTGATTCATAGCTTATGTCATATTATCTATTTCTTAAAGTGACAGTGCTAAATAAAAGGGAGAGATCATCATTTTACAGGTGTAGAGGTTGAGGATCCAAGACATTAAATAAAAGGTTCACAGTTATTCATTTTGGAGTTCTAGATTATAAATAGATATTTCTATAGTTATCAGGTCCCCCCAATGGAATAGAATAGGAAGATAGAACAATTCAAACCTTTTTTTTTTTCTTTTACTGCTGCCAGACAGTCTGACATTAAAATTAATTAAGGTAGGGGCACCTGGGTGTCTCAGTGGGTTAAAGCCTCTGCTTTCGGCTCAGGTCATGATCCCAGAGTCCTGGGATCGAGCCCCACATCGGGCTCTCTGCTCAGCAGGGAGCCTGCTTCCCTGCCTGCTTCTCTGCCTCTCTGTCTGCCTCTCTGCCTACTTGTGATCTCTGTCTGTCAAATAAATAAAATCTTTTAAAAAAATTAATTAAGGTCAATTCATGTTTTTATTTTCTTCAGGAAAGGAGTTCATTCTAATAATCTATTTTATAAAAATGTCTTTATGTGGTTATCTGCTCAGAGTTTAAAAATAAACAGAAACCTCTCAGAGATTAAGTAGGACCTATCACAGAATGGAGAACCCAGATATGGACCCTCAATTCTATGGTAAACTAATATTTGACAAAGCAGGAAAAAATTGTCTTCAATAAATGATGCTGGGAAAATTGGACAGCTATATACAGAAGAGTGAAACTAGATCTTTCTCTTACACCATACACAAAGATAAACTCTAAATGAATGAAAGACCTCAATGTAAGACAGGAATCCATCAGAATCCTAGAGGAGAGCATAGGCAGTACATTTTTTACATCAGCCACAGCAACTTCCTTCAAGGAAAGTTTCTAAAGGCAAGGAAAACAAAAGCAAAAAAAGAACTTTTGGAACTTAAGATAAAAATCTTCTGCACAGCAAAGGAAACAGTAAACAAAACAAAGAGGGAACCCACAGAATGGGAGAAGATATTTGCAAATGACACTAAAGATAAAAGGCTGATATCCAAGATCTATAAAGAACGTCTCAAACTCAACACCTAAAAAACAAATAATCAAGTGAAAAAAATGGGCAGAAGACATGAACATACACTTCTCCAAAGAAGACATACAAATGGCTAACACACATGAGAAAATGTTCGTCATCATTAGCCATCAGGGAAATTCAAATCAAAACCACATTGAGATACCACCTTACACCAGTTAGAATGACCAAAATTAACAGGACAGGAAATAACAAATGTTGGAGAGGATGTAGAGAAAGGGGGACCCTCTTACACTGTTGGTAGGAATGCAAGTTGGCACAGCCACTTTGGAAAACAGTGTGGCGATTCCTCAAAAAGTTAAAAATAGAGCTACTCTATGACCCAGCAATTGCACTACTGGGTGTTTACCCCAAAGATACATATGTAGTGAAAAGAAGGGCCACATGCACCTCAATGTTCATAGCAGCAATGTCCACAATAGCTAAAATGTGGAAAGCACCGAGATGCCCTTTAGCAGACAAATGGATAAAGATGTGGTCCATATATACAATGGAATATTACTCAACCACCAGAAAAGAGGAATCTAACTTTTGTATCAACATGGACAGGAGGAGATTATGCTAAATGAAACAAGACAAGCAAAGAAAGTCAATTATAATAAGGTTTCATTTATATGTGGAGTATAAGGAATAGCATGGAGGACATTAGGAGAAGGAAGGGAAAAATGAAGGGGGGGGGGAATCAGAGGGGGAGATAAACCATGAGAGACTGTGGACTCTGGAAAATAAACTGAGGGTTTTAGATGGGATGGGAGTAAGGGGATGGTTTAGTCCTTGGGAGTTTTTCCTGACCTGCCTCCCAATTCCTGGTGTATTCCCTGTTATCTTTCCGTATCACTATACTTATGTGGTTGTCTTTCCTGTTGACTTGTGAGTTCCTTTTAAGGGCAAGGAAATTATTTCACCCTCTTAACCAGTTTAACACAGTGATTTAGCACACAAGGGATTCTCAGTAAATGAATGTTGTGTGTGTGACTGATGGATGACTGTCAACTAGTGAATTATCAGAAATACTAAATCACAGTGACCAATTTTAATGAGTTCAGAGTTGTTCCTTTTTAATTTCTCAGGCTCTATTATGTATTAATATTTACTCCTTTATAGTATAAAATAAATTGAAATTGAAAACAATATATTACCCAACTTACTCTGTTTTCAAATTTCTATCTATTTTCAACTTTTCAACAAAAGTGATTTGGGGGATCATTTTATTATTTTTAATTTGTTTTGTAGGATTTAGAAATTTACATATTGATGACCAGATAACTCTCATCCAATACTCTTGGATGAGCTTAATGGTGTTTGGACTAGGATGGAGATCTTATAAACATGTCAGTGGACAGATGCTATATTTTGCACCCGATTTAATACTAAATGAGTAAGTAGTAACTTGAATTTTGTTTGTATTATCACATAAGTGTATATGTAGGATAATCTTGAAAATTACATTTCAGTAGATGATTACACATTTAGTGTCCCAAATAATAGAATTTTCCTAAAATGTTTATCAGAATTCTCTCAGGATATAACTTGACAAAACAAAATTTAAAAATTATATTATTATAACAGTAATTTGATATTTGGAGATTTCCCCCTTTTGTTTCAATATATAGTAGTCATCTCAAATCCATTTTTTTAAACTTCAAAAGTGTATCAAGAAATATACTTAAAGATAAAATGAAATTTTCAGTTTACTAAATTAAAATTTTATACCTTGGTACTAATGAAGATAATGATATAAATTAGAAGTATTTTTGCTTGAAATTATTGACTTACCTTCAAAAAGTAAAGATATTCTCTCTCCTCCTGGAGGAAAAAAATCAGACTGGTAAGTTATTTTAAAAACTGAAAGATAAATATTCCAATTTTCTTAGCTACATTTAAATTACCATAATTAATTTTCTATGTATAACCTTAAACTGACAAGAATCTTTTCATGGAAATATTTATACCATTCTAATGATGAATGCTGACTCAGAATTATATGACATATTGTTACTTTTGTTTTATAGTTAACAGATAATTTTCATATATTTTATTCCATTTTGCCCTATAATCCCTTGAAATAGGTAAGGGATCAGTGCCCTTCATTTTACAGTTCAGGAAACAGGCTCAGAAGAATTGCATATCCTACCAAAGAATCTGAGTGACAGGATTAATTTTAGCTCTTCTGAGTCAAAATCTAGTTTTCTATTCACCATTTGTGTTAGCAGCATGTGACTAATGTGGCTATTGCAGAACAGCTCATGGTAGAGAAAATACCTTTTTAAAAAAATTTCTGCAACCTTCAGAATGTTTGGCCTTGTCAGTTATTTAATTTTTTGTAATGTTCTCTTTGTTACCATACATTTCCCCTAGAATAGTTCATGCTATAACTCTTCTACACTGAACTGAATACACAGAACTATTCTACATTCTTCAGTTTCTGTGAACTGAATCCATTCTCTGATTGGATTACACACAAAACTTTATTTTTTAACAGAAAAAAAATCAGTAAATATATGATTTCCTGAGTGTTCCTCAACTCCACATATCAATTTCTTAAGTTTTTAAATGTAATAATAAAAGTGAGAAACAACATTAATCTTTGTCAATATGTATTAAATATGATTTCCTAACTTTAAAATTTTTAACCTCAAAAATTCACTATTGTAAATAGTTTATTTTGTTTAAAATTCAAAATATTGTTTGTTTACAAAAAGACATTTTATGTAATATTCAAATTACCAAATCTCATTTTCTCTGATAAACTATACAGACTGGCTAAGACACTGTATATGTGTTTCTTTTTTCCTGTTCCTTTTTCTTTTGTGTTGTGTGTGATACAAGACAGAGGATGAAGGAATCATCATTTTATTCATTATGCCTCACCATGTGGCAAATCCCACAGGAGTTTGTCAAACTTCAAGTTAGCCAAGAAGAGTTCCTGTGTATGAAAGTATTGCTACTTCTTAATACAAGTGAGTGAGTACAGCAATTTTTACAAGATGTTTACTTTCTTAATTTTTAATTCATTGGGAAAGTTGTAAATGACAATATGATCATATGGTTATACATGAGGTATGATTCTTAGATTGTGGTTACAAAGGAGAAATACCTAATATACTGTCATAGACATTAATAAAATTACTTCATATTTCTCAGGTTTTACATAATTGTAAAATAGCTCACCAATTAGGCAATTTTTTTCAGATAAAATGTGCTTAAATGACTTTTTCATATTCACCTAATTAGGTATTATGAACTAATTAATACTGCATAAACACAAACTATCTTGCTTCCACCCCCATTCCACAAAAGACTTACTATATAAAATACACAATTTTGTTTGGAACTATTCTATTTTATGTCAAAATAGGCAGTTATAACACATAACCTACAAAGATCAGTAGTATAACACAACAGCAGTTTATGTGTCACTCATATTCACAATGCAGTGAGATAGCAAGAAAACTCATGTTCCTTACATATAGGGGCTCCACCCTTTCATAGCAGCTTGAAGTCCTCCAGTGGATCTAACAAGAAAGACAAGCAGCAAGTGAGAGAAGACCTGGAAGTGGGGCCTAGAAGTATCATGTCACTTCTACCCACATTTCATGACCTATATTTAACAGTAGGATGGCTGGGAAATTTACTGTAGTTCTATATGCAGAAGAAATATCATGAAACATAGCACTGGTCACCAGAAGGATGGGCAAATATACATTTCACTCTTTCTCATATACAAAGAACACAAACATCTCTGCCTCAGTGGATCCCCAAGTGTCTGGATGGGAAAATTTTTAAAAACTGCTTTTGCTTTTCACCTTTTTCTGTGCCTTTCCATGCATAGGTAGGCTCAGTCTTTGAATATCTGAATTGATCCTTTCACTCAGTGATTTGAAAGAGAACCTAAGGGAGCTAAGGTGAGCCAAGGGTTTTTCTCAGTAGTATCTTTTCAGGAACTTCTTTCCAGTAGCACAAATCTCAAATAGTTGAAGGTTGGGAATACACATCAGGGAAAAAAAGACAAAAAAGCTAAATCCTTAAAAAGGAAGTTTTCTTCATGAAATCTATGTAAAGACAGGGACCAATACAGGATCTAAGTATCCATAGCCCTATCCCCATACTTTGGGAACACTATTTGGAGCAGAGACCTTCAGGCCTAATTTGAAAAAAGAGCATAAATTGGGCTAAAGTACTGATATGGAACTAGCCAAGAGAGTCAATTAGAATAAATTCAATATTACAGCAGTTAACTCCTGTCTTTTTCTTGGTAGTAATGAATCCTATAGCAGTTGGGTTAGAGATAATCTTAGATTTCCCAAATTGGTTGTTATTATTAACATAACTCTATATTTATAGATAGGCTACATTATGCTTAAGGGCCAACCCCTCCCCCCAAACCTCAGTAGCTTAACAACAACAACAAAAAAATTAAGTATGTATCTTTCCCACTATATGTTCAATGCAGATCAACAAGAAGGCTTTGCTCATTGCTCTCACTCAGGTTTCCAGGCACATGGACAGTATATCTTGATATTCTTCTCTAATCACTAGGCCATTGGCAAGGAAAGAAATAGTAAGGGAAGGAAATTACATATGTATAACTTTCAGTCACATACCATAGAAAACAAGATTCTTGGTCACTTGCAGCTTCAAGAAAAGGGAAAAACAGCAATATTTGGTGAATAGTACTTATGATTTCTACATTCTAATAAAAATCCTAATGAGATATTTGAGGAGAGACTTGGTAAAGCTTTAAGAAATTCATCTTTAATCTTAAAAAATAAGTAGATAAGTATTACAAAAATTTTGAGGTGAAGACGGAAATTAGAATTTTACCTAATTAATGCAGCATGAAAGAAGAAAAAATACACTAGTGTGAATCAAGTCAGACTAGTATATATTAGAACTTAATATGGTGTAGTGGAAGCATCATGAATCAATGAGTATGGAGCAAATTAATATTGTTAGGAAAAATAAGTTTTACATTTGGGGAAAACTTAGTTTGGATATTTAGCTCAAATTATATCTTACATATCAGATAATTCATTTAAGTGTACAAACTTAAAATGTTAAAACACACTAAAAGGAATCTAATTGATTTTGAGATTTCAAATAAGAGTTTAGAAATAAATGCATTTGGAAAGTTGACAAAGGAAAAGTTCAATGATTTGATAAATAAGTATTTAAACCTCTAATTTGCTATTAAAAATTAAAATAAAGATCTTCATGAAAATATACCAAGTTTAACACACCATTGTTCCCTCTAAAACTACAGTAAAATATTACTAAAGGGATTTTTTAAGAAATAAGAGAATGAGAGAAATCAAGAACAATAAAATTCTGCAAGCCAGCAAGCAGAGCTAGGTTAGCATATCTGAGAAGTTTGGATTTTAAGGCAGAGGAAAGAAACAAACAAACAATAAATACTTTGATTTGCAACACCAAATCTCTGGCATGTTTCTCAGTTGGCAACAGCAATGATTTTTTGAGATGGCAGTGAAGGTAGAGTTAAAAACACAAAATTCTTTTTAAAGTCCATAACCAGAAATCGTCCAACCATGAAACTGTCCCTCTCCAACTCAGGCAGAGAACTTACATTTAGTTTCTGAAGAAAATATAACAGAGGGTGGCTGGATTGTTGAACTGTAGGCAGGCACTGTTAAGGGCTAGCGGTCCTATAATGACAATAGATTAATTATACATCAAATGTTGAGACACCATCTTCCAGAATACTCCCTTCACTCTAAGAACATTGTTATCCAGGTTTACATCCTCTAGACAGGAGAATGCAAGATTGTTCTCTGCAGAAATTCTTTCGCCAGAAATAAAAAGAACTAATATGTTCATAGCAGATGTTTCTCTTTGAAACATCTCAGCCAGGTTGCCCTGTAGTAAAGCTCACAATCAATAAGCACTACCTATTGAAACAGAACTGTGATGCGGCCTTGTAGTTTTCCACTCCTGAATATAAATAACTAAGGCACCTGAGAGAGTCCTTTAACATCAAAGACAAATCAAAAAGAAAAAAAAAATGCAACTAGGAAGACACAGAAGGTGTAGGGAGATGAAAACCTCAAAAATATTAAAAAGCTATCCCTCTTTAGAAAGATAATAGAGCATATTGCACCAAAGAAACAAGTACTGGATACTGTGAGAAAGAAATAACACATTAAAAACAAGGAGAAGTGAGTTGGGGGAAATTGGAGGGGGAGACAAACCATGAGAGACTGTGAACTCTGAGAAACAAACTGAGAGTTTTGGAGGCGAGGGGGGTGAGGGGGTTAAGAGAGCCTGGTGGTGGGTATTGAGGGCACATATTGCATGGAGCATTGGGTGTGGTGCACAATGAATTTTGGAACAATGAAAAAAGAATTAAAAGCAAAGAACTTTTGGAAATTGAAAATTGAAAAGCAGACTATGAAAATATATATATATATATATATATATATAATGAAAGCAGAATTTAAATGTCAGTACAGGCACTGGTAGACAAAGTTAGGACACCTCTCAAAAGTAGAGCAAAAATACAGAAAATCAGAAGTGAGGAAGCCCAACATGCAAACAGTTGGAGCACTAGAAAGAGATAACAGGAAAATACATAGGAGAAGAAATCATCAAGGAAATAGTCTTAAAGGTGTTTGGAAAATTTCATGTAAAAGAATGAAGTTAATCATCAGAAGTTATTATCAACAGTTATATGCCAATAAGCTAAGCAACCTAGATGAAATGGATGCATTACTGGAAAACTATAAACTCCCAAAATTGAACCAGGAAAAAATTGACAGCCTGAATAGACTGATATCTAGTAACGAGATTGAAGCAGTGATCAAAAACCTCCCAAAAAACAAGAGCCCAAGACCTGATAGATTCCCTGGGGAATTCTACCAAACTTTCAAGAAATAACACCTATTCTCCTGAAGCTGTTTCAAAAAATTGAAGCAGAAGGAAAACTTCCAAACTCTTTCTGAAGCCAGCATTACCCTGATCCCCAAACCAGGCAAAGACCCTACCAAAAAGGAGAATTTCAGACCAATATCACTGATGCATATGGATGCTAAGATTCTCAACAAGATCCTAGCAAATAGGTAGAGAAAGGGAAATTAGAGAATTGATTCCATTTACTATAGCACCAAGAACCATAGGATACCTAGGAATAAACCTGACCAAAGAGGTGAAGGATCTGTACTCGAGGAACTACAGAACACTCATGAAAGAAATTGAAAAAGATACAAAAAGATGGAAAACCATCCCATGCACTAGGATCAGAAGAATAAACATTGTGAAAATGTCTATACTGCCTAGAGCAATCTATACTTTTAATGCCATTCCAATCAAAATTCCACCAGTATTTTTCAAAGAGCTGGAGCAAATAATCCAGAAATTTGTGTAGAATCAGAAGAGACCCCGAATTGCTAAGGAAATGTTGAAAAACAAAAATAAAACTGGGGGCATCACACTACCTGATTTCAAGCTTTACTACAAAGCTGTGATCACCAAGATAGCATGGTATTGGCATAAAAACAGACACATAGAACAGTGGAAGAGAGAGCCCACATATGGACCCTCAACTCTATGGTCAAATAATCTTTGACAAAACATGACAAAATATACAGTGAAAAAAAGAAAATCTCTTCAATAAATGGTGCTGGGAAAACTGGACAGCTATATGTAGAAGAATGAAACTCGACCATTCTCTTACACCATACACAAAGATAAACTCAAAATGGATAAAAGACTTCAACGTGAGACAGGAATCCATCAGAATCCTAGAGGAGAATGTAGGCAGTAACTTCTTTGACATCAGCCACAGCAACTTCTTTCAAGATATGTCTCCAAAGGCAAAGGAAACAAAAGCGAAGATGAACTTCTGGGACTTCATCAAAATCAATAGCTTCTGCACAGCAAAGGAAACAGTCAAGAAAATAAAGAGGCAACCCACAGAATAGGAGAAGATATTTGCAAATGACAGTACAGACAAAAGGTTGATATCCAGGATCTATAAAGAACTCCTCAAACTCAACACACACAAAACAGACAATCATATCAAAAAATGGGCACAAGATATGAACAGACACTTCTCCAATGAAGACATACAAATGGCTATCAGACACATGAAAAAATGTTCATCATCACTAGCCATCAGGGAAATTCAAATTAAAACCACACTGAGATACCACTTTATACCAGTTAGAATGGCCAAAATTAGCAAGACAGGAAACAACATGTGTTGGAGAGGATGTGGAGAAAGGGGAACCCTCTTGCACTGTTGGTGGGAATGCAAGTTGGTGCAGCCTCTTTGGAGAACAGTGTGGAGATTCCTTAAGAAATTAAAAATAGAGCTTCCCTATGAACCTGCCATTGTACTCCTGGGTATTTACCCCAAAGATACAAATGTAGTGAAAAGAAGGGCCATCTGTACCCCAATGGGGTACAGCAGCAATGGCCACGGTCACCAAACTGTGGAAAGAACCAAGATGCCCTTCAACGGATGAATGTATAAGGAAGGTGTGGTCCATATACACTGTGGAGTATTATGCCTCCATCAGAAAGGATGAATACCCAACTTTTGTAGCAACATGGACGGGACTGGAAGAGATTATGCTGAGTGCAATAAGTCAAGCAGAGAGTCATTTATCATATGGTTTCACTTATTTGTGGGGCATAACAAATAGCATGGAGGACAAGGGGAGTTAGAGAGGAGAAGGGAGTTGGGGGAAATTGGAAGGGGAGGTGAACCATGAGAGACTATGGACTCTGAAAAACAATCTGAGGGGTTTGAAGTGGCAGGGGGGTGGGAGGTTGGGGTACCAGGTGGTGGGTAATATAGAGGGCACGGATTGCCTGGAGCACTGGGTGTGTGAAAAAATAATGAATACTGTTATGCTGAAAATTTAAAAAAAAAATCAATAAATGCAAAAACATTAAAAAAAAAGAAATTAAAAATAGAGCTTCCCTTTGACCATGCAATTGCACTACTGGTTATTTACCCCAAAGATACAGATGTAGTGAAAAGAAGGGCCATCTGTACCCCAATGGGGTACAGCAGCAATGGCCACAGTCGCCAAACTGCGGAAAGAACCAAGATTCCCTTCAACGGATGAATGGATAAGGAAGGTGTGGTCCATATACACTATGGAGTATTATGCCTCCATCAGAAAGGATGTATACCCAACTTTTGTAGCAACATGGACGGTACTGGAAGAGATCATGCTGAGTGAAATAAGTTAAGCAGAGAGATTCAATTATCATATGGTTTCACTTATTTGTGGAGCATAACAAATAGCATAGAGGACAAGGGGAGTTAGAGAGGAGAAGGGAGTTGAGGGAAATTGGAAGGGGAGGTAAACCATGACAGACTATGGACTCTGAAAAACAATCTGAGGGTTTTGAAGGGTGAGGGGTGGGAGGTTGGGGGAACCAGGTGGTGGGTATTGGAGAGGGCACGGATTGCATGGAGCACTGGGTGTGGTGCAAAAACAATGAATACTCTTATCGCTGAAAATAAATAAAAATATAATAATAATTAAAAAATTAAAAAAAAGGAATGGAGTTGGACTCTTACTAACTTAAAATAGATCAAAGGCTTAAATTTAAGAGTTTAAACTACAAAACTATTAAAATAGAGGGAAGACTTCATGATGTTGAATTTGGCAATGATTTCTTGGATTTGACACAAAAAATGCAGGCAATAAAAGTAAAAAAGATAAATGGATTTCATCAAATTTAAAACTTTAGGGCATTAAAGGTCATGAAAACAGAATAAAAAGTCAACCCACTGTATGGGAGAAAAGAATTGAAAATCATGTATCTGATAAGGAAAAAAGTATTAATATCTAGAATATATAAAGAATTACGGTGACAATTAAAACATTTTTAAATGGACAAGAGCCTGAATAAACATTTCTTCAAAGAACGCATACAAGAAGCCAGTAAGAACGTGAAAAGATCCTCAACATCACTAATCATTGGGGAAATACAAATCAAAACCACAGTGAGATACCACTTCATACACCCATTTAGATGATTATTTACTCTCAGTAAAACAAAAAGTGACTCTACTGTGGTAACATTTTACATAACTAAATAATATATACTGAATATTGATCTAGCTAATATTTCCAAAATTTTATTAGGAAGATGAAAAATAGGAAGTTGTTTGTGTGTGTGAGCTAATGGTATGGAGGTGATGGTAGATCTGAAAGATGGTAATAGAGCTACAGCCTCAATTTCCACACTGGAAAATCAAAAGTGAAAAATTTAAAAAAATCAAGAATCAACACCACAATGTTGCTATTTAATTCTGTGGAAGAAAAAATTAAAATAAATAGATGAAAAAGTTGAAAGTGTTTGCCTCTGAAGCATGAGAAAATTTGGGTTGCCTGGGCACTACTTTTTGCCCTAATTATGTTGCAAAACTGACAATATTAAACATTAAACAATAAACTTAGAAAAATATTTGAAATAGAACATAGGCCCCTATAAATAAGTGAGTACAAAACAGAAAAAATTAAAAATAACTAATGCTAGACTAGAAAAATATTTCAAATACCAAATGATAAGACAATTAAATAAATTGTACTCCTACAATTTTGTTAAGTGAAATTAAATGTGAGAATTAAAACATTTATTTTTAAAGAATTTGGAAAGATATAAGTAAATGTTCTCAATATAATGTTAGAGAATGTCCCAAGATATAAGATTGTAGAACCTGGTGATTTGTAATACTTTATGTACTTTTTATATTTTCTAAAATTTTTCCAATGAATATATGTTATTTTAAAGTTAGCTAAATCAAAAAAATAAAGATCCTTGTGTTTTTTAAAAAAATGTATTTTTATGTAAAATAGCATCTGTCTAACTGCCCATGCTCACCATCTCCCAATTTGCTACTAAGATATTTGCAAGAAATCCTAAAACTCACTTGTGGAATCAACAAAAATCTGAGTGAAAATTCTGAGTGAAAATACTGGTTGTAATAATCAAGGAAAAAATGAATTAAGGTAAGGAGCTTAAAGCAAATAGAAATATTAGGAGAGTTAGTTCATTATTGATCTGAAATATAGGAAAGAGAGTAGGAGAGGAGGAAAAACTTCAAAATGTTCCAGGAGCATAGGGTGTGAGCCCAATGATTAGATTATAATATCCCCCAAACTTCTCGTTAGTGGTTGATACTAAAAAGTTGTGAGGCAGTCTGGGATTAGGCCTGATTTTCTCTTAAAGAGGATAATCAGTTCAAGTACTGGTTCTAAATACCTAGTTCTTTTTTTTTTTTTTTTGATTTTTTTAAATTTATTTGACAGACAGAGATCACAAGTGGGCAGAGAGGCAGGCAGCGGGGGTGGGGCGGGGGGAGGCAGGCTCCCTGCCAAGCAGGGAGCCCAACATGAGGCTCCATCCCAGGAACCTGGTATTAGGACCTGAGCCGAAGGCAAAGGCTTTAACCCACTGAGCCACCCAGGAGCCCCCTAAATACCTAGTTCTTGAAAGCCTAATGGGAAATGGTACTTCAGTAACCAGAAGGAAGAATAATTTTATTTTTTAAGGGTTTGATTTTTTTTTTTTTTTAATTCCAGCTAACCTAGAGCATAACATTAGTCTCAGGTGAACAGTATAGTGACTCAACACTTCCATATAGCACCAAGTGCTCATCGCAAGTAGACTCCTTAACCCCCATCACCTATTTTACCCATCTTCCCATAAGCATCCCCCCATCCCTGGTAACCATTAGTTTGTTCTCTATAGTTGAGTCTGTTCCTTGGTTTGCCTGTTTCTTCCCTCTCCCCCAAAATAATTTTATATTCATGTTTAAGAGTGGGAGAGATGTGAGAATTGGTTGGGAAGTGTGAAAAAGAATAACAGAGGTTTAAAATAGCTGCTATCTGAAGTAATTAGAGAGAAGAGACCATACATACATAAAGCATATTCATACAACGTATATACAACAGTAAAGTTTAAAATGAGTAAAAATCACATATTGCCATAATTGCCCTTGAAAGTTTTTTTTATATTTACTATATGAGCCATTGAAAACTCAGAACCAAAGAATTTACTTTTTGGTTTCCTTGATTCATTATCTGTATACTTATTTTTTCCAAGGGGAGTGGAAACCAAGTTCTGATTGGGGAATAAGGAATAAATACGAGTTTTTTTTAAAAAAAAGATTTTTTTCTTTCCCTTTGCTAGGTATATGCAGTTGACTTTGCTTAAATTAAGTGCACCTCTTTTAGAAATATTACTAAGGGTCAAGATCATAAATGTAGAGTTATATAAATCTAAGAGATTAAGTGATTTTTTTCTTTCAACTATCTAGATATAGCTGCAGGAAAAGGGAGCTGTTTCATTTAAGTTTGAAGGTTTGCTTGTAAGATAAATGCAACCAAAGCAAAAGGAAACAAGAAAATTGGGAGTTCTGGTGATAATTTGCTGAAGAAATCAAGCAGAACATCTTAAACAAGTGACAACAGAAGGACCTAAAATACTAAGGATAAAATTGTAGGTAAAATTGACAATGTAGTGGAAATAAGAGAAGTAGCAGTAAAAATAAGAAGTTGTGCCTACACTTTGGCTATCAGAATTAAAGATTACAGTGGTAAATATCTGAATTATCAGTTAACATCAAATGGGAATAAGATGCATTCCCATTAAAATAAGCAACAAAAAAGGAGTATTTGCCATTGTTATTATTTAATATTGTTCTGGAAATCCTAAACCCGTGCACTGAATCATGAAGCAGAAACAAGAGCTACACCTATTGGGAAGGGAGAAATGAGGATATTTCAAGTACAGTATTGAATACAAAAAAAAAAAAAAACCCAAAAGATTATCAACCAAAACTATTTGATTTGAAAATGGAAATTAAAAGAAATTAATAAAAATAGAGTATAATGAAGTGGCTGGATATGAGAAGTATTGAAATATCAATAGCTATCTCTCAAATGAGCAGGAAGGAATTAAGGAATTTAATGAAGCAATGTTAAAATTACAGCAAAAGATAAATTATCCATGAATAATCTGAATGACAAATATTTCAGATTTATATGAAGACAAACTTGACAGAGAGATCCAGGCATTTTTTTTTTAAGATTTTATTTATTTATTTAACAGACAGAGATCACAGGTAGGCAGAGAGGCAGGCAGAGAGAGAGACAGGAGGAAGCAGGCTCCCTGCGGAGCAGAGAGTCCAATGTGGGGCTCGATCCCAGGACTCTGAGATCATGACCTGAGCTGAAGACAGAAGCTTTAACCTACTGAGCCACCCAGGTGCCCCTAGGCATTTTTTTAAATTTATTTTTTATTTATTTTCAGCACAACAGTATTCATTATTTTTGTACCACACCCAGTTCTCCATGCAATCCATGCCCTCTCTAATACCCACCACCTGGTTCCCCCAACCTCCCCCCCCCAATTCAAACCCCTCAGATTGTTTTTCAGAGTCCATAGTCTCTCATGGTTCACCTCCCCTTCCAATTTCCCCCAACTCCCTTCTGCTCTATAACTCCCCATGTCCTCCATGGTATTTGTTATGCTCCATAAATAAGTGAAACCATATGATAATTGACTCTCTCTGCTTGACTTATTTCACTCAGCATAATCTCTTCCAGTCCCGTCCATGTTGCTACAAAAGTTGGGTATTCATCCTTTCTGATGGAGGCATAATACTCCATAGTGTATATGGACCACATCTTCCTTATCCATTTGTCCATTGAAGGGCGGGTTCCATGATTTGCATATAACACCCAGTGCTCCATACAATCCATGCCCTCCTTAATACCCATTTTAAAAAGATCCAGCATACATATAATTTCAAACTAAATCCATTCCTGAGACAGGAATATAGAATGATAGATGCTCTTTTGAACAAATGCTAAGTTAAATGAGTAATCCATTGATACAGCTTTAAAATAGGTAAGCTAAAATATTCTTTAGTTTATCTAGTTATTCTTATATGCTTCAAGAGAACTATAAGTTTGTGTGTCCTAAAGTTATCAATAACACTTTTCCCTATTTAAGAAGTCTAGAGTTCCATTCAAAAGAAACTTTTACACAGCTCAGAAATTGTTTTATTGTAAACTGCTACTGTCATCTTTTTTAAACATGACTGCCACTTGTAGTTATATTCTTACAGTTCCTTTGGAAGGACTAAGAAGTCAAAATCAGTTTGAAGAGATGAGATCAAGCTACATTAGAGAGCTCATCAAGGCTATTGGGTTGAGGCAAAAGGGCGTTGTCTCTAGCTCACAGCGTTTCTACCAACTTACAAAACTTCTTGATAACTTGCATGATGTAAGTATTTTGTTTTCTAGGATAATCTTTTAAATATCAAATCTACATTTTACTTTGTATGGTTTTTTCAAACTCATATTTCTACTTTTGTTTTAAAACAGTATTTGCATCACACTCCTCAGAACTTGCATTGTACTTTTTTCATTTTCAATGTAGATCATCCAAATATCCTTTTACTAGTATTTGTATAAATATAGATTAATTTAATGGTTTATAGGAATTGTGATAACATTTTCCTGAGTATGTTCTAAAATATTTTTGCCTTAAGTTACAGAAGATTTTATATAATCAGGAAAAGCAAAGATATGGGTGTGGACAATAAGACTCTCATATAATTTTGGATGGCATTATAAGTTAATAACAGTGCTAATTGACAATTTGACAGTTTACTCACTAGGTCAAATTTGAGACCTTATTTCTGAATATGAACAGATATCCAAGGATTGTTAGCCATATAGGTAAAGCCTTTATAATGAAAGGAAGAAATCAAATACACAGAAAAAAAAGGAATGAAGGAAGAAGCCCCAGAACAGAGAACAGAAAAAAGATTCAAGAAAATTAAGATATTCAGAGAAATAAGAATGATATTGCATCTGTGAAACAAAAATAGAAAACATTTGTAAAGGAATATTTAGAAAGAACACATTTTTGGATAACTAAATATAGAAAAACAGAAATTTAAAATTTAATAGAGCTGAAATATAAATCTCAGATAAACTCAGAAGAAATAACAAAAATGATAAATGAAAAATCAGAAGAGAAAATAAATTTAGGAGATTAATTCAAGGAGGTTCATTTCCCAATTAAAAGGAATCTCTAAAACAATATAGAAAATCAAAGAGAGGAAATTATATAAAAAAATAAAATAAAAGTTGCTGCACCAGAAATATTTTAATTTTCTGATGATAATGGCCTGGTATACAAGCACAGCACAATTGAACAAAGGCACATTATTGTAGAATTTTAGAATACCGGAAATAAAGAGACTATCCTAAAATATAGCAGTGAGAAAAGAAACAAGTCACATAAAAATGATCAGGATTCAAAATGATGTTGGACTTCTTAACAACAATACTGGAACCCAGAAAACAATGGAACAATGGCTTCAGAATTTGGGAGGAAAGGAAAATCTTCAAAGAATTTTATTTTATTTTTAGATTTTATTTATTTATTTGACAGACATCATAAATAGGCAGAGAGGCCGGCAGAAAGAGGGGGAAACAGGTTCCCCACTGAGCAGAGAGCATGATATGGGGCTCGATCCCAGGACCCTGGGATCATGACCTGAGATGAAGGCAGAGGCTTTAACCCACTGAGCCACCCAGGTGCCCCGTCTTCAAAGAATTTTATACCCAGCCAAGCCATCAAATGAGTATGATGGCAACTTAAAAAGTATTTTCCAATGTGCAAGGTGTCAGAGTGCTTACCTCAAGTACAACCATTCTCAAGGACATCTACAGGATGTTTTAACCATAAAACACTGGACTAAGCCAATGAAGTAGAAGATCCAACCCAGGAGAGATGCAGAGGGATGTTCTAGCATATTAACTGTGCTGGACAATCATTAGTTTAAGTTGGAGCAGTAATACACAGGGTTTCAGAATACCAGGACCAGGAAAAAATGATGGAACTGAGGGATTACCAGTATGGATGAACATATTGAGGTGTGTTTTTACAATTGTGTCAGAGAATTTGACTATAGCTTTGTGATAAAGGAAAGAAAGCAAAACAGAAAAACAAGGGGAGGGCGCCTGGGTGACTCAGTGGGTTAAGCCTCTGCCTTCGGCTCAGGTAATGATCTCGGGGATGGAGTCCTGCATCAGGCTCTCTGCTCAGGAGGGAGTCTGCTTCCCCCCTCTCTTCTGCCTGCCTCTATGCCTACTTGTGATCTCTCTCTCTCTCTCTCTCTGTCAAATAAATAAATAAATCTTTAAAAAAAAAGGAAAGAAAAACAAGTGATTAGCTCTAGCAAGTAAAAATTAAGTCATATATGTGAAAGGAAATATAATCCAGCAGGAAACAATAAAAATCTTTGAAATATAATTGCTGGGTATTGATTTAGTCAAAAATTGAGATATAGCTATATAGAGAATGAGAAGAGAAAGTGTGCATAGTTGGAAGAGGTGTCTAGTATAAGAGAGCCAAAAATTCAATTTTTGTAATAGAAACTAAATCAATAATGTCAAATTTGAAAAACAAAGTTTATTAGAAATACAGAGATAAATATTTAAAGATATGGGCTAAAGAAGTTGAAAATCATTGCATCTGGAGAACTAGAATAAGGAAGGGAAGAATTCTATTAGAAAACTGTTGGATTTTGTTATTGCTGCTGGGTCCTATTAGGCTTTTAAAATTATTTATGTTAATTATTTGACAAAGATTAAAACTAGATTAAAATGAATTATGTTGGGTTCTTTGTGTTGACGGGGGAAGAGTCAATATTTTGTTATGTGAAAAATTCTGTCTATTAACAAATAGGGCTTATTAAATAATTGCATTTTTGAAATTATATATGCCTTATGCATATTATATATATTCCTGGGTATGTTTGTATACATTTATTAAAAGAAAAAAGAACTTAAAGTCATCAAAATGTTCATATTGATGATCCTGTGGGATTATGAGTGACTTTCATTTCTTTAAATCTGTACTATCAGAATGTTTCATTGTATGTAGTGTTTTACATATTATTCTAGAGAGTGAAGGGAGTTATTTTGGTGAGAAAAAAATAAGCTGTCTTATCTTATTATATGAATGTATTATTTTTTTTTCTTGTTTCTTATCCATTTGTGAAATCAACAGCTTGTCAAACAGCTTCATCTGTACTGCTTGAATACATTTATCCAGTCCCGGGCACTGAGTGTTGAATTTCCAGAAATGATGTCTGAAGTTATTGCTGCACAGTTACCCAAGATCTTGGCAGGGATGGTGAAGCCTCTGCTCTTTCATAAAAAGTGAATGCCATTTTTATCTTTAAAAATTAAATTTTGTGGTATGTCTGTTTATCTTTTGGTCAGGATTATGAGGTCTTACGTTTTTACAATGTCTTCTTAAAGCCTTACATTTATAACATATATTGTGTAAATTTCAGAGAAAATTGTGAAGTTTTGTTTTCCTTTATGAAGCATAATTATAATTTTAAGGTGTTTTATGTACTTATATATTCACTAACAGTTTACAGGATTGAGAAAGTACTAAAATTGATTGCCAAAGTAAACTTAATCTTGTCCATACTATTTCCTACCATTTAGATGAAGATTTTTAACTTTTGCATCTAATGAATCTACTTTAGAGGAAAAAAATCTTACATGTAAAAATAAAAAGTAATTATGTATGTTCCTTCTAGGTAGCTCCTTTTGTCTCCTTGATTATATTTACAAAAATGAATCTTTGAAATGGTATGCAAAATTTTGTCTAAATGAGCTTTTACACATTTTTGTGAGTAAAAAAAAAAAAAATCATAACCTTCATTAGATTTTCCAAAGGGTTTTTAATGCAAAAAAATATAGAGAATGAGAGTTTAAAATCCCTGAAATGGATTGAGGGTTTGATATTAGGGGAAAAAACAGCTCAAGTATTGACTATTTCCCAAACTGGAAATACACATCTCTAAGGAAGTTATTAAGGAGAGCCATATCATTATGGTAACATTATTAGGGATTTTATAGTTTTTTACTAACCTTTTTTGGGACTTGTCCTTTAGTAAGGTATTGTGAATCAAAATAGGAATCCACAGGAGTCTGTAGTCTAATGCCACTCCTTACTATTGGGGGCAGGTAGAAAATCATGTAACCTTACTGATTTTCAATTTCCTCACCTTTACCACTGTTATATTTCCTGCAAAATGTTCATTTTAGTCAGAGCTTCTTATTCTCTTCTTAATAAAAAAAAAAAAAAGAAAGAAAGAATGGGAGGGATGAAGATGGGGAAGAAAGTTAAGGGAGAGAGGAAGGGTAGAGAAAATAAGAAATATTATTTTCTTTCTTTACTCAATGGGAGATAATGACAAATCACAGGTTGAAAGTTTTTGAGTGTCTTAGATCCAATTCTAAGAGAGATATTTCAAGAAATACTAGGTACAGTCTTAAAATAATACAACCAATTACAATAACTAGAAAACAATTCACACTGTTATATGAACTGAAAATATTGCATTAGAAGATGGACAAGAGTTCTTTTCTGAGATGAGTCACTGGAAATCCATTTATTTTTTTAAAGATCAATCTATATATCTGTATATATAAATACAGATAGATATATTTAAAAAAAAAAAAACAAGCAAAACTGTTTGTACCACTGAAAAATTTCAATAAAAATAAACACTGTTTTTTCTATATAAAGTAATTTATATCATTTTAGGCATATATCATATATTTATGCCTTACCTGTTATATATAAATAAATATATATAATATTTTTAATAGCTCAGAATAACTAGTAGACCAAATTTTTTTCCAAATTTTTAAAAATATTGCACATTATCTTACAAATAAGACATATTGCCTTATGCAAGTTAGTGGTTATTAATAAGAAAACCAAAATAGCTTCAAAAATAGTATAGAAAACATTTACTGACTTCTCTAATTTCCTAATACCTTTTGGAGTACCCTTTCCCTTCAACTGATAAATCTTTGCAGTTTACCAAAGTGACATAACATCACTTAATGAATACTAATGTAACCCCCAAAACAAGATAGAGTGATTTCATCTGATCAAAAAATTGGCATGACATTGTTAACCATAACTGTTTCTTACCAGTAAATTCTCCATTTACAAAAGGAATGAGCTATAGTATATCTGTAAATAGTGAATTCATATAAGGCATTTGAAATAGGGATTAAAATAAGCTTCATCCGATGCTCTTGGCTCAGGTCCATTAGATCTATGTGGCAAATATAATAAACAACATCCAAATTTTATAACATTTGGTTATAACATTCAGTAAGAGTTTAAACCAAGTATTCCAAATAGTTTTAACATTAATATAAAAATAGTCTCTTCTTTGATAAGTCTAACTACATGTCTTTTTCTGTGAATACAATACCATAGACTGCTGTTATTCAGTTCTTCAAAGTCTTTATACACACAGATTTCATTCTCTTGCCACTCTCCAGTCCGAAGTTAACTTCCTAAAAAGGATCTAGTCTTACCATTTCCTCACTTTAAAATGTTCATTGACTTCCAAACACCTATTATAGTGGTCCTCAGCTATATCTGCACATTAGCATCTCCAAGTGAGCTTTTTAAATATATTGTTTCATCCTCAGTGATTTTAATTGTTCCACTTTTACTCTTGCAGGGACACAGTAGTAACTCTGCAATGATGTTAAAGCATCAAATTCTATAACTTTACTCTCTTTCTCTTCCACTATCTTACCTTTATCTTATGTTCCAGCCCACACAAGTCTTTTTACTATCAGATTTCTGCCTGAATTTTCCCTCTTTGATACCAATCACATCATATCTCAATCTTGAAAATCCAGCCAAGCCACTATTTTTGTAGTGTTCTTTCCTGCACCTTCCAGATAGTGACTAACTTCCTCCTAAGGTTCACCGGCTATTTTGTACACCTCTGAATTATAATACTGTCTTGTTCTACATTTCTGATTGTACTAGGAGACTGGGAGCCAGCTTGAGATTGGACAGTAGTATACAAGTTTATCTTGACTGGGAGTTGCATGGCATGTTCTCACTTTTGCTGTCACCATGATCTGTATCACTCTTTTTTTTTTTTTTTACATCATTCATGTCTGTATGCCTGACTTTATGATGTTCTTTTCCCATGCTCCTTATCTTCATCTCTTAAATTCTCATCTCTTTTAAATTTTCTATTTCTTATTACTTTGTGAGATCTCTCCTCATACTGACTGTACCATAGGAGAATATAAGTTGTGTTTTATATTTATTAAGAACACATTAGACTCTCTATTCTAAATTTCAAAGCTGATTGGAGTATTATTTCCCTTCCTAAGAAAAATGCATAGAGGTTGCCTGGGTGGCTCAGTTGTTAAGTGTCTGCCTTCAGCTCAGGTCATGATCCCAGGGTCCTTGGGACTGAGGCCCCCCTCCTTCATCCCTCCCTGCTTAGTGGGGAGCCTGCTTCCTCTCCCACTCCCCCTGCTTGTGTTTCCTCTCTTGCTGTGTCTCTCCCTATCAAATAAATAAATAAAATCTTAAAAAAAAAAAAAAGAAAAATTCCACAAATACAATTGTTTCTTATAGTTAAGGAGCCCTAACCTCAATATACAACTTTCTTCTCCTTTCTGATTTCATTCAACAACTATTGAATACCTGTTATGAACACAAGTGAATGTGCTAATAGACCTAGGAGAATTTAGAGCTGAAGGAAGATTGTAACTCAAGAAAGTGACAGTCCAGTAGTAAGTATAACACAAAATTCCTGGTAAAGAGTAGGTACTCATATACTTGTTGAGCCTACAAATGAAAACAGAGTTTGGATTTCACAGGTGCAAAGCATTATTCATGTATAACTTCACTGAGACAAATAATGCAGCAAAAAGTAAGATACTAACTTTACAATAAATATCAAATAATCCCTTAATTTGTGTCAGTAACTCACTTGCATTAAATCTGCATGTATTTCAATATCTTTTTTCCCATAAAAGTCATCCCAGTAAATATATTTTAAATTTCTCCAGTATACAATAAAAGCAGTCTACCACTGTGGGGATTATGTAACATAAGTAAATGAATGTAGATGTATCCAAAAAAAGAAAACTTTCACATTTGAGTGATAGAGAACAGTTGATGATGTGATCATTTTATCTGGTTTTTCTTACTTTAAAACAATATTTTGATGACACAAATCCTTTTTTGCCTGTACATATTTAATTTCCAACATTTTTTTTTTTTTTTAATTTCATTCAACTCTGGAGGAACAGAATGTGGTGGCCAAAAGGTTTGGGTTTTGCTGTTGTGCTTATTGTTGTTTTGCAATCTCCTAATAATAATGTTTCATAGTCTTGATGTTGACCTTGATTCACAGTGTAGATGTCTAAATATCTAAACACAAGGATTTTAAATTTCAGGCTAAACTTTACGAAAAGAGAAAACAAGCTTTTGAAAAAGAACATAACCTCATCAAATGGAAGATATCTTGTTTCTGAATCTTCCTTTACAAATTCCTGCATGCTAATGTCTCCATTCCTATGTAGTCATCATAACCTTTATCTTCATTTTATAGGTCATGTTCTTTCTGGTAGCTCTAAAATGAAATTAATCATAAGAAGACAGGTTATATATCAGAAAATACTTGAAGATTACTGAACTAGATTATTGAGTTAAAAATATTTCCCTTAACAAGGCTTGAATAGCCATTTGGATCTGAATCAATTATACCTCCAATATCAGTTGTTATGTAGCTTTTGTTTTGCTTTTATTAAAAATATGGCACTTCTTAATTAGTCAGTACTATTATTTTTCATATTTAACATTAAAATATTACACAGATCATATGCAAATATGATAGGTAACATGTTTTCTACCAAAACAGTGCCTTTCAAATATCCATGGCATGTCAAAGTATAACTTCTTAATTATCCATTATGGTGATATATTTCCTGATGTGTACTATAGAAGAGCTCACTAGGGCTTATGGCCCTTCTCTGTCATTTACTAACTGAATGCTCAAGCAAGCATTGACAAGCTCAAGGAGTCATTTAACCTTTTTGATTAAATGTGACTTTACCCAATTGTTTGCAATTAATAGAAATGAAAATAAAAAGTATACAAGTGTTCAGAAATAGTAATAGCTATTATAATGTTTTCATTAAGCAATAGTTCTGGCTATGATTTTATCAAATTAATCTGGCTTATTCTATAGTGAAAAGAAGGAATCAAGAAAATAGAGTTGCTTTGTTGCTATCTCTATGCACACACAAATATTTGATGGATTTCATCTGAAATTACTATAAATATTCACTTTCTTCATATGTAGAGATATACTCTTTTGAGTCTGAGGCCTATTTTATCAGAAACCTAAAGAGCCTATCACGGTTATAATATGTCATTATAATATTAAGAATAATGGTACTAGTTTTGTCATTTTTAAAGTTATCTCTAAAACAGAGAGCTTGACTAGAACACAGACACTCCAAAAATCTATGCAATACACTACATCTTCAGACTACCTTTATTGTAATAATTTAACAAAAGGGAAGAATGGATCTAGAAATCACGATGAAATTATCAACCCAAAAAATAACATTCCTATCCTTAAGAAGGTTAGATACAAAATGCCCAGAAGAGATCTTCACATCTGCCTTGATCTGTTATCTTGCCTTCCTTTTGTGAGATTGCTATTAAATTTCTAGAGGTTTTGATATGAATACCTAAGCAGTTTCTCTAATCTATACCTATCTTTACAAAGCAGATTTCAGTAAGAGTATGAATTCTTTTCAATATCTTTATAATCTCAAAAATAAACTTGAAAAAAATTTCAAGTTTAAAGGTAATTCACTTTTGTATTAAAGAATTCAACAATCAGTTCTCCATTGATATAATAAAATGAACAAGCATACAACCCAAGGAAGGGCATAACTTTCTTTTTCCTTAAGTATTCCTTTTAGATAACCATTAGATGTAGAGAATTTCTTCAACTCTTATATTTTATAGGAAATACATAGCCAGATAATCTAGCAAAAGTTTGCCAACTTCTAAGTTGCTTATTCTCACTAGACTAAGTCATATAATGATTTTAGTGAAAAGAATATCATTCCACCTCTGTAGTTTCATAGTTTGTATTTTCTGTATCTCTGTAATATTGTATTTTCCATACTCAAGTTTTGGTGAAAAGGGAATTCACTATCTCTACCTAGCATTTGCCATCTATTTAATGTACCATTATTCCATACTCTTTGCTCTTTATCAAATCAAAAAATTAAATAGCAGTAAAATAAATTACTCACCCTGTATTAGAGAAATTAATCCGGCCTGGATGGTTCTACATCCATAATATGAATCCATAATAGCAACTGGGCCTAGATAATTGCATTCAAGTTGGATCACATCCCTTTTTAAACTCAGGTAAAAGTCCCTACAGACTGTCATTTACCTGGGCCTAATAGAATTGAACTTCCAGGGTTGGGACTGAAACAATGTGGGCTTAAAAATTTGAAAATAAGAAGTTAAGAGTAGTTTCCTTTAATAATTTGTCCTCATCAGAGAAGATTTAAGAATTGGGGGATTTTAGTGATAAGTAAAAAAGAAGTTCATAATAGCAGTGATTTAATATGTACATTATCTAAAAAATCCTGTAGCCAAAGAAAAACACAAAGCGATCTGTTCTCCTTGGAATTGATCACATTTCAAGGCAGAGCTCTGAGCACATGCCTGGAGGCTGTGCCCAGACTTGTCTACAGCTTTATGCAGCTGTGCAGTTTGGAAGTCTGTTGCAGAACTGCTGGATTAGTCCCAGAATGTCAACCTCATGTTCAATTTACTGGCTTTTGTTGCTTTATGTCATGCTGACCTTACTGTGAAACACGCGTTTGTTTGCTCTCTTTCCACTCATGGAAAAATAGGGAAACCATTACTTAGTTTAAGCTCGTTGAAAGCTTTAACTGACAAAGCACTTTCAGAGAAATCTGAATTAGGAAGCTAAGAAAGCATACCCATTCCATTTTATTATTCTCTTTTAAAAAAGCATACCCTGTGCATTGCTTTAAAGAAAATGTATGCTATGACATCTAAGATGTGACATCAGCATCACGGTGCACATTCAGATAGATATAAGCAAAACCTTTAATTGGTATTATAAATAGTTCTTAAAACCTATTTTTGTAATCTTTTGAAATTTCTCTTAATACATCAAATGCTGATGTATCCAATTTAACAAACAGAAATTATTCTAAATGAAGCCCATTTTAACTGTCAATTATATATAAAATTTAACATCTATTTTTATATGATATTTACTTACTTATGAAGGTTTTTTATATAATTTGCAGAAAGCAGTAGTTTTAAAATTTTTGCCACTGAAGATACCTTTTATTCCCCCTACCTACTAAAGGTTATATTTTAAAGTACCTCCCTACCAAACTGCATTCCAATTAAGAAATAATTATTTTGATTTCTTCATGTTTTATTTTTCAAAGACATATCAGTTTGAGCTGCTGACCAGTATAACAATTGTGTCCACATTGATCTGATACAGTTTTAACTTGGTAGATACAAAACAATTGTAATGGTAAAATAATCAATGGATATCGATCATAACTTTCCTAAACCAGGTTAAGAACTAGAGATTTGAAGTCATAATATATTATACAAAATTAAGTCTTCTTTTTAGGGCTTCAAAATTCATGAACAAGACCAAAAAGTTTATAGAAAATTATTATAAGCATACCATATTCTTATCAAAGCAGATATATGCAGCTTTGCGACACGAAGAAAACAAAACAGAAGTATGTTCTCCGTAGGGTAAAAATACTAACCAGATTTATTTAAAGTGGTAAGCTCTGTATTGATATACCTAAGAGTAGAAAGAGATTTTCCCATGGCAGTCTTTAGAACTCATCACTTTAACCAATGAAGTATTTTATCACCTGAGTATTCTGCGCATTTTAACGTTTCTGGTATGTGCATATTCACAAGAAAAATCAAAGCAAGGAGTTTTTTAAGAAGCTTTTCATTGTAACTTGGAAAAAATAGAAGAAAAATATAAGGTTTCTTTGAAAGGAGTAAATATGACATATAAAAGAGAAATGGAGATCTCCTCTAAACAATATCTTAAGTATTTTCTCTTATTTAGCGAGTAATCATGCTAATGGTACAAAACATGGGTGATTATGTTACAGGGATAACAATGCTAAATGTTCGAGAAATTATCACTCACTATCCAGGCATATAAAACAGAAATATGCTCATAAGCTTGCTTTTTGCTTTTATAATTCTTCATTTTCTAATGAGGCTACATGGCTTAGGAAAAAAAAAATACTGATCTCTAACTCAATTTAGCTCTCAATTGGATGTCTTGACACTTAAAAAGAAAGCAGTGGGGAGTGGGGGTAGGGGAGAAATGGAGGGAAGAGAGAAAGAAAGGGAAAAGGCTAGGACGAAATTATCCCTTTCAACTCTGAAACTACAGATTTCCTATTAATAATTTACATCAACATAAAGCATCCAACTCTAAGTTATTTATGTTAATAGAAGTAAAATGGGCCCTGAAACACAACAACAACAGCAACAAAAACCAGTTTTGTTTTGTTTGTTTTTCTTTTTTCAAAGTTGAAGAGTCTTGCTTTAGGCATCATTTTATTCTTCAATAACTAGTTATAAAGTGTGTGTGCTGGTCACTCTGTCAGATAGTGGAGATAACCAGTGAATACATTAAACAGAGTTCATACCTTCTCTGAGCTCACTGTTGGATGGAGACTAGAAAAAGGTAAATAGTTATAACACTGTATGATAAGTGCAATGATGGAGGAGGTACAGGGAGATATTGGAGCATCTATGGGAGGCACCTCATTTGATTTAAGAGTGGGAGAAGTTATGTTGTAAAAAAGATCTGAGCCATGATCTAAAAGTGTTTCAAGAATTAGCTGAGCATGTAGTCAGAAGATGCCACAGACAGGAAGAGAAGAATATTTCAAACAGGATATAACAGCGTATTTATAGACCTGATGGAGACAGAGAGTGTGAGGCTGGGTTGATGATGAGGCTAAAGAAGAAAACAAGGTTCAGAACACCAGTGGCCTTGTACATGGTACTAAGTTGTGTAGTCTTCATGATGTTGTAAGCAGGAGAGCAGCATAATTCAGATTGGTAAGAAAACTCACTCTTACTGAAATATGGAGAAGAGTTGGAGATGGCTAATCCTGGAGGCAGAGAGAACATTTTTCAGGAAGTTAATGATATTTTGGTGAAAAATGTTTGGTCATAAACATGAAGAGTTGAAGATGATCATGACCTCTTCCTTAATTTTTCGGTTTCATAGAAACATAATTTAGAAGCATTGACAGAACTTGGGAAAGTAAGTGAAATACACCATATAAATTGTCAAACACAAAGTCAAATGTCTATTTATTCTGCTGTGTTGAAATTTCAAATTTTTTATCAAAAGACAATAAAAATTGGAAACTTTGCATACCAAGTTCCAGAATCCTATCTATCCAAACATCTCTGTCACTGTACAAGTACCCCTACCTTTGCATGTCTACTGAACCTCAAGATTACCTGGTCTATGCACAAAGGTACCGCTAAAACAGCTCAAAAATCAGCAAATAGGAAAGGGAAACTGAGCTATGATAAACTAATAAAAAATAAACACATCATTTGTATGGATCTTTCTTGAAATGCCATTATCTAGTATAATTACAAAATGGCACCCACAAAAAAGTGCTTTATTCTCTGTAAAGGGTCTTGATGTCTTCTTTATGAAGACTTCTTCATGACTTCTTCACCAAGTGTGGGGAATTAAAGAAGGGAGGCTGGTGAGTGATACAATGTAGAGCAAATCTGCAGTGAACAATATATCCATCTCTTAGTTTCAAAGAGCTTGATTTGGATTACCTCATTCAATTTCCATCAAGGGCTGTTCTTTCTTTTGACTGTCACTAACCAATAGCAGCAAGAAATAAGAAGCTTTTTATATTAAAACAGTGGTGGTGGGAAGGGATTTTTTTTTTCGATCCCATTGCTGTTACTTCATATTCAAGTCTATGGCTCATAGATTCATCTGTTCTCTCTTCCCAGTACTGCAGATACTGGGACTTATCTGACTTGATATCTTTTGTTTCTTGCTGGTTCCACATATCCTTCTTAGGTTCAGCTACTTTACCAGTGGCCTCTGTATGCAGTTACCTTGCACCTTCAGAAGAGTCAGGGCCCACTACTATCTACTCAGTTATCACCCAGCTGGAACAATGCTGACTCCAGGCTTCTCTGAGATGCTTGTAGACTATATCCATGCACAAAACTCATGATTTTCTTAGACTTTCCCCTTACTTGTATGGATGTTGCTTATCCCAACTCCTTCAAAACTAACACACTGTCATCTGACCTCTTTGACTTCCTCATTTTTCTGAATAACAGAGGCTTCTCACTTCCCCTTGCTATCTCTGCCAGAGGCTTCCCATGGGTCTTCAATTGAGTTCTCTTCATCTATTTCTAGTATTTCTCTGAGTCTACCTCTTAAGGATACTTTTGAGATTAGAAGACCCCTTTTTCTCAGGTAGGAAAACCCAATTCTCCAGACTTGCTCTTGATTTCAAAGAACAGTTGTGGAAATCAGAAGCTCAACACTGGCTTTTTATTAAAGAACATAATGCCATAATGTAATCTGCTGTAATGATCCTAATTGTTGGAGCAAATTGGCTGCTTCCAACTGACCAGGAAACAGGTCAGATAAAAAAAGAAAAACAAAACAAAAAAAGATGAATATACTTCAGTAAATATAACTTTGGATATGTTTTGGAAATTCATATGAGATTTCCATCAAGAGGGTGAGACTCTTCCTCCATCTGGGTATGTCTAAGAGTTCTGGCACTGGCTGGAGACAAATGCATAACTATAAATTTATGTGATGTTGGACTTATAAAAACATCATCACACACTTATTTTCAATCTAATACTTTAGAATCCACCTGAAAATTTTAGTAGACTTTCTAGATTTTTATATTTTGTTATGCTGAAATCGATGAAATATTCAGTTATCCACTCTGTTCCTTGTTAGTAAAACTAGTGTAATATTTGGCAAGAGATGCAGGAAATCATCATTTCCCCCTCTCATGGCTCACATAACTTTTGGTTCTCCCCTATTTTGAATAAATAGTAGAGTACTATGTACATACACCAGACTTATACTTTTAATGATATTTAGCTTCTAATACTTCTTGTGTCCAGTTTCACAGACTTAGCTCCCCATTTCTGAGTGGGAAGGCAACTATTTCAAAGTACATTGGAAGTTCATCTGAAGTGTTTGTTGAGAAAAGGAAACTCTCATGTATGTGTCTAGCACTGGTTCCACAGTTGACTGTCACTAACAAATGCATGGCTATAAAAATTACGTGATAGTGGGCACCTAACATCATCATCATATATTTGTTTTCAATCTAATTTCTGTTTTTGAAATAAATGTGCATTTTGAAGTAAATATTTTATGATTCACATGAGGAACACTTCTCAAGTGTTTACATTAAATTGGCTGGTGATTTGAAATGAATCATCTTCAAATGTTTCCTTAAAAACAACTTACAACTAATTTTTATTATTCTATGCTCTGTGATAACGAATAACTCATGTCCATATATCTCTTTTTTTCCCCATATATCTCTTTACCAATGAATTAGAATGCCCAAAACCTCAATACAATTATATAAAGCTATGTACAGGGTACATTCTTCTCTACTGGGTCACCTTAAATTTATAATCATTTCAGTTATGCATATGGCATAAGAGGAGATATTAATGTGGATGGTTTGGCATATATAGATCCATGACTGTGTGTACATTTTAATGAAGCAAGGAGTGATTGTCACACAATTAAAATAAATCAACCAGTTGTTCATTAAGACAAAATATATACTCAGCTATTGTCTAATGGGACTGGTAATGCACTATTTTGGTTATTCACTTTGATAAAATAAAAAGTTTGTTATTTTTATGCAAACATTAATGATGTTCATTTGAAATTTGATGCACTTAACATTAAACTGAAAAAGCATGTAACCTAATTGTTAGTAACAAAGTATTTCAGATTAGTATTGTGCACTGGTTTCACTATTAGGAATATAATTTAATATATTGGAAATATGCAAATATACTTATTTAGTGAATAAAATAAGTGCCTGGTGGGTATAAGGAATTGTGATAGGCCTTTGGAGACACAAAGATAGATTTATTGCTTTTAAGTTCCAGGTTATAGAAGCCTGATATTATTTGAAACCTAAACATACTTCTCTTGATTCAATTAGCTACATTTGAAATGTAGCTGAAACTAGAAAGTTTGATTAGATTACTTGGCCAGGAAAAAGTTCCTTTAACACTAAATATATCATTTTTATTTTTTTTTACATGCTGTTTTCAGTTTTTAAATTAAATGTGTTTCTATATTCAGATTTACAAACGTAAATGGGAAGCTTCATATTTGTCTATAAAAATTTGCTGGCTTGTAAATATCTGATTTTGATAACTGGTGTTTTTAAATTTTACATTTAACTATTTAATGAATGAAGAAAAAACATAGTAAATGGCCATGGGTGTCAGTGCAATAGGAGACTCTATTCCCCAGTGTCAGAGTTACTATAACAAACTAAAGAGTACATATATCACTCTACCTACTTTTTAAAATGATAACTTATTTAAATGGCAGGATGTTAATTTTACTTAATCAGATGACCAGTGATTAACATGCATTCAGCAAATACTACCATTTATTTTAGTTGTCATTTATTTGAGTAGCTACAATACACGAGGCCTTGTTATAGGGAGGATCCTTACGTCTATTATCTCTAGCTCTTACTGTACTCTTTGTAAGCTAAATATTATGAGTTCCATTTTACAGAAGAGGAAATCGAGGTTCAAAAACTATTTCTTATACCATTGCTCTTGCAAAAAGAAGTTTCTGTCATATTTAAAAAATTATATTATTTTTCCTGGCATACATATTAAATTTTCTGTAATGGTTTTTGTTTGAGAAATGAAGAAACTTAATAAATGTGCTGCCTGTTTAAACCTCCTCAAGATGAATCATTTTTACATTTTTAAAAAAGATTTTGTTTTAATGCCAGTATAGTTAACAGAGAGTGTTATATTAGTTTCATGTGCACAATATAGTGATTTAACACTATATATCACTCACTGATCATCATGATAAATGTTCTCCTTAGTCCCCATCATTTATTTAATCCCATCCCCCCCCAACCTCCCTTCTAATGTCAGTTTGTTCTCTGAAGTTAAAAGCCTGTTTCTTGGTTTGCCTCTCTTTCTTTTTTCCCCTATGCTCCTTTGTTTTATTTCTTAAAATCCACATATGAGCGAAATCATATTGTATTTGTCTTTCTATGATTGACCAATTTCTCTTAGCATGATACTCTCTAGCTCCACTCACGTTGCTGCAAATGGCAAGAATTCATTCTCTTTTATGTCTGAATAATATTTCATTGTATACCATCTCTTCTTTATCCATACATCAGTCGATGGATACTTGGTCTTTTCCCACAGTTTGGCTATTGTAGATTATGCTACTATAAACACCTCACACCTGTCAGAATGGCTAAAATCAATATTACAAGAAACAACAGGTGTTTGGGAGGATGTGGAGAAAGGGGAACCCTCCTGCACTGTTGGTGAGAATGCAAACTGGTGCATCCCCTCTGGAAAACAGTATGGACATTCCTCAAAATAATTAAAAATAGAACCACCCTATGATTTAGTTATCAGACTACTAGGTATTTACCCAAAGAATACAAAAACGCAAATTAATTGTAGTTTTGATGTGCATTTCCCTTATGAGTTATATTGAGCATTTACAAATACCTTCTTCCCTTCCATAGGTTGTCTTTTAGCTGTGTTAGTTATTTCCTTTGCTGTAGGGAAGCTTTTTATTTTGAGGTAGTCCCAATACTTTATATTTGCTTTTGGTTTCCATACCTCAGGAGACATATCTAGAAAGATATTACATACAGTTGGTATCAGAGAAATTACTGCCTATGCTCTCTTCTAGGATTTTTGTGGTTTTGGATCTCACATTTAGGTCTTTAATCCATTTTGAATTTATTTTTCTGACAGTGTAAGAAAGTGGTCCAGTTTCTTTCTTTTGCATGATGCAAAACAACACCATTGTCTCTTTTTCCCATTGAATACTCTTTCCTGTTTTGTTGAAGATTAATTGACTATATAATTGTGTATTTATTTCTGGATTTTTCTGTTCTGTGCCATTGATCTATGTGGCTATTTTTGCGCCAGGACTATATTTTTTTGATTACTATAGCTTTGTAATATAAGCTGAAATCTTGTTTTCATTTTTTTTTTTTTCTTTTTTCCCCTTTTCAACACTGTTTTGGCTGTATGGAATCTTTTGTGGTTCCATACAAATTTTATGATTGTTCTAGTTCTGTAAAAATATTTTTGGTATTTTGATAGAGAATGCATTAAATATATAGATTGCTTTGGGTAATGGAGGTGTTACGCCCCAATAATGGGCCCGTGATTAAAGGAGTGAGACTGATACAAAGCGAAGGTCAAGCAAAGATTTATTTCGCGCCCAGCATCAAGAATCTAACCCAACATTCGGGCCGCACCTCTTATAAGAGAGGGCAACCCTTTGTTTCACAGACTAACTTTTAAGGGCAAAGGCCATACGATCCCGCCTGGCCACGCACAGGTGGCCAGTGAGATTGTAACACACACAGGAAACTCCACAGTGATGACCAATTGAGTTACAACTTACTCTAGTAGACATTTGAATCAGCCTATTACACCTTGATTGGGATTGGAGCCCAAAAGGCTCCCAAAGGGGGGGGCCCATACTCCTTGGTAACCAGGGAGACAGTATGCATCCCCCCACTGATCAGATGTCTCCACCTGGCCTGACCCACCTTTGTATCTGGGCTTTGTTACCTGAAGCTGGTTTCCTGGACTTGTCTGCAAGTAAATCCCCTGGGGATTTACTTTTTTCCAAATAGGTCCTTACAGAGGCATCTTAACAAAATTTGTCCTTCCAATCCTAGGCCAATGTATGTCTTTCCATTTCTTTTTATCTTGAGTTCCTTTCACCAGTGTTTTAGTGTGTTCAGGTTAGAGGTTTTTCACCTCTTTGGTTAAGTTTATTACTAAGTATCATTATTTTTGGTGAAATTATAAATGGAATTATTTTCTTGATCCATTTTGTTTTTCTTTATTGTTTACCTCCTTCTGCTGGTTTGGGGTTTTATTTGTTCTTTTTGCAGAACCTTTAGTTGTAAGGCTGTTGGTTTATTTGAAATGTTTCTTGCTTCTTGAGATAGGCTTGTGTTGCCATAAACTTCCCTTCTAGAATCACTTTTGCTGCATCCCAAAGATTTTGGACAATAGTGTTTTCATTTATTTGTTTCTATGTAATTTTTAATTTCCTTTTTGATTTCTTGGGTGATCCATTTGTTGTTTAGTGACACGTTATTTAAAATCCATGTATTTGTGCTCTTTCCAGATTTTTTCTTGTGATAGGTTCCTATTTTCATAGTGTTGTGGTCAGAAAAAATGCACTTATTTATGGAGCATAACAAATAACAGAGGACAGAGGGAGATGGAGAGGAGAAGGGAGTTGAGGGAAATTGGAAGAGGAGGTAAACCATGACAGACTATGGACTCTGAAAAACAACCTGAGGGTTTTGAAGGGGCTGAAGGGGGTGGGAGGTTGGGGGAGCCAGGTGGTGGGTATTAAGGAGGGCAGTATTGCATGGAGCACTGGGTGTGGCACAAAAACAATGAATTCTGTTAGGCTGAAAAGAAATTTTATAAATAAATAAATAAATAAATAAGAAAAAATGCATGGTATGACTTTGATTTTTTTGAATTTGTTGAGACTTATTTGTGGCCTATTATGTGATCTATTCTGGAGAATGTTTCATATGCACTTGAAAAGGATGTGTATTCTGCTCTTTTAGGATGGAATGTTCTGAATATACCTGTTAAATCCATCTGGTCCAGTGTGTCATTCAAAGCCACTGTTTCCTTGTTTATTTTCTGTTTGGATGATCTGTCCATTGATGTAAGTGGGGTGTTAATGTCCCCCTACTGTAATTGTATTATCAATTAGTTCCTTTATGTTCACTAGTAAATATTTTATGTATTTGAGTCCTCCCATGTTGGGCATATAAATATTTATAATTGTTATACCTTTCTGATAGATTGTCCCTTTCTTTATCTCTTGTTACATTGTTTAAAGTCCATTTTGTCCAAAATAACTATTACTACCCTAGCCTTCTTTGAAACTTTCAGTCTGCAGATTTATTTAGGTCTGAGATGACTCTCTTCCAGAAAGCATATAGTTGACTTTTGTTTTTAATTCGTTCCCACACCCCATGTCTTTTGATTGGAGCACTTAGTTCATTCACATTCCACGTAATTATTAATAGATATTTATTTATTGACATATTGTTACTTGTTTTGTGGTAGTTTTTATAGTTTTCTCTTGATCTTTCTCTTCTCTTTCAAGGTTTGTTGGCTTTCTTTAGTGTTATACTTGGATTTTTTTCTCTTTATTCTTTGCATATCTGTTACTCTTTATTGAATTGTGGTTACCATATGTTTGTAATAGGTTTGTATATAACATCTTCTGCAAATGCAGTATGTATGAATGAAGTCAATGGTCACTTAAGTTTGAACCCATTCTTTACTCCCTACCCTCTACATTTTAGGTATGTGGTATCATATTTTACATCCTTTTATTTTATGAATCCCTTGACTGATTTTTACAGATATACTTATTTTTACTGCTTTTGTGTTTCCTACTTTCCATACTCCTACTTACAGTCTGTCCTTTCCACTTGAAGAATCCCCTTTAATATTTCTTGTTGGCTGGGTGTAGTGCTCATGAACTTCTTTAGGATTTTGTTTTTTGGGTTTTGGTGGGGTTTTTTGTTGTTGTTGTTGTTTGTTTTACTTTTGTTTTGTCTGAGGAGCTCTTTATCTCTCCTTTTATTCCAAATGAGAGTTTAGCTGGATATAGTATACTTGGCTGCAGAGTTTTCCCTTTTAGCACTTTGAATATATTATGCTAGTCCTTTCTGGCCTGCAAAATTAATGTTGAAAAATCTACTGATAGCCTTAGGGACTTTCCCTTGTATATAAATGTCTTCTTTTGTATTGCTGCTTTTATTTTTTTTTTCTTTATCACTATTTTTTTTTTATTTAATTATTATGTGTCTTGGTGTGGACCTCTTTGGGTTAATGTTGTTGGAGAATCTCTGTGCCTCTTGGATCTTGATGTCTGTTTCCTTCCCCAGATTACAGAAGTTTTCAGCTACTATTTTTTTACATAGACTTTTGTCCCCCTTTCCCTCTTCTCTCCTTCTAGTATCCCTACAATGTGAATGTTATTACACTTGATGGAATCACTGAGTTCCCTAAATCTATTCTTGTTTTGCATAATTCTTTTCTTCTCTTACTTACTTAGCTCTGTCTTAGCTTCTCTTACTTACTTAGCTCTGTCTTCAAGATCACTAATTCATTTCTCTGCTTCATCTAGCCTTCTTACTCCATCTAGTGTATTTTTGATTTCCATTATTATGTTCTTAACCTCTGATTTGTTCTTTTGCATGCTGTTAAGGATCTTAGTGATGTCCTCCACTCTTTTCTCAAGTCCAGTCAGTATCTTTGTGATCATTACTCTGAATTCTCTTTGAAACATATTACTTATCTCTGTGTCCCTTAGCTCTCTAGAGCACTGGGACTTTGTCCTGTTCTTTCATTTGGGACATATTTTTCTGTCTCCTTACTTTGCCTTTTGTGTCTGTTTTTCTACGTTAGGAAAGTCAGCTGTCTCTTGCTCTTGAAACTCATGGGTAAGGCATGCAATTTTAATAAGGTTTTGCTGGTCCTCTTACATAGGGGATGCACAGCAGCCACCCAGAACTAGTGGGCCTGGGCAACTCTGCAAAATGCATGAAGGCATGTGCATAGTGCCACAAGGTGTATGCAACATTCTTTTGCCATTGTGGACACACAGCTGATGCAGAGACCAAGGCATGCCAGGGCCAGTCCACAAAGCATATGTGTGGCTGGGGTGCAGTTCTAACATAAGTGAACATTTTCTTTGCAGGAGATCTGGAGATGCAGTATTAGAGAGGTTTATACCTGTCTTCAGGGGAAGGAGACTTGCAGTGCCAGTACTGAGGCCAGCCTAGCTGAAGGCAGCAGGGTGCACTGTAAGCAAGTTAGTAGTGAATGCTAGGCCCATGCAGGCTCCACTAGATGGCTGTGATTATGCTGGGGGACAGGGGGAGGAAATGACACGTTCCAGCTCCTTTGTTGCTGGAGAAGTCCTTCAACAAACTCTGACATTAGTAACTCTCCCCCCCCCCCCCCCCGATCTGGCCTGGACATTTTTCAAATAGCAGCTTCTAAGTTGTATCTCTGAGGGCTGTTCATTGTGCTGTGTCTTTAATGGCAGGGACTCAGCTCTCTCACACTTCTGGGTTCTCCTAGTACCTCACCTGCTGATTTATTAAATTCCAGGCTTTGAGTCCTGCTGATTGTAAGAACTCACAAAACTCTTTCCCTGATTCTCAAAGCCAAATGCTATGGGGATTCATCTCAGTGCAGACCTCTCTCCAGACCCATGCTCTCTTCCTCCAGTGGCCAGACCCATGTGGTCCTCACCACTTTACTTCTCTGCCCTTTCTACCCTCCTCATTGTGGCCTCTTCTCTACATGTAGTTGTGGAGTTTATTCTCTCAGTCTTCAGGTCATTTTCTGGGATATTTGCACTAATAGGATTGTTATCTAATTGGATGAGGTGAGTTTAGGATTCTCCCTGTCCCTTGGAAGTCCCTCATCTTTGGAATTCTTAATAAAACTATAGAAAACCTTGGGGAGGAAAGCCAATTTATGGGAAAGCCAAAATATAAATACCACTAATTTCCCAGCATCAGAGCCTCTGCTAAAGAATTAATCAAAGATCAAAAGAAAATTTCTCATCTACTAAATTTCCGATTGTAGATTTGAATCTCATACAATTACTGCAAATATATGCATATTTTGAGAGAATATTTTCATGCAAGTAATTAATTGACATTGTCTGTTGCATACAGTTGGAGAAATGGTCTCTTAATTGACAGAGATATCAGTTTTGGAATAAAAGGTTGACTGATAGCTCCTACATTTATAAAAATTACCACAATAACACTGCTTTTGGAATATATACACATCTTAAAGAAAATAACCTTAAAGTCATACTCAAATGAAAATAGGGAGTTTTATAAAGTATGATGACTATATTATCCTTAAAAGCCAAAGATTCTCTGATTTTACCTCTTGCTTCAGTGTACTCTAAATGCCTTGGCAAGGCATGTTTTTTTAATGGTTGGGATTTTGAGGATAAACTCATATTCTCAATATTTCCATTATATATTTACTAAATATTTACTTGATAAAAATGGTATCTTAATGCCTTTAAAGTTTCTATACTTTATCTTCATTTTTTTAATCTTTTTATTTATTTATTTTTTAAAGTTTCTTTTCAGTGTAGCAGTATTCATTGTTTTTGCACCACACCCAGTGCTCCATGCAATCCATGCCCTCCCCAATACCCACCACCGGTTCCCCCAACTTCCCACCCACCGCCCCTTCAAAACCCTCAGGTGGTTTTTCAGGGTCCATAGTCTCTCATAGTTCACCTCGCCTTCCAATTTCCCTCAGCTCCCTTCTCCTCTCCATCTCCTCATGTCCTCCATGTTATTTGTTATGCTCCACAAATAAATGAAACCATATGATAATTGACTCTCTCTGCTTGACTTATTTCACTCAACATAATCTCTTCCAGTCCCATCCATGTTGCTACAAAAGTTGGGTATTCATCCTTTCTGATAGAGGCACAATACTCCTTAGTGTATATGGACCACATCTTCCTTATCCATTCGTCCATTGAAGGGCATCTTATCTTTTTAATTCTCATTGCACAATAGAAATGTTTCTTTTAAATAAGATTAAATTAGACCAGCCTGCATGATACAAAACAGAGGAGATGTTTTTACTTGTCAGATTTTTTTAGATCTTCATAAATCTTAGATGTTTCCTGATGATGACAATGATTCAAAGATGCAGTGTTCTTACTGAAGCATTAGAGAGTCATAAAGAATTTATCAAAGAAAAATTTTAAGAACTTGGATCAATGTCAACATATAGAGTTTTTGTAAAAATTTTATGGCTTATAAACCAAATAGTATTATAAAGTTATTTAAGTTCCTAAGTGACATTTCAGTTATTGAAGGCACGGATATTAAGAAACATATCAACTAAATTCCTATAAAACTTGAGAAAATATAAAATATCTAAGGTTAAAATGTAAAAATTATGCAATGAAATTCAAACTGAGGGGAGAAACTACTATATTTTCATATATATATGAATATTCACATTCATATCAATTTAGCTAAAGAGTATTTACATTTAACTTGGTCAAATTTCTGATTTTGGTGAAAGTGTTTGTAGTATTGATTTACTAAAGGATAATTATCACTAAGAATTTTTCTTTTTAAGATTTTATTTATTTATTTGAGATAGTGAGTATGAGCAGGGAGGAGGGGCAAAGGGAGAGGGAGAAGCAGACTCCCTACTGAGCAGGGACCCTCCCTCCACCTCCCACACACCAAAACAATACTGGGCCAGATCTGATCCCAGGACCCTGAGCTCATGACCTGGGCTGAAGGCAAACACTTAACTGACTGAGCCACCCAGGTTCCCATCACTAAGTTTCTAAAAAAAAAAAAATTATAACCTGTTTGATAAAAGGTTAAGGTATACAGGTAGGAATACACAGGTGGTGAACCAAAACATGCATACCTGTGAATTACTTAAACAGAGATAGCCTAAGCATCAATTTCAAATGGTTGTTAATAAGACCCAAATACATGCAATAAAGCATAGCATTATTCCACACAGTTTTTTTTATCGCATCATCATATTTGACAAAAATAATACTAATAGTAGAATTTAACTGATTTACAAAAAAACCCTGAGTCACATCTCTAAAATAATGCTTTGTGATCTTAGTAATCTATTTTCAACTCCCTGAACTTGGGTCTTCACCTATTAAGCAGAGAATATTTCAACGAAAGGTGTCATGTTTATATAGATAGTGCCTAAAATATTCTTTTGCACACTATAAAACATTGTACAATTATAATTCTTCTATGTAATGTTAAGTACACGCTAAAAATCATTAATAGTTAGAACATATATTCTAAGGTAGGTAAGTAACATTAGTAAATTAATTTTGGTCACCAAAAAATATGATTTTTTGTAACCAAAAGACACTAAGGCAGTTCATATGGAATCTCATCTGGAGAATAAGATCCTCTAGTCCTCTGTGGACCTTTAGCTTGCTCACTCTATTGTGTAGCTTGTGAGGTTGCTGTCCATGTAGATTGCTCTCCAATTGCTCTGCAATGGGAGATGGTCATTGGAGAGATGCTTCTTGGAAAAAGTTAACTCAACAAATGATTGCACATTCCCAATAATTTTTGGTTTCCTCTTTTTAAATAGAAAATCATGTCCATATTGTTTAAGAGGCCTTCATTTTTTTTTTATTAAATTGATTCATTTATTTTCAGAAAAACAGTATTCATTATTTTTTCACCACACCCAGTGCTCCATGCAATCCCTGCCCTCTATAATACCCACCTGGTACCACAACCTCCCACCCCCCTGCCAATTTAAACCCCTCAGATTGTTTTTCAGAGTTCATAGTCTCTCATGATTCACCTCCCCTTCCAATTTACCCCAACTCCCTTCTCCTCTCTAACACCCCTTGTCCTCCATGGTATTTGTTATGCTCCACAAATAAGTGAAACCACATGATAATGGACTCTCTCTGCTTGACTTATTTCACTCAGCATAATCTCTTCCAGTCCCATCCATGTTGCTACAAAAGTTGGGTATTTGTCCTTTCTGATGGAGGCATAATACTCCATAGTGTATATGGACCACATCTTCCTTATCCATTCGTCCGTTGAAGGGCATCTTGGTTCTTTCCATAGTTTGGCGACCGTGGCCATTGCTGCTATAAACATTGGGGTACAGATGGCCCTTGTTTTCACAACATTTGTATCTTTGGGGTAAATACCCAGGAGTGCAATTGCAGGGTCATAGGGAAGTTCTATTTTTAATTTCTTGAGGACTCTCCACACTGTTCTCCAAAGAGGCTGCACCAACTTGCATTCCCACCAACAGTGGAAGAGGGTTCCCCTTTCTCCACATCCTCTCCAACACATGTTGTTTCCTGTTTTGTTAATTTTGGCCATTCTAACTGGTGGTGTAAGGTGATATCTCAATGGGGTAAGGTGATGGCTAGTGATGATAAACATTTTTTCATGTGTCTGATAGCCATTTGTATGTCTTGATTGGAGAAGTGTCTGTTCATATCTTCTGCCCATTTTTTCTGTGTGTTGAGTTCGAGGAGTTCATTATAGATTCTGGATATCAACCTTTTGTCTGTACTGTCATTTGCAAATATCTTCTCCCATTCTGTGGGTTGAAGAGGCCTTCATTTTTAAAGCAAATACAAAATTATATTTAAAAATTAAAATTTTATAAAATTTATGTATACTTACAAAAATCTCTACAAGTTGCTTAGTTAATCGAATGTTTTCTGAACAACAAATTTGTATTTGCAATTAGGCAACTGGCCCAAGTAGAGGTAATCCAGGAAGAAGCAAGAGGTTAAAAGTCATCTAATTTGGCTATCAAATCTGGGCTAAAATCATTGGATTCTTGTCTGGTGATTTATTTCATTTTTGCTTTGAAGCCTCAAAATGCATTTCTTCCAAGAACTAAGAAAATACTGAACTTATATTCAGAAACTATTCACAACATTTATATATATATATATTTTAAGGCAGAGGCAGAGGGAGAAGCAGGCTCCCTGCTGAGCAAGGAGCCTGATGTGGGACTCAATCCCAGGACGCTGGGATCATGACCTGAGCCAAAGGCAGCCGCTTAACCAACTAAGCCACCCAGGCGTCCCACATTTTTATATTTTTAAAAGCCTTTTTGCATAGAGTTAAATTACATATATCATGTGGAGTTTTCTTTAACTTATTGCTATCCTAAGTTATCTCTACATAAAAAGGGTTTACACTGAAATTCTTCCGGGATGAGGAAAGGTCTACTCTTAACTTTGTGCATGCATGGATACATAACAGCAAACCCATGTGTGTAAATTATCTAGAAAAAATGCAGCTAAATACCTTTTACAAAAGGCAACAAAAATTATCAATTCAGCCTAAAATATATAGAGGGGAAAGAGACTAGAAGACTGAAGGAAAAAATTTCAGTTAAAACTATACCCTGATACTGCTTGCTGAGCTAGAATGAGTTACCTAACCTCTCTGAACTTCATTTTTCCTACCTGAAAGATGAAGGAACTTTATACACACACACACACACACACACACACACACACACATCTCAAAAATTTTGGAAATCTGGACAACAGTGGTTTAATCTAAGTTTTAACAGATTTTTATTTAATTCAGTCAATAAATTCTTAGTAATTATTGTCTCTGTTTAACCTCTGTTTAACTTAGTATTTCCACCCAATTTCTGAAAAATTTAGTCTCTTTTTATTTTCTACACACTTTTTAATAGTCTATAGTAATTTATGGTACTTACAAAAATTTTACAACATAACAACCCCAATTTTACTCATTTAATTTTAAAATTGGATAGCTATAGTATTTAACATGAATGAATCTTATAACAGTAATACTTTGATTTGTGATACTTTAAAAATCTAATGTATATTTCCTGTAAAAAAACTTATCATATTTTTCTGTATTCTACTTTCAGTAAGTTTTAATTATATTTTAAAAAGCATTTTTGTTTGCACCAGCAAGCTGGTGCAGCCACTCTGGAAAACAGCATGGAGGTTCCTCAAAATGTTGAAAATAGAACTGCCCTATGACCCAGCAATTGCACTATTGGGTATTTACCCTAAAGATACAAACGTAGTGATCCAAAGGGGCACGTGCACCCGAATGTTTATAGCAGCAATGTCCACAATAGCCAAACTATGGAAAGAACCTAGATGTCCATCAACAGATGAATGGATCAAGAAGATGTGGTATATATACACAATGGAATACTATGCAGCCATCAAAAGAAATGAAATCTTGCCTTTTGCGACAACATGGATGGAACTAGAGCGTATCATGCTTAGCGAAATAAGTCAAGCAGAGAAAGACAACTATCATATGATCTCCCTGATATGAGGAAGTGGTGATGCAACATGGGGGCTTAAGTGGGTAGGAGAAGAATCAATGAAACAAGATGGGATTGGGAGGGAGACAAACCATAAGTGACTCTTAATCTCACAAAACAAACTGAGGGTTGCTGGGGGGAGGGGGTTTGGGAAAAGGGGGTGGGATTATGGACATTGGGGAGGGTATGTGCTTTGGTGAGTGCTGTGAAGTGTGTAAACCTGGTGATTCACAGACCTGTACCCCTGGGGATAAAAATATATGTTTATAAAAAATAAAAGATTAAAAAAAAAAAAAGCATTTTTGTTTGATATGCAAAACCAATTTTTCATTTTTCTTTCCATCTCCTCTCTACCTATTCCTTTTTTTTTTTTTAAAGATTTTATTTATTCATTTGACACAGAGAGATCACAAGTAGGCAGAGAGGCAGGCAGAGAGAGAGAGAGGAGGAAGCAGGCTCCCCGCGGAGCAGAGAACCCGATGCGGTACGCGATCCCAGGACCCTGAGATCATGACCTGAGCCGAAGGCAGCGGCTTAACCCACTGAGCCACCCAGGCGCCCTCTACCTATTCCTTTTAATAAAACTTTGCTTCTGAAAAACAAATCATTTTTCCATTATACTTTCTTAAGACTGACTTTGACATTACAATTCACAATGTTAATGTGCATTTTAATTCTTCTTAGCTATATTCGGATAACTCCTTTGTTTTAACTGCTCAAAATAATAAGTAAGCCACTTCAAATCATACTTCAAGGATTTACTGTTCAAAAAAAATATAGAAGCTTATTTTATCAATTAAATCACACAATTGTAAAATAATTTCAACTGAATATTTTAACAGAACACATGTGAAATGTAAAAGTTACCCACTTAAAAATCAAAAATCTTCATAATATGTATGTTAAAATAATAGCATCTTCTGTATTAATTTGGAAGTCATGTTTAATCTGTTCTTTGAATTAGTATATTTTTCTATATGGAATTTTTTAATGAAATGAGAATATGCACCTTTAGAAGATGTATGAATCAGTTCATCTTATAATAAATAGTAGTTTATCATTTAAAACACTACTCTTAAAATGCAGTGTCAGTGCTGATATATTTTATTTATTCCTGCGCATCAAATTAACTAAAATTACCATATTCCAAGCACCAGAATCTAGTACTGAAGTTCCTAGTAAATACCCAGATATGTGTTGCTTATGTTATACATGTATTCCTTTTTTCCTCTCTCTCATTATACTGTTTAAGATCATTTAAAATAAAAATAACGCCAGAGAGTTATAGGACATTAGAGTTACATAGGTCTCTAAGGATCATTTGGTCCATGGCCTCTTTAACAATTGTCCAGGGATAAGATTTGAGGGAGCTTAAGTCTCAACAGTCTGTGTATACTTTAGAGTCTGCACATACATGGTTTTTTTAATTGTTTTCATTAACTTCTCAGAAGGGTCAGCAATGAAAACCATATTAACAAAGAAATTAATTCCACCATCTCATTTTGCAAATAGATAATCTGAGATTTAAGAGAGTCTGTGACTCATCCAAAGTCATAAAGGAGTTGCATGTAGGAATTGAAGCCAGGCACTGATTTGCAGGTCAACCAAAAAATGTTACTGATTTGGTAGAGCCCCCAACAGATGTGGGTTTTCAGTTGACAAAAAGGTTGGTAAATTGCGGGTTTCTTTTAATTTTGTTCACATGGACAATTAGAACGGCCAAAATTTACAAGACAGTAAACAACAAGTGTTGGAAAGTATGTGGAAAAAGGGGAACCCTCTTATACTGTTGGTGGGAATGCAAGTTGGTGCAGCCACTTTCAGAAACAGTGTGGAGATTCCTTAAGAAATTAAAAATAGAGCTACCCTATGACCCCGAGATTGCACTATTGGGGATTTACCCTAAAGATACAGATGTAGGGAAAAGAAGGGCCATATTTATCCCAATGTTCAAAGCAGCAATGACCGCAATCACCACACTGTGGAAAGAGCCAAGATGCCCTTCAACAGACAAATGGATAAAGGAGATATGGTCCATATATATAGTGGAATATTATGCCTCCATCAGAAAGGATGAATACCCATCTTTTGTACCAACATGGACTGGACTGGAGGAGATTATGCTGAGTGAAATAAGTTAAGAAGAGAAAGTCAATTATCATATTGTTTCACTTACTTGTGGAGCATAAGGAATAACACGAAGGACATTAGGAGAAGGAAAGGAAAAGTGATTAAGGTGAAATTGGAGAGGGAGACAAACCATGAGAGACTGTGGACTCTGAGAAACAAACTGAAGGTTTTGGAGGGGAGGGGGGTGGAAGGTTTGGTGAGCCTGGCGGTGGGTATTAAGGAGGGCATGTATTGCATGGAGCACTGGGTGTGGTGCATAAACAATGAATCCTGGAACACTGAAAAAATAAAATTTTAAAAAATACTACCATGAAATAAGTTGTTCACATAGAATTGAAGTAGTGAATTTAACCTTCTATTGCATGTAGCACTATGATGTTATTATGCTACAACTATAATGAAATTATAATTTATTAGCCATTTTATGCCTTAAAATATGGATTTATAAAAAAATTGAAATGAATTCCTCATATTTCTGAAGGGAATAGAGTTGTTTAGGGACACAATTAACTTCTGATCCTTCTTTTTTCTGAATCAAAATAAATGATAGTTCTATTTTAAATTTTTTGAGGAAACTCCATACTATTTTTCACAGTGGTTGTGCCAGTTTGCATACCCACCAACAGTGCATGAGGGTTCCTTTATCCCCACATACTTGTCAACATCTGCTGCTTCTTTTGTGTGTTTGTTGTTGCTGTTGTTGTTTTTCCATTCTATAGGTGTGAAGCGATATCTCATTTTAGTTTTGATTTGCATTTGCCTGATGATAAGTGACATTGAGGAACTTTCAATGGGTCAGTTGGCCATCTGGATGTCTTCTTTGGAGAAATGTCTGTTCTTGTCTTCTGCACATTTTAAAATCATATTATTTGTTTTTGGGTGTGAAGTTGTATAAGTTCTTTACATACTTTGGATATTAACCCTCTATCATATATGTCATTTGCAAATAACTTCACCCCCCAATACAAATTCAAAAGGCTACATGCACCCTATCAATAGCCAAATTATGAAAGAAGCGTAAGTATCCATCAATAGGTGAATGGAGAAAGAAGACATATATGAAAGAATATTATTCAGTCATAAAAAAAGAATGAAATCTTGCCATTTGCAACAATGGGGGGGAGTTAGAGAGTATAATGCTAAGCAAAGTAAGCTGGTCATAGAAAGACATACACCATGTGATTTCACTCATATGTGGAATTTAAGAAAAAAAACAAATGTGCCAAGGGGAAAAAAAGAGAGAGACAAAATAAGAAATAGACTCTTAACTATTCAGAACAAACTGATAGTTACCAGAGGGGAAGGGAGTGATGGGTGAAATAGGTGATGGGGATTAAGGAGGGCACTTGTGATGAGGACTGCATGCCGTATGGAAGTGTACACTATATTGCACACTTATAGCATTGTATGTTAACTATACTGGGACTAAAAGAAAAACTTAATAATGTTAGAAGCAGGCATTTCTAGTCCATTGATAATGTTAACTTACTCACCAGTAAAGGTGTAAAATCTTTTACTTTCTTATACTTTGGGGTAAAGGGGAGAGAAATAGAAACAAAAGTCAGAACAAAGTTTAATCAATGGTTTATCAGCTTTGGAACCTTGCATCTTTTCTATATCTATCATCACTAATTTGTACAAAGCTCAGTAGGATGATTCCAATATAAATTAATAGAGGAAAGATCTTTATAATGTACATTTTGTTTTGAAATATTTCAAAGAATGATTTAGTAAGCCTGGAAGCAGAAGGAAACTATATTGTCTTCCAAAAGTCACCATGATGGGAAAAAAAAAGAGATTTAGGTTATCATCTAAATGCTTGCTTCAGTCAGTTATCATCAAAATAGAATTCTATTTTAATGAACGAAGAACTAAATTGACTTAAAATAACTGGGGAGGGAATGAAATAAAAAACACTTCTTCAGAACAAATAAGGACCCAGAAATGACAGGAAGGAATGTCCCTCCCTGTTCCCTAAGGCATTAACAAATATATAGCTCCTATTATGTGTCATTTAAGAATTTAAAATGTTATCTAAATAGAAGGTAATATCTACTCACAATTACATTATGGTCTTATTAGAGATGAAAGATATTGCACACATGAGAAAAATTCAAGGACATTTAAGCCATAATGAAAGTAAGTCTTAAATCATAGGTTTTAATTCCAGTGTTAAGAGTTCATAATGGAGGCAGGATAGTGTAGACGAAAGAAACATAGTCTGGAGCCGTCTGTTGTAGTTGGACAGGTTGGCTGAAAAGAAAAGAGTCAAAGTTACTACATGACTCATAGTTGCAAACTTTCCTCAAAGTCTTTGGGGGAGCAAAGACAATGTAAACATCAATAAAAATAGAAAAAGTACTTACATACCTATTTGAGAACTTCATATTTTAAAAACTGCAATGAAGTTAATTTAGCTAGAAGGAAAGGCTTAAGACATTTCCCTTAAATAGGAAAACTACCATCATTTAACCACATCATTAAAAGATGTTAAATAAGAAGAATAAGAAAGATTATTGAATGAGAAAAGAAAATCTAGAATTTGAAAAAAATTAAATGTGTAATATCACATTGAAAATGTCACAGCAAATAAATCTTGTCCCTGCAGTCATCTGAAAAGACATTTCCTTTAGGAATTAATAGGTAGCTCTTTCTCCAAACTCTGTTGCTGCTATTATGACTTGTGTTTCTTTTTCAAATAAAAATGTCAACATCCAAGGAACTCAAACATAGCAGCTACGTACATCAACATCGCACAGTCCACTTTATGAGGGCAGCCTACAGAGAGAGAGGGAGAGAGAGAGAGACAGAGACATAGACAGAGACAGAGACAGAGAGAGAAAGACAGAACCAGAACACCAGAGTTCTTGAAAGCCTCAGAGAGTACACATTTGGTGGGGGAGGTAGTCCCATAGAAGTTTGTGGTTCCTTGTAAGGTCATACTGGATTCACTGCCAGGAACAGCAATTGAAAGAAAATGTAACAAATCAGCTTCTCAATTAAGATAACAAAGGCTTCAGCTTCCTATGTACAGTACTTTTGTAACTGCTCTATGTTCTAGCTCTGAAGGTCAATAAGCATTCCCATGAATCTGCATACTTATATCAAAAGTACAAGGTGAACTTTGGCAAAGGAGGTGGCTCTGTGTTAGCTAGGCTTTTTAGATTGTTACTGTAAACACAACAAAAAGCTAGCTAATTCCACACTATTGTTAAGGAATTAAAGAACATATTTATAAATGGCATCCAAAACTCAGAAGTAACCCCAGAGAGTTTTGAAAGTAGAGATTTATCTTTTGCACACTGAAAACTGCTCTTAGTTTTTTCTCATTCTTTCTTAGGGCATCTTCCACATGTCTACCAGGTATTTCTGAACTCAGTTAGCCTCAGGCTGCCCTGGCCTCCCCCACTCCAGTTCTTTGCTGCATACATAGGTATACATGGGTATACCTGTCTATGCTCTCTCCCCATGAATCCATTTTCTGGGAATTGCCTCATTAGGAAGTTGCTGATCAGTCAGAATACACCTTCCTATGGCATCTGTTTGTTAAAGGGAAGCGTGCTTCATCCATAGGAAATGGTGAGATTTCTCTTATCAGCTACAGGCCTTTTGGGAATAAATTTTTGGAGAGTAAGATCTTAGAATTTAGGTGAATAAAAAGGTATTTTTGAAAGAGTCATTTGTTCTGTATATGACGGTATCTATGACTGAAATAGTTTGAGAACAAATGAAGTTTAATGCTTCTCCAATTACAGCTATGAAAGAAGATATAGCTATGAAGGAAGATAGAAATGTTTTCCAGTGAAACTCAAAGTATTGTATGTATCAATGCACCTGGATCCATAAGTGGCCCCTGATGACACTTCTACATAAATTTGTATTTATTCTTTTAGGTTCTCTTTGAGTTCTAGCAAGACAAATGAGGCAGTAAATATATTTGAGATTTTACAATTCATGTTTATTGTTGGAAATGTCCAAACATCTTACAAATAACAGGCTTTAGGGCAGGAAAGGATTGGGACCATTCTGCTTGGCACTTTGAGTAAAGAACTTAAAACTTCAGGAAGTTTCAAAGGACCCAAAATCAAACCTTGACTTTTACCCTTGAGAGGACTGTGGGTGTAATGAGTTGGGTGTTGGAAGGACTAATATAGCTCAGCATGAATTAGTATTCAGCAAACAGCACCTAGGTTCTGTCATCTTCTTTACTTATCCCTGGAGCTTTTGGTGAACTCTGATTTTTTTTTTTCATTTTTCTTAAAGATAAAAAAGGGGTGTTTCAATTAGAAATAAGTTTTTTTTTAAGTACCTTAATCCAGGTAATACTTGCATTCTGTTACAGAGAAGAAAATTTTAGTACATGCCAACTGTCCATAGGACCAGGCAAATTGTACAAATGAGACATACCGAATTAGGTGTAATTCTTATATTCAAGACAGATAAAGAGAGATAACAACAACCTAATCAATTATAGAAATCTCCTAAGAGTGTCAGAATACTTATGCTATCTATACTTTCTGGTTGGCACTTAGTGTGTGTTCCTTTGATTTGCTATTCATCTTTCAGAAATTTTTCATCTTTTAAGGACTGAATCAAATCTCCTTTCTCATGATCATTTTCCTAATCTTCTTAGAAATAATTTCACCTTCTTAAGAAGACCTTTTAAAATATGGCAGCCACAGAAAGTCTACACAAAAGACTAGGGAACCCTGGAGAGCTTTGTTGAAAACAATAGGTGCAAATATTCCTTAGTTCTACCTCTCCTAAACAACACCAATTCTTTATTAAAATATCATATGAAATATCTTTTAAGGTATATGGAGAATTTTTAGTAGATAAGATTCTTAGCTTAGTAAGAATTTTTAAAATTTAAGGAAATTTAAAGTCCAAATGTTTGAAGATATTCCTTTTTATTTCATACTATTTCCTCTACTTATCTATTAACATTATATTTCCTAAGGATTATTGTTTCACTCATAACAAGGCTCAAATACCTTTGATGTTTAAGGCATCATAAATAAAAATAAAATAGAAATAGTAATTCAACCTATGCCCCTAAATAATGTCTATGGAATCTTATGACATTAGAATAACAACTTAATTTAGCATAACTTTTATTTTTTTCCATTTTTTCCAATGCTGCAGCTAGACTCTTTAAAACTTTTTAAAAGTTTTAAAAACTCTTTAAGAAAGAGTTCAGCTGCAGCTAAATTCTTTAAAAATCCTTATGTTTTGGGGGTGCCTGGGTGGCTCAGTGATTAACCACCTTTGGTTCAGGTTGTGATCCCAAGGTTCTGGGATCAAACCCCTTATCAGGCTCCCTGCTAGTCAGGAAGCCTCCTTCTTCCTCCCTGACTCCCCCTGCTTGTGTTCCTTCTCTTGCTGTCTCTCTCTCTGTCAAATAAATAAATAAAATCTTTTTTAAAAATTCCTTATGTTTTTATTGATTCTAATTTGCAAAG